>NC_031976.2:11959409-12289909 GCF_001858045.2 Oreochromis niloticus | reverse complement strand
TGTACAATATAAAGCGCCTTGAGGCGACTTTTGTTGTGATTTGGCGCTATATAAATAAAATTGAATTGAATTGAATTGAATTGAATTATTCAAAAGACATTCAAAAATGTTTTGCACTTTTTGTCCTGAAGATGGCAGCACAGGCTCTGAAAATGACCTCAGATTTTAAATTTCTTCACACTGTTGTTGTGATATTAAAAAATTAAACACTGGTCACAATTAATTCAGATAACAGTAACTGGTTCTTCCATTTTAGAAAGAATATCTGCTGGTTGGTCATTTTAAATATTAAAGCAACACCTTGAAAGTCTATCCTGTCCTCAGTGGAGGCAAACTGAAGACCAAGCTTTGCCTCGTCTACTCGAAGGAAGAGTTCAGAGCCTCCTGTGGTGCTGTAGACCTGCTCCAGCTCAACAACCATGGGGAAGTCTTTTCAGAGACTCTCACTCTCCCAGTGATCCATGACTAGAGCAGAAGTTGAGCGTTAGAACAAATGAAGACATTTCTGAGAAACACAGTGATTCAGGGGAAACTAAATATTCTAGCCATGCCTCCATGGAAAATAGACTGGTGTAGTGTTGCAGAAACAGCAACAGCTCTCCACATGCACAGGTACATCTTAAAGAAACATTTCTTTGAATAATGCCTCAGATTTTACATGCATATCATTTAATTATTGATAAAAAATTCAGTATGTATTTCTTCATCTTTCCCACAGCTACACATGCCACTGATTTACACAAACACCCTGACTGACTCTCACTATTTACTCATCTCTTCTTGTTACATGTTAAGATACCATCTTGACCTGAGCATTATCTCTAGTCTTTGCCATGGCAGAGGGCAGTAAAATAAGGAAAGACTGTTATGAACCACATAACAGGAGGGTGCAAGATGCTAGTATGCAGGGCAAACATGGAACATCACAACCAAGTAGCTGCATAGTACAGAGGAAGATCTGTGCCGAGTATGGCCAAAGTCAAAATGGACACACCCCCAAGGGTGCTCGAGAATGACAAGGAGTCCAGTGTCACAGGCTTTTAAAAATGGTAATAAGGTCAACACAGCAGTAAAATAGTTCAAACTTTAAGGGGAAAAAATGTGTTTAGGTATGATAAACATGTTTCCCAAAAGTGAGAATTATCTTGAAAAAAATTATATCATCATTCTTTATCCTTGGAAGAAACAGCTTTACTGCTGTAACATTTGCATTTTTGATTATTATTATTATTATTATTATTTTCATACAGCCCATTCCTCATGTGTACCCAGTAATATTTCAGTATTTTTTTTATTTTTTTCTTATTCAGCCTGTGTGTGTGAGCCCTCTTCTGTGTTTAGAACAAAATACAAAAAATCTGAACTTATAACTTTATTAGCTTTTAAGGGCAAACTAAATGACAAAATAAAGGCAAAAGAAAGTTTGTCAAGTTGTTCTTAACTGTCAATAAATACACACAGTGTAACACAGTGCTGACTACATCTGTGCACTTTTGGCTGCGTGAAATGACTTTTTAATCCCTTTTTAATGAGACGGCTTGTTGGACAGGAAACATGGAAATGACCAAACTAGGTTCAAGTCTCACGGAAATATTCAAATACTGATGCTGCTGATAAAAATGTAAACTGATGGTCATGAATGGACATTTATTTATCAGCTCTAAAAATACCAGCCACAAAAGAACTCCACGTCTCACTGAAACTAAGCTGGATGTTATTTCAGGAAGTGTTTGATGTAAGAGAGCACAGACTAAATTGAATGAGTGACAGTACCTGATAGTTTGCTTGTCTCACAGCCAGGTCACCTCTGAACTTGTAGACTTTCTGCTTCTCCAGAGAATCTTCAGTATCCAGAGCAGCACTGTCACAAATCCACTGCAGAGAGGAACAACTTTACTACACAGCATGAAGCTGTTAGAGGATGCTGCTCAGTCAGTCACTGCCAGAAGTACATGTCTCCATGATGCAGCAGCTACTCAGCTTCCTTAAAGAAGAAGCATCTATGTTTAAACTGGGGTCCTATTCAGCCCTCAGGAGCACAACAAGACAACTGTTCTGTAAATAGATTATTCACATAACAACAAAAACAATATAATAAAAATAACAATAATACTAATTATTATTATTATACAATTTACATTTGTGAACTTTGTTTATGCTTCTAAATCAGAATGTACACATCTTTGAGCTTATTACAAATATAAATATTTCTCTCCATACATAAGTATGAAGAAATTTCAACTACTATCTGAAGTCTTTTATGGAGCCATTATTATTATTATTATTATTATCTGGTATCCTGCTGTGCACAAGACATATGTAGAATTATACAGTGTGTTTAAAGGAGACAATCTGAAACACAGATGCAGTCACTGAATAACCTTGACAGAAACATCACACCACACTGGTGGCTGCCTGTGCTTCCCCTCCAGCCTCCTCCTAGGAGATGCAACTGTGGCATAGATGTGAAAATCTGACTTCACCTCATTGTTAAGTTACCGTGTTCACAAAGTTGTGTCTCTAAATCACCCATCCACCAGGTGGTGTGATGATGTGGTGAGGTGAAAAAAATGAATTGACAAACATTTGTGCTCCATTTGCAGTTTTATTTTTACAACAGACACGAGGAATCCATGTTTTAAATTAAAGAAAAAAATAGGTCTAATTATTTTTGTTTCACATAACCATCCATCCATCCATCCATTCGCTTCCACTTATCCTTTTCAGGGTCGCGGGGGGCGCTGGAGCCTATCCCAGCTGTCATAGGGCGAGAGGCAGGGTACGCCCTGGACAGGTCACCAGTCTGTCGCAGGGCTAACACACAGGGACAGACAACCATTCGCACTCACATTCACTCGCACATTTACACCTAGTGGTAATTTGGATTATCCAATTAACCTATCCCCACAAGCTGCATGTCTTTGGACGGTGGGAGGAAGCCGGAGTACCCGGAGAGAACCCACGCCCACGTGGGTGGGTTTCACATAACCATCATATCAAAATACATGCAGCAGAAGTTTGTGCTGAATGTAACTTCAGACACACAAAGGTGGCAGTGAAGACAGTTAAGTAGGCTGTAGAAGATTGTTAAAAATAAACAATAAAATATTTCTAAATGTGTAAGTAGAAAAGCTCTGCTTAATTTCACCACTGTTTATCTTCCTGCTACACTGAGCCTGAACCCATCACCTTTGATTTATTAGAGGAAAGTTTCCAACAACCCAACAAGCCACTACTGACACCTGTCTAACTGAATAAACAAAACAAATCCATGGATCTTCTTACACTGCACAGATGAAATTATATTTATCATAAACAGACTTCTTGTACCACAGATGGTTCCCACTTGTATTCATGGCAGCCCTCGTGCTACAGACTGCTGTTCTTGTCTCATCTGGAGCCCACTGATCAAAAAATACACACTGATCGTTGACCCAGATCCAGAAGCCGAACCCACAGATGTATTGAAGACCCAGCCAGACAAAGGGAGTGTCAGCCTTCTGAGCCTCCAACCCAACCCAGCCCTGGGTCTCTTTATCAAGGATGGAAACCAGATCCATGTGTTCCTCTCTGCAGTGGTACAGGGCGTCTTCCCATGTCTTGTTCTCTTTAATCAGTTTAAATGGCTCTAAAAGGAAAAGCATCAAACACATGAAACTTAGAAGCATCAAACCAAACAGTGTTTCTGAGTGTCTAACATGCTGTGTTAATTCAAGCACATAATTCTTACTGTCAACATTTACACATTTATATTGACTCTACTGACTGACCAGTTAACTTAGTGGGTAAGAATGTTTTATTGTACCTTTTTTTCTGCCTTTCATCGTCACCTCACACAGAATTACAAGCCCAGATGTGTTTTTGTACACAGTTACATAACGCCCCCACTTTGGTCCATTTTCACAGTTAAATGTATTATTTTCTCCCTTAGTAGTTGTGTTGATTGTTGCACACCTGTAAAAAAAGACAAAAGTTTGGACAGATGTACAGAAAGAGTTGTGTTTCTGTCTCTGTTTGATTAAATCATGCTGTAAACAGTGGAGACAGTCGAACAGCTGGATAATAAATGTGAGCTGCTGTCTGAGAACATTTTAGAAAGAAGGAAAACACCTACAAATAAACAACAAAGGAAAATGAGAATAAAAGATTTTATATTCTACACATATACTTGATTATTACTCCAAACCACATCACATCATATTAGACCTGTTTCATTTGATAGAACTGATACAGGGTT
The DNA here is from genome assembly GCF_001858045.2 of Oreochromis niloticus. NCBI lineage: Eukaryota > Metazoa > Chordata > Actinopteri > Cichliformes > Cichlidae > Oreochromis > Oreochromis niloticus. Next base: position 12,285,672 of record NC_031976.2, on the reverse strand, counting down.
ATCTGTGTTACTGTATTACTGGGTTTAATGACATTTAAATGTTCATTATAATTATCTAAAAATATTGGACATGCTGGAGCCTGACTGAGAACAGAATGATTCAAAGTAAGATGAAGGTATTACTCAGTGGTGTCAGCAGCATTTCTCTCAGATGAGTTCCCGATGAGGATCCGAGCCCCTCTTGGATCAATATTGTCTTGATTTACGTTGTAAATAGTGATGCAGGAAATTTCATATAGACCCAATAAGTCAACTGTCCACCAGGTGATGGGCTGTGGTACAGTGTTAGAACATGTTGCATTGTTTCCGTCCAAAGCTCTGTCAGAAGTGTAACTGACACCATTGTTTGTGTAGACTGAAGACTGAAATGCCACTTTGTCATCCAGTTTGATAGTTTCCCAGCCTGGACTACATCCTGATGATGTAAGAAAAAAGGAAACAATGTCAGTGGTAATAATACTTCAGATAATAAATAATACTTCGTGTTTCTTTATCAAAATCTCCTTTTCACTCCAAAATAATGAATCTGAATTATGACTTCATAATCTGACTAAATCTTGGTGGCAAACATGTTTGTTTTTGTTTGTTTGTTTGTTTTTTGTTTTTTACACACACACACTTTCCAAGCAGCCTCACTACATTATAAATGTTGAATAGTTATGCAGTTGGTGAATAAAAATTCATCAGAATTAATGAAATGAATAATTTGACTCTCAAAACATCCTGAAGGATGACCCTGTTTAATATAATCCACTCCCACCCACACACCAAAGACTGCATGTTTATCAAAGCATTTATTTCTAAATCACAGTGATCACGTATCATAGAATATAATTCAATATAAATTTAAATTTATAGCATATATTTAAACAGATATTTGTAATATTGCTTCAGTCCAACAGAAAATCTCCACATGGAACATGTTCCCACAGCTATGACGTCTACTGTGATGCACAAATAAATAAATGGGAAAAGTATAAAAAAAACAATTTAAAAGGCATACAATTAAACACTTTCCAAATAAGTATATTCAGAACAGAAGAATCATACTTTTTGATGTAACTTGAAGAAACTGATTAGAAATGCACTCTCACCTCGATCCTGTTGAGTTGATCTTCCTGTGAAGTTTCAGAGAACGATGTAAGAATGAGTGAATTACTGCCAGCTCTGATATTGTTGTTTGGTAATACAGCAGAAAGCACAGAATGTAAACCATCCTTCAATACTCAGGCAGAAATGAAACCAGCTTTACTAAAGTCAAATCCTCTTTAAACTAAATGAAACGACTTTTGCTTTATCGAGCAGTTTGGATCAACTCACAGTAAAACTGAACTGTTATATTTGATCTTTTTCATTCTTTATAACGATCATTGAAACATCACTGTGCCAGGCAGGAACATCAAATGATCCACTTACCAATCAAAGTGATGAACAACAGACTCCACAGCATCTTTACTTTAGACTCTTTGCACAAATGTGTCCTCTAATAAGAGAAAGAAAAGACTTCTACCCTCACTCTGGAGTTTTCTGTAGACACACTGATGTTGATATGATCCCCTCTCTGAGTCACAGCTGGATTTGTACTTCTGTCACTTCCCTCATAGCTGCCAACATGAAAATATACATTTCTCCTGTTTACACTCAGAGTGAGGCTTTTATGTTCAGTAGGCAAAGCATTCCCAGACTTTTACATCTGATTTGCAGATGTGAACATACCATGATTGTTATGATCACCATGTTCAACCAACATTGTGCGTGCATCCAAGTAGCAGCACATGCAAATACTTAATACTTAGTATAGCAGGAAATTTACTTCACCAGTGGAGGCTGTGTGAATAAGAGATATTCAGTGACATTTGGTCTACTTTAAAGAAACAAAGAGCCATTATTAACAATCAGTCATTTATTAATAAGGTGCCGGGGAAAAAACTTTTTAAAGTCCATCATTGTGTCTACTTTCTGCTCTGCATCTGCATTTAGTTGGGACTTCATGTTTCATGCACAATTATTTAGAGCAAAGTGCTTCTCACACTGCAAGTATTTGTGTGTGCATGAGGGTGGGAATGCATGTTTGTGTCTGTGTGTGCCTGTATCTCTGTCTATGTCTGTCAGTCCCCCCCCCAGGTGTGGGGGCCAATCTCCCCGCACCACACTGGATGGTTGATGCCATCAGGCGTCGGGGGTTCTGCGTCCGGGGCTGGGAGCTCAGGTATGTACTGGCTCACTCTCCGTGGCTCAGTTGGGCCCCTTCCGTAAGGTGGGGGGCCCTCAGACCTCGGGTGGCTGAGCCCAGGCTCTCCCACAGCTGGCTGCCAGCACAGCCTGCGTGCACGTCACAGCAGCCCCCTGTACCTTCTGCACCGTGGCTGATTGGTGACCCCGTCTGGAGTTCTCCTCAGCTCTTTCAAGGTGGGTGGCGCAGCTGCCCCTCCAGTGGTCCTCCTTGGGCTCTCACGCTCTGGGGGAGTCTTTAGATGTCTAGGGCCTGGATCTCCTCCACACCTGCTTCATGTCCTGGGGGGCAGGGCTATGGGTGTGGGAAACACACTTTTTGGAAGCCACAAACACGCTCATGCACACAGGTGCTCACAGATACACACTATATCTTCCTTGGCTGTTGCCTCAAAGCATACTGTGTGTTGTCTGTCTTGTGTGCTGCTCATTAACATTCAATATGTTTTATTTACTCTTACTTATACTTATCTAGGTTGTTGCTGTGGTCTCCCTACTGTGTTCTCTTCTCCCTTGTTTTCTTTTCTTTTTCCCCCAGCAGGTGATCCAGCAGTTTTTTAGTGTCTTCTCTCACTGTCCCTCTTCCCCTCTGTTTTTCTTTCCCTCTCCTTTTCTTAAACTTCTCTTGTCTATGTCTTTCCCTTTCCTATCCCCAGTCATGTCTGTTCCATTTGCAGTAACTTAAAAGTTTAAAAATAAATGATAAAACAAAACCAAATACAATAAAGTAAAAAAGATCATTCCAGTGGACTGTGATGGCATCAGCCACACATGGGTAAAACAGGGCCATTCATTTACTTTATTAGTTTGTACTTGCTTCACTAATATAATTCATTAAAGTTTTTGCTTAAACTTGACACTGATATTATGAAGCGTGCACATAATAGCATTGTGTGTTTTTTCTAAAAAATGTTTTTTGTTATATTAATTATGTACCTCTTTCTTTGAGTTATCCGGTTTGGGGAGGTGGCTGTTTCCTGTGGCCAGGAACAACCAAGTACTTATCAGAGACGGGTGTTTTTTTTACGTTTAGTTGTGTTATTTTGTGCTTAGTGTTTGTTTTTTGTTTCCCCCTTTTGTGTGTAAATGGTTTGGTCAAACCATTATAAAAGCTACCCTCCTGCGTCTTTGTGTTTTTAGGTCAGTTTATGAGTTAAGTTGCATCTACTTTGTTTAAGTTTCTGGAAATTACTTTTTGTAGAGTTATATTTAGTTGACCTCTCTTGTTGAGCCTGCTAATAATGTAGTAAAAAAAAAAAAAAAAAAAAGAAGCACGGTTTAGTACAGGTTCTACTTTAAACGGGAAGAGCAGTAGCGGAGCCAGAAACAATAGGACATTTTAGAATTACGTTTTTAAAAATATAATATTTTCGCACATAAAACACAATAAGATATCCTGGCAAGGGACAACAATTATTAAAATAGAATAAAAGACCAATATAAAATGTTACTATAAAAAGTCCGCTAAATCTAAAAGTCCCAATAAATGGTCCGTTAAAATCGGACGCTGCTGTTTTCACTATCTCCACCAGGTCTCACCGGCCGTCGCTGAGGGACAGCAGGAGGAAAACGGCACTCACTTTCCTTTTAATGACCGGAACGCCTTTTAATCATTAGTTGGGCGAGACTTACCCAGCGAGGGCAGAGCTCCGAACTCTACCGGTGCTATCCTAGGCCCAAGCGCGCGTCATGTGTCTCGCCCGTCGCCCGACATCCGGCGTCCCCCAGCTGCGAATCTCCCGCACCGCTGCTGAATATTCCCAGTTCCCTCTCTGCAACCAACTCGCCAGCGAGTTCAAGCCTGCTGCCACCGCCAGTTGAGCTTCCCTCGAGAATATCCTCCGATCTCTCGGTTTCTATCGTCGCCGCCGCCTGGCACCAGCTACTTTGCCAATCCCTCACTCTGTCCTGCCAGGTCTCTGTGACCTGCCGGTGTGTTGTGCCAAAAAGCGATTGCCTGCCAAAAACTGATTTCCAATGTTTCCGTGTGTTTTTTATGTGTAATATCGTTACGTATGTTGCTAAATAGACTTTGGTGAACAGGTATTACAAAGGGGTTATATATAAAATTAAAAAAATTACCTGTTTCTCAAGTATCTCTGTAGCTGTGTTATTGTACTTACATTATAATCAATCAGCTCCCTTTTGTCACTTAAAATATATTTACAGAACTATTTTTGCTTTTGTTGCAATTGTCCTCGTGGCCAGATTACTCTTAAAAGAGACATTTTTAACGTCGACAGGAATTTTTTTAACTGCATAAATAAAGGATACATAAAAGTCACTGCCAAAGACTGATTGCGGCTTCTACCTTGTTACAGGAATGTTGTTTGTTGCTCAAGATGACTTGTATATCATTGATGAGGGATACATTTGACATATGTTTCACATATTATAGACCAATAAGTTATTTATAGCGGTTTAAATACAAGCAATCCGTTTTTGGCAAATACCGGAAATCAGTTTTTGGCAGGCAATGTGCAATTAGTGATCAGGAGGGGCTGGAGTCTCTCCAGAACAAGTTAATATATACAATAAAACATGCAATAAAACCATAAGAACAAAACACTGTACATTATTAAAAAATTAAAACTAATAAAACACAGCAACACATGCAAAATAAAAACAGTTAAACTTGTCCATTCCTCGCCTTGTCAATTATATTTTTGAATTCTGTCTCCTTTTTCAGCTTTGTTTGGGGGCTAAAATAAACATTTTACAAAACCCATCTTGAAGAATTTTTTTCCTGTGTCTTCTATCCCTTTGCTGCCTGGTCCCTCACATGGACCACGGCAAAGCCATAATGATCCACTTGGAAAAATAAATCCATTGGGCATTTTTTTTTTTTTTTTTTTTTTTTGGGGGCTTTCAGACAATAATTCTGATTGCTACAGCACGAAGGGGACAAGGACAAAGAAAAGAAAAAAGTGCTTCTCACACGCTCGGACCTTTTGATCCAAATTTATTGGGTTTGTCCTCCAACGTAGTTTTCAGTCATGTGACTGACTTGGCCAATAATGGACGGTAGTACTGCAGGGCAAAAGTGTTGTTGCTGGATCATCTATCCAAGGAGGAAAAACGATGACATCAAGAGAAACTATAATTTTCAGGGACTTGTGATTCATATTTTGTCATATTCAGCTTTATTTAAATTCCTGAAAGTGACGTCTGTCCCAGAGCTCCAGTTCAGTGACATCTATTTGTATCTTGCAGAGGTTCCCTCACCTCTCACTGCTGCCAGGATGAAAGCTCACTGAAACAGGGAGCAGGGAGTACTGAAACCAAATACCAGTGAAAAGGAACTTTTGATTTGGTTTCAGTCTCAGGTCTGTCACTGTGTTCATGTGTAAAAGAGGGTGAAGGAGTTGAACTGATAAAGTACACAGCTCAGTGAACATGGAGGTGTGTAGAGCCTAATTTGTGAACAAGGAGACAATATTAAACCTCATCTGCTAGTTCATTGCTTTCAGCAGCAGGTGGCGCTGCTGCATAAAATAAGGACCTAAGATTCAAACATACAGCAGCTCCTGAGCTCAGAACTGCTTCTAGATCCGTTTTAACACATGAATCAGCGTTCAGAAGTAAAAAGAGGTCCACTACAGACTAACAAGTTTGTCTACAATAACACAGCATGTATTAGTACACTAACATTTTAATACCTGCATGTGTCCAGGACTAAAAATATTTATGATGCAGGTTGATAACTGGCCATCACATAAAACCATGAAAATCATTTTTGCTATATTTGTGCTTCAGTTATTGTTATAATCACTATATTATTATTAGTAGCAGGAATATTAATAGAAATAGTTGGACTGGTAGTAGTAGGAAGTACAGTACAGGCTCAGAGTATACAGCACCACTGGTTCCTGAAGTATTTTTTGCTGGGGGGAAACATATACGAGCCCCCCTGGGTCCTTCAAACAAATGCACCCTGGTCATGGATGTGTAACACTCAGCTTTGTAGTGTGTCTTTACAAAAACATGACGCTCTAAAGAGCTCACTGAATTGGAGTATGGTACTGTAAAAGGATACCGCCACTGCAACGAGTCAGTTTGTGAAATTTCTCCCCACCTACATAGTATTTGAGTATTTTTATTTTCATTTTCTTTTAGAATGAGGCTGTGGCGTGTCCAGCGGGGTGGCCTGGGGGGGCACAGGCCACCCCCCAACCAGACTGGCCACCCCAGGTGCCACCCCGAAGCCAAAACAATAAAATCCAATGAAATATCAAATGTACGATTATGTTTTCACAGTGAAGCTCAGATATCCGAGTGTACGTGAATGCAGCATCGGCTTCTGCGCTATGAGCATCATGTTAGCAAAGGTAGGAGAGCCAAGCACAAAAGACGGCACCACAGAAAACAGTTTTTCGGCGAAAGATTAACAGTTTAACATAGCTGGACTGGCCATCGAGCATGGCGGAGCTTCCACGGCGGCTAGCAGGTGGATGAGGGAAGGGTAGGCAGGAGGAGGAGAGACCCGAGGCAGCCGCCAGTCCGAGTGTCAGGTGAACTGACCTTCAGGTAAGAAGTTATGACCTGCAGTCTATCTGGGTCAGATATAAACCAAGTTTAGGTGGAGTTTATTTTCGTTGTGCTGACTTTTTACAGTCAGTTACAATAACTCGTACTGCGTACTAGCTAGCATGATGGAGTTTCTATACAGCTGGGTGGGTGCTATGATGTTACTGATAGTGAACTTTATTTTATTCATAAGGTTAGTTAGTAGAGTTGCCAACAGCTCCTTAAAAAATGGAATGGTCCCTCATTCAGAGAAAATATTACAGGTTTTGTATTGAGCTGAGAAGAGACGCAGTTTGTCCCGGACTTAAGCTAGAATGAAAAAGACACAAAGCTGGAGTTATTCTGTGTTTACGCTGCACAGCTGCCTCCTCTTCTCTCATTCTCTCCCCTCTCTCTCCTGTTGCTACTTTAATCATGAAACTGATCAATGATCAGCTGATCGGCTTTTCTCTCTTGTTTATTTATCGCCCACTTTGCGCCAGAAAGAGGAAACCAGTGGATGTCGCGCTAAACAACAGCAGCACGTTTAAGCTTGATCAGCTGTTGTTAGAATTTATTTAATATTAATTTCTAGTATCAGCTGATGTTTGCTGGAGCCACAGCTGTAAAGCTGCTGGTCATGATATCGATTTGGATATGTGGTGAGAGGGAAACATGAAGATGAAACCAGGAGATGTCCTTACTGAATCATCAGAGCTGAACAGGTGATGGAGAAACAGGTTTACCTTTTAGGTGACATGAATGAGTTGAAGGGAAGTTATGAGCTGTTTCTGAGAGACAAATAACACCAGGATCCTTTTCTACGTAGCTGACAGCTGGTAACTGTGCAGGGGTGGATCTAGGAAAGTTATGCCAGGGGGCCAGGTAGGGCATTAACAGGGAAAGGGGGGGACAAAGAAATACTTTTCTTACTTATTCTCATTTAAAATATCTAGCTTTTATTAAACAATTATCTGAATCTTGCGAACAAAGTTTTTATCTGACGTAAAATTTATAGAAATCATACATACAGTAAACCAACAAGACAGTGTACATCACTGTCACAACAGCATCTGTTTTCATTCAAAGGCTTTATGGCTTTAATACCTGGTGGGCCGGTCTGTAGTCAAAATGCCCAATTTTTTTGTCCCAGTGCAGCCCTGCAGGTTAATACTGACAGTGTCACCATGCCAGCTGACTGTATTTCATCATCAGCCAGTGTTGTTCTTTATACATCAGTATTACCAAAGTTTACCATAAGGCAGCATAGAAAGCATTTACTTGCTTTCAGGTTTCATTCAAATGTTAGTCTTTTCATTTGTTTCTGCACTTTTTTCCTGTTTCAAAATCAAACACCAGTTTGTAAGAAGATTATCTTCTTTTTTTAATAGGCAGATAAAGTTTTGCATTGGCTAATTTGGCAATTGTATGTTAAAAATGTTTGTATTTTAATATTCAAAAATGTTTTTGCCCAAAACATATGTGCCCTATATGTCAGTAAAAATACTATGTAAATATTGCTGTCCTTGAATGCTGAGTAAACACTGACAAAGCACTGATTGTATCTCTTGTACTTCATCAACGCAGTATCTAAAAACTTTGCACCGTAGTGGTTAAAACCTCATTCTAATAAGAGTTAAAAGTGCATTCAGTTATTAGGTTTATAGGGTTATTGAATGATGGTTAACGGTTGGTAGATTTTTTTTTTTTAACATTATCTGCCAATTACATCTGCCACCCTTCTCCAAATCTGTGCCCCTACCTGGCCCCCCCAACAAAAATTTTCTAGACACGCCACTGGAATGAGGTGCTCTGATTTTCATGTTTGCTATTGGATAAGAGTTGTCTTTTATTCCATTCATCTAACCAAAATGTTTTATATGAAAGTAAGTTTTCCATCCAGTAATAAATCTAAACCACATAAGTTTGATGCTGGACTTCCACTGAGAACTGAAGTTTGCTTAAAAAAACAAAAATCCAGGGAGTAAAAATGGAAAGTTATCAAATCAAATATATCTGCAATGTGTCTCTAACAGGTTTTAGATGCAGACTAAAACTATTTTCTTTGAGCTTTTGGTTTCTAAATATTTCATATTTTATTCAAAAGACATTCAAAATTTTTTTTGCAGTTTTTGGCCTGAAGATGGCAGCACAGGCTGTGAAAATGACCTCAGATATGAAATTTCTTCATACTGTTGTTGTGATATAAAAAAATTAAACACTGGTCACAATTAATTCAAATCACAGTAACTGGTTCTTCCATTTTAGAAAGAATATCTGCTGGTTGGTGTAATGGAATTTCTTTCACTTATGTATTAATCACGTTATTGTAATGCCTTGGTGATTTTAACATGTCTGACACTCATACTGTAAGACAAATGGTGGGGGTCTATTTAGGAAGTTGGGGGAAGCAGACAACTCCACAGGAGGGAGAGTCTTTTGTCTCTTCGAGGACTCTGGGAGGTAGCAAGGTAGTGTGAACCTTAAGGTGTGAAACAACTGTGTACTGCCTTTTGTTCCTGGAGAAGGGTATTTAACTGAGAGCCACACTAGGCTCAGTGAGACTCTGCTGACCCTGCCCCGTGGTCATGCAGGCTCTCCACCAAGCTTGGTTGTCTGTTCTTTGTGTGCTTTGATTAAAAGAATGTTGGCTATCGCTCACCACTCATCTGCAGGCTTTATTTAATGGAAAACTTCCACAACAGAATGGCGCTGCGAGCAGGGTGGTCCGTGTGGTCGCTGAACAACGGTTCCGTGGATGGGCTGATCACCCCTGAGGGGAAAAGGTACCTTTGTCCTACCAGCTGTTGAAGCAAAGGAAATGGAGGAGTCACGGAGCCGTGTGTTTCAGTCACCACCGAGACCATCGATTTTGAGGGGACTCCTGCAGATGGGTGAGTTGTAGCTAACTTGTATACAGTCATGGAGAGTTTTTGTCTGGCTGAGGGGGGGAACGCTGGCCGACTCCGGAGTTCGAGTCTCCGGAGGGAAAATCCTGGTGGTTTGAGACCCCAGGCTTGTGTTGGGAACGGCCCATCACAAGGACAGTGGCTCGAACACGTTGTTGGGGAGAAGCCGGCCCAGACCTGTGGTCAGTCCAAGTACGTCACAGGGACAGCGGCTCGGGTACACTGTCGGGGAAAATCCTGGTGGTTTGAGACCCCAGGCTTGTGTTGGGAACGGCTCATCACAAGGACAGTGGTTCGAACACGCAGTTGGGGAGAAGCCGGCCCAGACCTGTGTTCGGTCCAAGTACGCCACAGGAACGGCGGTTTGGGTACACTGTCGGGGACCATTTCTGCGTAATACAATGCGCAGAGTGGCGGTGTTCGTTCCTTGGTCCGTAGAAGGCAAGGAACCTCATGGGGGACGCCTCGTGTAGTAATGGGAAACTGGATCCAGTAAAGCGGCAGGCCTTCCACCAGGCGGCCAGAGACAAAACTCAATAACTGACTGTATGATAAGAACTGAGTAAATGTGTGGTGTGAGATGAAAGAGAGTGGTTGTGTGGGAAAAGTTGATGTGTGTGTAAAAACAGCGAAAAATGGGGTTCAAAATGTTGAAAATGGGGAACAGGAAAAAAGGGAAAAAAAAAAAAAGAGAGGAGTGTAGACATGTGTGTAAAAGTTGTTTCCAACTAGCAGGAGAGGGTGATACTGCAGGCTACCAGCTCCCCTAGTGTGGACACACAAAAATTTCTTTTTTAGCAAAATTGTTGATAAAAATAAGCAATAAAAATAGGAAGAGGGTTTGGTGGTTTTTAACGTAGAACAACTACAATCTTTCTGGGTTTTTAAGAAAGGGGAGTTCAGAACCAGAGAGGGGAGATGTGTTGTTTTAAGCAATGAGAAGAATGATCAAAATGTCTCAGTGTGTCACTTGCAGGTGAAGAGCAGACCCTGATCAATTTTTCACGTGCAGCAGTCGGAAGAAATTATAGGTTAACATCATTAGAAACACTCAAGCCAAGTTTTGGCTGAATTGTTTTACAGCTTAACTTCCATGTGTTTGTCACCCTGAGAACACAAGCTCCAAGAATCTCTCCCTGAAGACAAGAAAAGCAGTTCCAGAACAACGAGATGGATCTCAAGAGCTCACAGCAGTGTCCTGAGCAGTGAAGAAAAGGTCCAGCAGCAGCAGCAGCTATGCAAGACAGCGACAGCAAGGAGAAAAATGGCATCATCATGAATGGATGGATGTGCATTTCCAACGAGCTGCAACTTCACTGTGTATAAATGGACCTTTATAAAAGACTGCCTGAGTTGGACATTTGCCACATTTGGAGCAAAATGGCAAGATGAGACAGTGGAAAACACAGGACAAAGCTGAAAGACAACTGACTCTCACTGGACTGCTGCAAGGGAGGAGAGATGAGATGAGACCACAGTGGAAGGAGCAGGGGAGAACATGGAGGAAGGTTGTTTTAGTGTGGGAACTGAAATTTGGGTTTAGGAAACTGGGAAGAAAAACGACTGCCTTGCGTGGAGAATTGAAAAGTGTCTGGAGCACCGCAAAGAGGAGAGGTACACAAAAATTACACAAACAGAAAAATGCATTAATCCTACTAACACAAACACACATGCAATGAAGCTCATGAAGACCAAATAGCATTTTAAGCATGCATTGCTGTTACCATCATCTTGTCCGGTTCACTTAGTGGGTTAAAAAGTGATACATAGACTAGTGAACTAGTATTATTTTGGGGAAAGGATGATTGAATCATTGCAGGGGTGAACAGAATGCTGCAGGGGGGTCAGATGAGTGGAGACTAATAGATTATTGAGTTTCTTGTTTCTGATGTGTGGGGGAGGTCTTATCATGACACACATCTGGGTACATGTGGGGAAAACAAAACTCATTATCTAATAGAATATTGTTGTTGTGTGAGGTGTGACTGGTGGATGAAAGTTTTGGGGATTCAGCATTTTTCTTTGGTACCACTTTCAAACTGCCAATTAGTTTTGTTTTGATCTATCATTCTAAGAGAGCATGCTTAGACAACTTCTAAAAAGAGGCCTTCATATTGTTTTGATTTTTAACAGTGCACTGAGATTTTTTTTTGTTTAGCAATTTTCTTTTTTGAAGCAGGCCTGCAAGATCGGGACCGAAAGCGCTACACAACATGTTGAACAATCGCAAGTGAGTTTCTCCAAAAAATTAAAATGGGCTCGGGAGAAAGCCACTTATTTGGGACAATCAGAAAACAAGTCCCTGTCAAAACGGATTCAGCGAGGTAATCCAGTCTAAATTTTCTTTCTTTTTTGAAATGACGTCATTGCTGGCAGTAGAAACTTATTGCGTCACGAGGTTCTACTGTCAGCAAATAAAAATGGGGACTGACTGGACTGACAAAAGCTTGACTGACTTGACACCAGTATGCAAGATTGCACCTCCACCATGACCTGACAAAAGGGTGGATGTATGTAGGTATATTTCTTTTTACAGGAGCAGAAAGGTGACAGCAACAGGTTGCATGACCTTTGGGCCATGCCAACTTAACCTTTTAATTACCACTTTCTGAGTCTTTGTGAATTTACCAGCAGTGTGTTATTCATGACCTTGTATTGTTTACAGTGCAGAGGTCACTGTGAGAAAGTGTGCATACAGATGCGCTGCGCTAACATCTATTTTTCCACAGCAAAGGGTTAATCGTGGGATCTAATCACATGATTTACAGCAGGACACACCACTGGCTAATATTTTACCTTTTTCTTACAACAGGGCCTGGAGTGAAGCTACTCCAGGGGAGAATCCCTGAGAATTTTTAAGAGACAACGTACAACTTCATTGTGCATGTCTAATTGTGCTAAGCTGACATAGGGCAAAAGAGGGTTTTCTGTGGAAGCTTTCATTTTAAATTGCAGTGACCGTGACATGAGAGATATGGAAGGATTGACGCAGATACAGACCACGACCGGGAGAGAACGCTTCAACAGGACCAGTGAGAAGCAGGGACCATCTGCAGGACAGCAGACAAACAACAGTGGGCTGCACCCCTGGGCTTCGAAATGATTGTCACGAGGAGATTTTGAACAGCAAAATCTTAAAATAAAATGAAAGAGTTTCGCCGTTGACGTTGAGGAAGACAACTAAGGTGTACGACGTGCTCTGCCTTAAATCTACAGCTGCGTTGGAACAGAAATCGAGGGATGGAGAGAGCGTGCCAAGCTCCAAAAGTGACAGCGCAGAGGAAGATCAGCGTTGGAATTATAACTCTGTAAATGGCACAGACACCAGGAGCCATGACCGGGGACTGGGAATGACCATCTAATGCTTTTTCACTTTGCCATGCAAAGTACTTTGACACTCTGGAGAAGACCTTTCCTCTGTATCATTGTTGTTGCCATTTGCATGTGAGAGCTTAGATTGGGGGGAAGATTAAAGATGAACAAAGGGTGGTGGGAGAACAGTGAAGTGAGGATACACAGTGTGAAACTCCTTTAAGTGTAAAATAATGTTGATGTGATTACAGAATGTCAGGAAAGAAATTCTGGTATTAATGTGATTCTTGATTTAAGAATCAAAGGGTGGGATTGTAATGGAATTTCTTTCACTTATGTATTAATCACGTTATTGTAATGCCTTGGTGATTTTAACATGTCTGACACTCATACTGTAAGACAAATGGTGGGGGTCTATTTAGGAAGTTGGGGGAAGCAGACAACTCCACAGGAGGGAGAGTCTTTTGTCTCTTCGAGGACTCTGGGAGGTAGCAAGGTAGTGTGAACCTTAAGGTGTGAAACAACTGTGTACTGCCTTTTGTTCCTGGAGAAGGGTATTTAACTGAGAGCCACACTAGGCTCAGTGAGACTCTGCTGACCCTGCCCCGTGGTCATGCAGGCTCTCCACCAAGCTTGGTTGTCTGTTCTTTGTGTGCTTTGATTAAAAGAATGTTGGCTATCGCTCACCACTCATCTGCAGGCTTTATTTAATGGAAAACTTCCACAACATTGGTCATTTTAAATATTAAAGCAACACCTTGAAAGTACAAATACCAGCTACAAAAGGCCTCCATTAGCACAGACTAAATTGAATGAGTGACAGTACCTGATAGTTTCCTTGTCTCACAGCCAGGTCACCTCTGAACTTGTAGACTTTCTGCTTCTGCAGAGAATCTTCAGTATCCAGAGCAGCACTGTCACAAAACCACTGCAGAGAGGAACAACTTTACTACACAGCATGAAGCTGTTAGAGGATGCTGCTCAGTCAGTCACTGCCAGAGAAGTACATGTCTCCATGATGCAGCAGCTACTCAGCTTCCTCTCTGTTTAAACATCAATATAATGATAATAATAATAATAATATTTATTATTATACTACAGTTTACATTTGTGAATCTTTATACTTGTAGATCAGAATGTACACATCTGTGAGCCTTTTTAAAAATAAATTGTATATAAAAACTATGAAGAAAAACTATGAAGAAATTTCAACTACTATCCAAAGCCTTTTACAGAGCCATTATTATTATTATTATTATTATTATTATTATTATTATTATTATTATTATTATTATTATTATTATTTGTCTTGCTGAGCAAGACGTGTAGAATTATACAGTGTGTTTAAAGGAGACAATCTGAAAAACAGATGCAGTCACTGAATAACCTTGATAGAAACATCACACCACACTGGTGGCTGCCTGTGCTTCCCCTCCAGTCTCCTCCTAGGACAGGGGTGGCCAACCCGCGGCTCTCGAGCCGCATGCGGCTCTTTGCCTGGTTTCATGCGGCTCTTACGTTCATATCAAAGTTTGTGTTTGTGTTTTGGGGTTTTTTGTGTGTGTGTTGTTGTTTTAAAATTTGCGCGTTCGCTTCGCTTGAGTTCAATACGGTATTTTCATCAAATGCGCATGTGTGTGAGATGAAAATACCGCAAAGTTTCCCAGTAGGAGCAAGTTCGCCCTTAAAATGGCAGGGAAAAAATGCACAGCAAAAAGAAAATATGAAGATGAACACAGGACGTTTTTAACAGAGTGGGAGAGTTTATATTTTTTTGTTGAACGCAATGGCAAGCCATTCTGCCTTGTCATTAGCGCATTTCAAAGCTTCAAATCTTCAGCGCCACTTCAGCTCACTCCATGCTAACATCGACCAGGAATTTCCAAAAGGGACTGAACTTCGCAAGCACGAGTTGGCCACTTTGAAAAGTCAGGCAGAAAAGCAGATACAGTTTTTCCAAAAATTTACAAAGCGGTCAGAGACCATAACGCTCGCATCCTATCAGCTGGCTTGGAACATTGCACGGGCTAAAAAGCCATACAATGAAGGGGAGTTTGTTAAAAAATGCCTCAGTGACGTTGTTGAAATCTTGTCTCCTGAAAACGACAAATTAAAACGCATGGTATCAGACGTCCAACTGTCCCACCGCCACACTGTTGAACACAGAATATCGGACATTAACACGGCTATTGAATCACAGTTGCACTCTGACCTTCAAGCATGTGAGTATTTTAGTGTCGCATTGGATGAGAGTTGTGATATACAAGACAAGCCTCAGTTGGCAATATTTGCACGGTCTGTGTCAAACGATTGTGTGATCAAAGAAGAACTCCTGGATATTGTGCCATTAAAAGACAGAACCTGTGGCATAGATGTGAAAGAAACCATGATGGCTGCATTTGAAGAAGCAAATCTGCCCATGACAAAATTAACTGCAATAGCCACGGATGGAGCACCAGCCATGATGGGATCTGTGAACGGGCTTGTGGGGCTGTGCAAAGCTGACCAAACTATTCCTGACTTTTGGAATTTCCACTGCATCATCCACATGGAGCAACTCGTGTCTAAATCATTGAATTTAGATAACGTCATGAAGCCTGTGATGGAAATCGTCAACTATATCCGCACACATGCGCTTAACCACAGGCAATTTAAGAATCTCATCGCTGAGCTGGACCAAGGGCTTCCAGGTGACCTGCCGCTGTACTGCACTGTGAGGTGGCTGTCAAAAGGCCAGGTACTCTCTCGCTTCTTTGAGCTTTTGGATGCCGTGAAACTGTTTATGGAAGAGAAGGACAAGAACTATCCCGAGCTCTCGGACCTCAAGTGGATTATGGATCTGGCCTTTTTGGTCGACATACTGTGTCACTTGGACAGACTGAACCTGACCCCGCAGGGTAATGCTTCCTGACCTAGTGCAAAGTGTGTTCGCGTTTGTCAACAAACTGAAGCTGTTCAAGACACATATTCAAAAGGGAGATTTAACACATTTTCCCACTCTGCTAAAAGCCAGCGGGCAAGTCGCCAGCGCTGCCCTGAGTAAGCAAAGAGCCAGATATGCAACGCTGATTGAAAACTTGCACGAAAGCTTTGTGACCCGGTTCCATGATCTACAATTGAAAAGGCCACAGATTACGTTCCTTGTCGACCCATTTAATGCAGAGACCGGCTGTTTGAAAGTCCCGCTAGTCACAGATGAAGCTGCGGCTGAGTTGGAGATGATCGATCTTTGTGAGGAGGACCAATTGAAACCTGCTTTAAGGGAAGGGACCATTGAGTTCTGGAAAAGTGTGCCAATGGAAAAATACCCCAATGTCAAACGGGCTGCGCTTAAGATACTGTCAATGTTTGGGTCAACATACGTCTGCGAGTCTGTGTTTTCTACCCTAAAACATGTGAAATCAAAGCATCGATCTGTTCTGACTGACACTCATGTGAAAGAATTGTTTCGAGTGGCAACAACGGAATACAAGCCAGATTTGAAGTGGATTGTTCAAGGCAAGGAATGCCAGAAGTCCCACTAAACAACATGCATTGTAAAAGAAAAATGCTGTTGTAGATTATTATATTTTTGTTCGTGGACTTGGTTGAACTGAGCGTTTGTGTGTGTGAGACAGTGCACACAATGTTCATTGTTGAAAATGACTGGCCTGTGGTTTTAGTACTGTAGGGCTCCATTTCTGTCATTATCATGTTGGTGTGTGACATTTAAAATAAATCTGGGGAAGCAGAGGTGTGTGTGTGTGTGTGTGTGTGTGTGTGTGTGTCTGTGAGAGAGAGAGAGAGAGAGAGAGGGAGAGAGAGGGGGGAAGGGATGGGTGATGTTCATGTGTGCCCATGTGTATGATGTCGCTCTTTGCGGTAACACAGTAAAAAAAAAAGTGGCTCTTGGTCTCTGACTGGTTGGCCACCCCTGTCCTAGGAGATGCAGCTGTGGCATAGATTTGAAAATCTGACATCGCCTCATTCTTAAGTTATTATTTTCACCAGGTTGGGTCTCCAAATCACCCATCCACCAGGTGGCGTGATGATGTGGTGAGGTGAAAAAAATGAATTGACAAACATTTGTGCTCCATTTGCAGTTTTATTTTTACACAAGGTTCACACATGACAGACACGAGAACATCATGTTTTAAATTCAAGAAAAAAAATAGCTCTAATTATTTTAGTTTCACATAACCATCATATCAAAATACATGCAGCAGAAGTTTGTGCTGAATGTAACTTCAGACACACAAAGGTGGCAGTGAAGACAGTTAAGTAGGCTGTAGAAGATTGTTAAAAATAAACAATAAAATATTTCTAAATGTGTAAGTAGAAAAGTTCTGATTAATTTCACCACTGTTTATCTTCCTGCTACACTGAGCCTGAACCCATCACCTTTGATTTAGAGGAAAGTTTCCTAAAACCCAACAAGCCACTACTGACACCTGTCTAACTGAATAAACAAAACCAATCCATGGATCTTCTTACACTGCACAGATGAAATTATATTTATCATAAACAGACTTCTTGTACCACAGATGGTTCCCACTTGTATTCATGGCAGCCCTCGTGCTACAGACTGCTGTTCTTGTCTCATCTGGAGCCCACTGATCAAAAAATACACACTGATCGTTGACCCAGATCCAGAAGCCGAAGCCACAGATGTATTGAAGGCCCATCCAGACAAAGGGAGTGTCAGCCTTCTGAGCCTCCAACCCAACCCGGCCCTGGGTCTCTTTATCAAGGATGGAAACCAGATCCATGTGTTCCTCTCTGCAGTGGTACAGGGCGTCTTCCCATGTCTTGTTCTCTTTAATCAGTTTAAATGGCTCTAAAAGGAAAAACATCAAAAACATGAAACTTAGAAGCATCAAACCAAACAGTGTTTCTGAGTGTCTAACATGCTGTGTTAATTCAAGCACATAATTCTTACTGTCAACATTTACACATTTATATTGACTCTACTGACTGACCAGTTAACTTAGTGGGTAAGAATGTTTTATTGTACCTTTGTTTCTGCCTTTCATCGTCACCTCAAACAGAATTACAAACCCAGATGTGTTTTTGTACACAGTTACATAACGCCCCCACTTTGGTCCATTTTCACAATTAAATGTATTATTTTCTCCACTAGTAGTTGTGTTGATTGTTGCACACCTGTAAAAAAAGACAAAAGGTTGGACAGATGTACAGAAAGAGTTGTGTTTCTGTCTCTGTTTGATTAAATCATGCTGTAAACAGTGGAGACAGTCGAACAGCTGGATAATAAATGTGAGCTGCTGTCTGAGAACATTTTAGAAAGAAGGAAAACACCTACAAATAAACAACAAAGGAAAATGAGAATAAAAATTTGATATTCTACACATACTTGATTATTACCCAAAACGACATCACATTATATTAGACCTCCTATTTCATTTGATAGAACTGATACAGGGTTATCTGTGTTACTGTATTACTGGGTTTAATGACATTTAAATATTCATTATAATTATCTAAAAATATTGGACATGCTGGAGCCTGACTGAGAACAGAATGATTCAAAGTAAGATGAAGGTATTACTCAGTGGTGTCAGCAGCATTTCTCTCGGATGAGTTCCCGATGAGGATCCGAGCCCCTCTTAGATCAATATTGTCTTGATTTACGTTGTAAATGCTGATGCAGGAAATTTCATATAGACCCAATAAGTCAACTGTCCACCAGCTGATGGGCTGTGGTACAGTGTGAGAACCTGTCGTATTATCTCCGTCCAAAGCTCTGTCAGCAGTGTAGTTGACACCACTGGCTGTGTAGACTGAAGACTGAAATGCCACTTTGTCATCCAGTTTGATAGTTTCCCAGCCTGGACTACATCCTGATGATGTAAGTGAAAGTAAAGTTAAAAAAACAAAAAACAAAAAAAAGAAAAACAGTGGTAATAATACTTCAGACCGGGTCTTCTAGGGTTTTTTAGGAAAATCTCCTTTTCACTCCAAAATAATGAATCTGAATTATGACTTCATGATCTGACTAAATCTTTGTAGCAAACATATTTAGCACACACACAGACACACACACGCACACACACACACACACATACACACACACATACACACACACACACGCAGTTGGTGAATAAAATCGGAATTAATAAAATGAATAATTTGACTCTCAAAACATCCTGAAGGATGACCCTGTTTAATATAATCCACTCCCACCCACACACCAAAGACTGCATGTTTATCAAAGCATTTATTTCTAAATCACAGTGATCACGTATCACAGAACATAATTCAATATAAATTTAAATTTATAGCATATATTTATACAGATATTTGTAATATTGCTTCAGTCCAACAGAAAATCCCCACATGGAACATGTTAAATGGAAAAATAAAACATAAAAATAATTTAAAAGGCATAAAATTAAATACTTTACTCTACAACTAAGTATATTCAGAACAGAAGTACCATCATACTTTTTGATATAACCTGAAGAAACTGGTTAGAAATGCACTCTTACCTCGATCCTGTTGAGTTGATCTTCCTGTGAAGTTTCAGAGAACGATGTAAGAATGAGTGAATTACTGCCAGCTCTGATATTGTTGTTTGGTAATACAGCAGAAAGCACAGAATGTAAACCATCCTTCAATACTCAGGCAGAAATGAAACCAGCTTTACTAAAGTCAAATCCTCTTTAAACTAAATGAAATGACTTTTGCTTTATCGAGCAGTTTGGATCAACTCACAGTAAAACTGAACTGTTATATTTGATCTTTTTCATTCTTTATAACGATCACTGAAACATCACTGTGCCAGGCAGGAACATCAAATGATCCACTTACCAATCAAAGTGATGAACAACAGACTCCACAGCATCTTTACTTTAGACTCTTTGCACAAATGTGTCCTCTAATAAGAGAAAGAAAAGACTTCTACCCTCACTCTGGAGTTTTCTGTAGTCACACTGATGTTGATATGATCCCCTCTCTGAGTCACAGCTGGATTTGTACTTCTGTCACTTCCCTCATAGCTGCCAACATGAAAATACACATTTCTCCTGTTTACACTCAGAGTGAGGCTGTTATGTTCAGTAGGCAAAGCATTCCCAGACTTTTACATCTGATTTGCAGACGTGAACATACCGTGATTGTTATGATCACCATGTTCAACCAACACTGTGTGTGCATCCAAGTAGCAGCACATGCAAATACTTTAGTATACCAGGAAATTTACTTCACCAGTGGAGGCTGTGTTTATAAAAGATATTCAGTGACATTTCAACAGGTGGACCTTTGTTCTACTTTAAAGAAAACAAGAAATATTATTAACAATCGGTCATTCATTATTAAGCTGCTGGGGAAAAAACCCTCACAAGTCCATCATTGTGTCTTTCTTTCTGCTCTGCATCTGCATTTAGTCTGGATTTCATGTTACATGCAGAATTATTTATAGCAAAGTGCTTCTCACACTGCCGAGTATTTGTATATGTGTGCATGAGGGAGGGAATTCATGTTTGTGTCTGTGTGTGCCTGTATCTCTATGTCTATGAAGCCCCCACTCCCAGGTGTGGGGCCCGATATCCCCCCACCACACTCCCTACCAGTGGTTGATGTCCTCAGGCGTTTGTGCGGTGGTGGATCTCAGTGTCCGGGGCTGGGCGCTCAGGTATGTACTGGCTCACTCCCGATGGCTGCTTGGTGGGGCCTGGCGCCCGTATTTCGGCCGGGCCCCTACCGAAAGGCGGGGGGCCCTCAGACCTCAGGCAGCTGGCTGCCAGCAGAGCCTGGGGCACGTCACCGCAGTCCCCTGTAGCTTCTAACTGTGGCTGCTGTGTGTGACCCCCCATCTCGGGTTCTCCTCATCTCTGTCAGGGTGGGTGGTGTGGCTGCCCCTCCAGTGGTCCTCCTAGGGCTTTCACTCTCTGGGGAGCCTCTAGATGTCTGGGGCCTGGATCTCCTCCATCCCTGCTTCATGTCCTGGGGGGCAGGGCTATGGGTGTGGGAAACGCATGCACACAGGTGTACACACTATATCTTCCTTTGCTGTTGCCTTAAAGCATACCGTGCGTTGTTCGTTTTGTGTGCTGCTCAGTAACATTCAATATTTATTATTTACCGTTACTTATACTTATCTAGGTTGTTGCTGTGGTCTCCCTACTGTGTTGTCTTTTTTTTTTCCAGCAGGTGATCAAACAGATTTTTTACTGTCTTCTCTCACTGTCTCACAAGTCCATTTATTTACTTTATTAGTTTGGTTTGCACTTGCTTCACTAATATAATTCATTAATGTTCTTACTTAAACTTAACAATGATATTATGAAGCGCACACATAATAGCATTGTGTGGTCTTTCTAAAAATGTTTCTAAACAGAGGTGTTTTAGGTTTAGTTGTGTTATTTTGTTCTTAGTTAGTATTAGTATTTGTTTTTTGTTTCCCCCTATTGTGTGTAAATGGTTTGGTCAAACCATTATAAAAGCTACCCTCCTGTGTCTTTGTGTTTAGGTCAGTTTGTGAGTCAAGTTGCATCCACTTTATTTGTTTAAGTTTCTGGAAATTACTTTTTGTAGAGTTATATTTAGTTGACCTCTTTTATGGGCCTGCTAATTATATTTTTGAATTTTGTCTTTTTCTTTTAGCTTTGTTTGGAGTTTAAAATAAACATTTTAAAAAAGCATCTTGGAGACATTTTTTCCTGTGTCCTTTATGCCTTTGTTGCCTGGTCCCTCACATGGACCATGGCAAAGCCATAACGATCCACTTGGAAAAATAAATCCTTTGGGCATTTTTCTTGGCCTTCAGACTATAATTCTGATTGCTACAGTACTGAATGGGACAGGGACAAAAAAAGAAAAAGAAAAAAGTGCTTCTCGCACGTGCGCATCTTTTGATCCAAATGTATTGGGTTTGTCCTCCAACATAGTTTTTAGTCATGTGACCAACTTGGCCAGTAGTGGACAGTCGGTAGTACTGCAGGGCAAAAGTGTTGTTGCTGGATCATCTATCCATGGAGGAAAAATGATGACATCAAGCTCTGCTGCTGCTGTTGAGGCCCACAAGACCACACTACTCACATGAAGCAGCTACTCTCCCCACTACTCCTACAACTCCACACCACAGGTAGAACAATCACACAATAGGACCTGATAGGACCTAGAACACAATGTAGAGATACCAGAGAAACATCCCTCTATCACACGTTCTTCCCCAGCCTATATAACCTCAGAGAGGTGGTTGCTGACTGGGTCCAGGTGCCAACCAGGGTAATGAACAGCAGGTGCGTCCTGTAGAGAGGGCAGAGTAAAAGAGAGACAGAGGGGTGGAGCAAGAGAGGAGACGGAGAGAGAACAACACCACACCCACACAAGTGCAGAAGGCCCTGCTAGGGCCGTAACAAGGTGAAGAAGATGAACTTTGTGCTGAAAAGAGGTAAAGAAGATGAACTTTGTGCTGAAAAGAGGTGAAGAAGATGAACTTTGTGCTGAAAAGAGGTGAAGAAGATGAACTTTGTGCTGAAAAGAAAACTTTTTGCTGAAAAGAGGTAAAGAAGCAGAACCTTCTACTGAAAAAAGGTAAAGAAGCTGAACTTTGTGCTGAAAAGATGTTCTTGGTGAACATCATCATCAAGTTTTCTGATGACACCACGGTAGTCGGACTCATCTCAGGGTATGCAAAAGAGCATCTTTTACCAAGAACTGAGGTAGTTCAGAAAGAACACAGAAGTCCAGCATGTTACTTGGAAGAGATACCTCTTAAAGTGGCCGTGAGCACAGCTTATATAACAACAAAACACAATTACGTTGTGTTTTGTATCCTTGTATCCAAAATTCTTCATTTATTTGTTTGTTTATTAATTAATTCATTTATGTGTTTGATTCTGGATGGCTTTCATTATTGTTCCCAACTTTTGAGTTCAGCTGTGATTTCAATTTATTTGTTTAATTATTCCAGTATTCTGTGTTTCTTCACATGTTAGAATTGTAGTTACTGGGGGCAAGGTATACATATATATATCTATACATATATATATATATATATATATATATATATATACATATATATATATATATATATATATATATATATATATATATATATATATTAAATTTGCAGTATAATGTGTCACATATAACCCTTCTGAATGATATCCAGCAAGTCTGCAGTACAAACAGTATGTCAGTCACAAGTTATAGGCCCCAGTCACTTTTTGGCAGCCCTAAAATGGCATGTTCTCAGTCATTATTCTCAAAAAACGAGAAAAAGTCATGGGGATACTGGCACAATAGGTCTTTATTGTTTTAACTACTATTCTGCAGTCTCATAACCAATATAAACAACAGCAGTAGATATACTAGAACTGTAGGCATTAATTATTACATCGTGCTGCCTGCAGTTATTCGTGACTTTGCTATACACTGCAAACTTCTGACAAGCGTCATAATTTGGTTACAAGAAACGTTAAAGTTCCATAAATGCATAGCTTTACCTGATAACAAAAGTATGAATGTTTTTTTGTTTTTTGCATCTTTATATCAGTTGCATGAAAGTAGCTGTCTACGTAAGTAATCTGGGTGCTACAGCTTTAAGCCGCTGCGCGCGCTCATGCAGACAGCAATCACTTTCTGGCAGACAATCACTTTTTGGCACAACACCGTAAAAGCTGCTGGTGATGATATCACTTTGGATATCTGGTGAGATGGAAACATGAAGATGAAACCAGGAGATGTCCTTAGTGAATCATCAGAGCTGAACAGGTGATGGAGAAACAGGTTTACCTTTTAGGTGACATGAATGAGTTGAAGTGAAAGGAAGTTATGAACCGTTTCTGAGAGACAAATAACACCAGGATCCTTTTCTACGTAGCTGACAGCTGTTAACTGTGTAGCGGCGGGTGTAGCAAAGTTTTGCCAGGGGGCCAGGCAAGGCATTACCAGGGAAAGGGGGGGACAAAGAAATACTTTTCTTTCTTATTCTCATTTCAAATGTCTATAACTTCTGTAAGATTATTATATCATCTTATGCCACGTTATACCCCTAATTAAAGATTGTGAAATTATTATGTAGTTTTAGTTTGCATTATTCTCCTGACTTAGAAGAAGGGGATAACTATTACATTTATTGAACTGATTTGCATTACATTAGACTGCTGATGTGTTGTGAATGAATGATATTGTTTTATGATGCATGATACTGCTGATTCATAAGAAATACTGTTTTCAGAGAATCGTGGCCTTATTTGTCTGATTAGAAAGAACAGAACATACTGCACAGGAACACTTGTTTATCAGCTATACAAATACCAGCTACAAAACACTTCCATTAGCAAAGACTAAATTGAATGAGTGACAGTACCTGATAGTTTCCTTGTCTCACAGCCAGGTCACCTCTGAACTTGTAGACTTTCTGCTTCTCCAGAGAATCTTCAGTATCCAGAGCAGCACTGTCACAAAACCACTGCAGAGAGGAACAACTTTACTACACAGCATGAAGCTGTTAGAGGATGCTGCTCAGTCAGTCACTGCCAGAGAAGTACATGTCTCCATGATGCAGCAGCTACTCAGCTTCCTCTATGTTTAAACATTAAATAATAATAATAATAATATTTATTATTACACTACAGTTTACATTTGTGAATCTTTATACTTGTAGATCAGAATGTACACATCTGTGAGCCTTTTTAAAAATAAATTTCTCTTCATATAAAAACCATGAAGAAATTTCAACTACTATCCGAAGTCTTTTACAGAGCCATTATTATTATTATTATTATTATTATTATTATTATTATGTGTTATCTTGTTGAGCAAGACATATGTAGAATTATACAGTGTGTTTAAAGGAGACAGTCTGATGCACAGATGCAGTCACTGAATAACCTTGATAGAAACATCACACCACACTGGTGGCTGCCAGTGGTATGTGCATATCAAAATAAATACAAAAGAAGTTTGCGCTGAATGTAGCTTCAGACACACAAAGGAGGTAGTGAAGACGTAGACGTGAAGTAGGCTGTAGAAGATTGTTAAAAATAAACAATAACATGTTTCCTAGTGTTAGTAGAAAAGCTCTGCTTAATTTCACCACTGTTTATCTTCCTGCTACACTGAGCCTGAACCCATCACCTTTGATTTATTAGATGAAGGTTTCTTGCAACCCAACAAGCCACTACTGACACCTGTCTAACTGAATAAACAAAACCAATCCATGGATCTTCTTACTCTGCACAGATGAAATTATATTTATCATAAACAGACTTCTTGTACCACAGATGGTTCCCACTTGTATTCATGGCACCACTGATGCTACAGTCTGCTGTTCTTGTCTCATCTGGAGCCCACCGATCAAAACCTACACAATGATCATCAACCCAGAACCAGAGGTCCAGGGTGCAGCTGTATTGAAGGCCCATCCAGACAAAGGGAGTGTCAGCCTTCTGAGCCTCCAACCCAACCCAGCGCTGGGTCTCTTCCTCAAGGATGGAAACCAGATCCATGTGTTCCTCTCTGCAGTGGTACAGGGCGTCTGCCCATGTCTTGTTCTCTTTAATCAGTTTAAATGGCTCTAAAAGGAAAAGCATCAAACACATGAAACTTAGAAGCATCAAACCAAACAGTGTTTCTGAGTGTCTAACATGCTGTGTTAACTCAAGCACATAATTCTTACTGTCAACATTTACACATTTATATTGACTCTACTGACTGACCAGTTAACTTAGTGGGTAAGAATGTTTTATTGTACCTTTTTTTCTGCCTTTCATCGTCACCCCGGTGTGTTTTTGTACACAGTTACATAGGGCACACCTGGAAAAAAAAACAAAAAGACAAAAGGTTGGACAGATGTACAGAAAGAGTTGTGTTTCTGTCTCTGTTTGATTAAATCATGCTGTAAACAGTGGAGACAGTCGAACAGCTGGATAATAAATGTGAGCTGCTGTCTGAGAACATTTTAGAAAAAAGGAAAACAACAAAGGAAAATGAGAATAAATAAAGATTTTATATTCTACACATTTACTTGATTATTACTCCAAACCACATCACATCATATTAGACTTCCTATTTCATTTGATAGAACGGATACAGGCCCCGGTCCGGATGGGCCTGGGCCCCCCTTTCCCTGGCGGGTTGCAGAGTACCGGGGTGCCTACTTGGGTCAGCGGGGGAGCTGGCCCCAGGGAGGGGTCACTTGCCCCTCCCTTCCTTCCCTCCCCATCTCCAGCTGCCTCCCTCTTCCCGCTCCACCAAAATCACCCACACATGCAGGGCCTTGGGGTAAAGGTGTGTCACCAGGGTGCAGGGGAGGCATCCCCCCCTCTGTCCCCTTCTGGCTGCCTCTGCCTCAATTTTATCCCACAACTTAGACATTCACATTACTCACACTCTCATTACACATACATATAGGATCTTGGGGGTGGGCACGCTACACGGTTTCCAAAAGACCATCAGGGTGTACAACCTCCCCCCTGGCGTCGTTGCCCACCTCTCAATTTTAAATACATGTAGACATTGAGGGCTATCAGGAGGGGCTATGCGCTTACCTGCTGCTCTCTGGCAGGTAGCTCCATGCCCTCCTGGGTTTTAAATGCACCTTAGGACACACATGCATCAACACTACATATGAGCGTGCGGAGGGAGGTTTGGAGTCTTCACACACCCCCGTTCTCTGCGGCCTGCTGGAGCGAGGAGGCTGGGAGGAGGAGTTGGCCGTCCGATTGGGGTCCGGAATGTGGGGCCTCCCTGCTGCTGCCGAGCCGGGGCAGTCTGCTTCTCTCCACCCCAGGGAAAAGGGTAACACTACCTGGGTCTGGGTGCAGTTTCCCCCTCCAGGGGCAAGGGTACCTAGACCTGTGGCTTAGAGTACACTTGAGGAGTGTGATTGTGTGTACAGTGTCTCTTTATGTCTGTCTCCACGTTGGGTGAGTGTTGAGTAATTGCATATGAGAGCATGAGGGTGGGAATGGATGTTTGTATCTGTGTGTGCCTGTATGTCTGTGTCTATATGTCAGGTCGGGTATCAGACGCCACCTCTCTAGGGACATCTCAGGCCCTCCAAGGTATGGAGGCCTATCTCCCCCCACCACTTCCCCTGCCAGTGGCAGACGCCCTCAGACATCGGTGCGTTGGTGGTTCTTTGTGTCGGGGGATGGGCGTCCGGGTACACACCGGCTCACTCCTTGGTGGCTGCTTGTCGGGGCCTGGAGCCTGGGGCTCGCTCGGGCCACTTCGGGGGTGGGGTGCCCTCGGCACGTCACTGCAACCCCCCCCCCCCGGCTTCTGCTCCGCAGCTGCTGAGTGACCCCTCGTCTGGGACTCTCCTCAGCTCTTTCTGGGATGATGGCGCAGATGCCCCTCTGTTGGTCTACCTTGGTCTCTTGTGTTCTGGGGGCTTCTGGATGTCTGGAGTTTTGATCTCCTCCATACCTGCTTCATGCCCTGGAGGACGGGGCTGTGGCTCCCCACACCCTCTAGCAGATCATTCCATGAAGGAACCTTTTAAATACAAGCGCGTCCATGCTCACAGGTGTACACACGGGGGCTCACACACACTAACTACACCCTTTTTGGCTCCTACCTCAAAGCACACTGTGCGCTGTCGATCTTACGTGCTGCACAATAATGTTTAATATTTAGTTTTTACTGTTACATTCCCATAGATCATCGTGATGTTGTTTATTATGTTGCTCTTTTTTTTCTGCTTGTTTTCTCTTTTTTCTCTCTCAACAGGTGATCCAGGTGATTGATATATGTATTTTTTGTCTGCTTATTTTGTTGTTTTTTGTTTTTTGCCCTTTATCCCCGTCCCTCTTCCCCGCTGTTTTTCTTTCCCTTTCTTTCTCCCCTTTCTTTTCCCCAGTCAAGTCTGTCCCGTATTTAACAAGTGAAAATAAAATAAAATAAACAAAAGGTGAATCAAATAGACTGGGATGGTCCATTTGGTAAAGTAAATCCGTTGGGCATCTTTCTTCGCCGTTAGACAATAATTCTGATGGCAAAAGAGCAAAACTGGACAGGCGCATAAAAAAAAAAAAGAAAGAAAGAAAAAGAACGGATACAGGGTTATCTGAGTTGCTGTTCAGTGTGTAAATGCATTGAAATATTCATTATAATTATCTCAATTATTGGACATGCTGGAGCCTGACTGAGAACAGAATGATTCAAAGTAAGATGAAGGTATTACTCAGTGGTGTCAGCAGCATTTCTCTCAGATGAGTTCCCGATGAGGATCCGAGCGCCTCTTAGATCAATATTTGATTGTTTTATGTTGTAAATGGTGATGCAGGAAATTTCATATAGACCCAATAAGTCAACTGTCCACCAGCTGATGGGCTGTTCTAAAGTGTCAGAACATGTTGCATTATTTCCGTTCAAAGCTCTGTGTAGACTGAAGACTAAATGCCACTTTGTCATCCAGTTTGATAGTTTCCCAGCCTGGACTACATCCTGATGATGTAACTGAATGTAAAGTTAAAAAAAAAAAAAAACAAGGTCAGTGATAATAATACTTCAGACCAGGACTTCTAGTATTTCTTTATCAAAATCTCCTTTTCACTTCTAAATAATGAATCTTCATGATCTGAATAAATCTTTTGTGCCAAACATACACACACACACACACACACACACACACAGATTATTTCCAAGCAACCTCATTATAACCTCATTATAAATTTTGAATAAGTATGCAGTTTGTGAATAAAAAATTCATTAGAATTAATAAAATGAATAATTTGACTCTCAAAGCATCCTGAAGGATGACTTGTTTAATATAATCCACTCCCACCCACACACCAAAGACTGCAGGTTTATCAAAGCATTTATTTCTAAATCAGTGATCACGTATCATAGAACATAATTCAATATAAATTTACATTTATAGCATATATTTATACAGATATTTGTAATATTGCTTCAGTCCAACAGAAAATCCCCACATGGAACATGTTCCCACAGATATGACGTCTACTGTGATGCACAAATAAATACATGGAAAAATAAAATATCAAAATAATTTAAAAGGCATACAATTAAATACTTTGCTTTCCAAATAAGTATATTCACAACAGAAGAATAATACTTTTTGTTATAACTTGAAGAAACTGATTAGAAATGCACTCTTACCTGGATCCTGTTGAGTTGATCTTCCTGTGAAGTTTCAGAGAACGATGTAAGAATGAGTGAATTACTGCCAGCTCTGATATTGTTGTTTGGTAATACAGCAGAAAGCACAGAATGTAAACCATCCTTCAATACTCAGGCAGAAATGAAACCAGCTTTACTAAAGTCAAATCCTCTTTAAACTAAATGAAATGACTTTTGCTTTATCGAGCAGTTTGGATCAACTCACAGTAAAACTGAACTGTTATATTTGATCTTTTTCATTCTTTATAACGACACTTAGAACAATGTGCTTGTGCGAATGTGTGAATGCACAAGTTGTGTAAAGCACTTTGAGTGCTCAGAAGAGTTGAAAAGCGCTATATAAGAACCAGTCCATTTACCCTTTACCATTCCATTTACATGCACAAATTGGAGTCTATTAGATAGATATGATACAAACCACTGCAGCGCAGTACCTGTAATACCTACAGCATGTTCTAATCGCTCTAATAGGATATTATGGTCAACAGTATGGAACGCTGCACTAAGGTCTAGCAGGACAAGCACAGAGATGAGTCCACTGTCAGAGGCCATAAGAAGATCATTTGTTACCTTCACTAAAGCTGTTTCTGTGCTGTGATGAGCTCTGAAACCTGACTGAAACTCTTCAGATAAGCCATTCCTCTGCAGATGATCTGTTAGCTGTTTGACAACTACTCTTTCAAGGATTTTTGATATGAAAGGAAGGTTGGAGATTGGCCTATAATTAGCTAAGACAGCTGGGTCTAGAGATGGCTTTTTAAGTAAAGGTTTAACTACAGCCAGCTTGAAGGCCTGTGGTACATAGCCGATTATTAGAGATAGGTTGATCATATTTAAGATCGAAGAATTAATTAATGGCAGGACTTCTTTGAGCAGTTTTGTAGGAATGGGGTCTAAAAGACACGTTGATGGTTTGGAGGAAGTAATTATTGAAGTTAACTCAGAAAGATCAATTGGAGAAAAAGAGTCTAACTTAACATTGATGGTACTAAGAGTAGCTGTAGATAATATTACATCTGTGGGATGATTATTGGTAATTTTTTCTCTAATGATAAAAATTTTATTTGTGAAGAAGTTCATGAAGTCATTACTAGTTAACGTTAAAGGGATGGTTGGCCCAGTAGAGCTCTGACTTTTTGTCAGCCTGGCTACAGTGCTGAAGAGAAACCTGGGGTTGTTCTTATTTTCTTCAATCAGTGACGAATAGTAAGATGTTCTGGCTTTGCGGAGGGCTTTCTTATAAAGCAGCAAACTATTTCTCCAGGCTAAATGATGATCCTCTAAATTTGTGACACGCCATTTCCTCTCCAGCTTACGAGTTATCTGCTTTAGGCTACGTGTTTGAGAATTATACCACGGAGTCAGGTACTTCTGATTTGAGGCCTTAGTTTTCACAGGAGCTACAGTATCCAGAGTCGTACGTAGTGAGGAGGTAAAATTATTAACAAGATAATCGACCTCTGTTGGAGTAGCGTCAGGTAGCTGCTCTGCTCTATGTTGGTACAGGGCATTGAAGATGATAACAGTGGGTGGATTATATTCTTAAACTTAGTTACAGCGATTTCAGAAAGACATCTACTGTGATAAAGTCTACTCTCCACTGCTGTGTAATCAATTATTGTAAATGTAAATGTTATCAGGAAATGATCAGACAGCAGAGGGTTTTCAGGAAACACTGTTAAATGTTCAGTTTCTATGCCATATGTTAAAACAAGATCTAGAGTGTGATTAAAGTGGTGGGTGGGTTCTTTTACATTTTGAGAGAAGCCAAGTGAGTCTAATAACAGATTAAATGCCATGTTGAGGCTGTCATTTTTAGCATCTACATGAATGTTAAAATCACCCACAATAATTATTTTATCTGAGCTGAGCACTAAATCAGATAAAAAGTCTGAGAAATCAGAGAGAAACTCTGTGTAAGGCCCAGGTGGACGATAGATGATAACAAGTAAGACTTTATTGGGTCTTGAAGACGAATTAAATTACAAAATAAAGGCGAAAATAAATTGTCAAGTTGTTTTGAACTGTCAATAAATACACACAATATAACACACTGCTGACTACATCTGTGCACTTTTGGCTGTGTGAAATGGAACCACACAAATTCCCTTTTTAATGAGACGACTTGTTGGGTAGGAAACTGAAATGAGCAAACTAGGTTCAATTCTCATGGAAATATTCCAATACTGATGGTGCTGATAAAAATGTAAACTGATGGTCATGAATGGACATTTGTTTATCAGCTATACAAATACCAGCCAAGAAAGAACTCCATTAGCAAAGACTAAATTGAATGAGTGACATAGAGTGTAATAGTTTCCTTGTCTCACAGCCAGGTCACCTCTGAACTTGTAGACTTTCTGCTTCTCCAGAGAATCTTCAGTATCCAGAGCAGCACTGTCACAAAACCACTGCAGAGAGGAACAACTTTACTACACAGCATGAAGCTGTTAGAGGATGCTGCTCAGTCAGTCACTGCCAGAAGTACATGTCAACATAATAATAATAATAATAATAATAATAATTATTATTATTATTATTAGTAGTAGTAGTAGTAGTAGTATTACTATTATATTTATTATTCCCCAAAGGTTGATTCTGTTCATCTGAACGTAGCGTTTTCAGTGGGAGAAACGTTTCGTCACTCATCCAAGTGACTTCTTGAGTCTCAGCTGACGGCAGGTTTCCCCAATATTATAAACAGTACATTTGCATAATGACTGAAACCAGCCCACTGAAGGAACAATGGGCTGGGAGGTCAGTTCCTTCGTCATGATTATGCAAATTCTCATGACCATAAACTTACATCTGTAAGCCTTTTTAAAAAGAAATTTCTCTCCATATGAAAACTGTGAAGACATTTCAACTGCTATCCGAAGCCTTTTACGGAGCTATTATTATGATTATTCTTATTATTATGATTATTATTATTGTTATTATTATTATGTGTTGTCCTGCTGTGCACAAGACATAGGTAGAATGTGTGTTTAGAGTGTGTTTAAAGGAGACAATCTGATGCACAGATGCAGTCACTGAATAACCTTGATAGAAACATCACACCACACTGGTGGCTGCCTGTGTTTCCCCTCCAGCCTCCTCCTAGGAGATGCAGCTGTGGCATAGACTTGAAAATTCGACATCACCTCATTCTTGAGTTACAGTGTTCACGAAGTTAAGTGTCCACACCACAAATCCACCAGGTAATGACCAAGGTTATTATCGTTAACTAAAACTAACGAAATAACGAAAACTAGAAGTGAAAAAACATTTTCGTTAACGGAAATAAAACTAAAAAGGAAAAAAGGAAAACTAACTAAAACTGTAATGAGTGTTCACAAAACTAACTAAAATTAACTGAATTTATAGCAAAACTGTGTTTAGTTTTCGTTGATGTGTGCATGTCACACAATAGTCAAGGGTAAAAAAGAAGTTTAGTTTCCAGGTTTTTTTCTTGCTGTGTCTCATTATGCCAGCAGGTGGCAGTACGTTAGTCGAGTCGTCTGTGTTGCTGCTCTGTCCACGCGCAGAATCATGTCAGGAAAAGTCTGGAGAAAGCACCAGCTTCCAATTTGGGATTACTTTGAATATGACTGTGTTTTGGATAAAGCAAGTGTCTTGTAGTGGAACGAGACCAATTATGAGGGACATTTCTAAAGGGAAAAAAATCCCACAAACCTTAAAGTGCACTTGAAAAGCTCACACAAGAAGGCTAACCTAGCTTACCATGAGAAGGTAAGGGAGCACACTCCACCCTCATCCCCAGAAACAGAAGCTAACACCAGGCAAGGCAGCGTGATGCATCCCGAGACAACAGGACTGGGATATCTACATAACTGTGTGAGTCAATTGCCTTCAAAAGGTTTATCAATTCACTTGAACCAAAATTACGAACACCCGGTGCTGCAAGAGTTAATAGTCTCATTGGGGCCAAGATATACCTTTTATAGTTGCCTGGTATCAACGGTTGTTCATCTGCCCTAATTTATTTATTTATTTCTTTAAAGAACCCATAGGTGGGAATGTGAGTTGTCTGTCTCTGCGTGTTAGCCCTGCGACAGACAGGCGACCTGTCCAGGGTGCAGGGTATGGTAGCTGGAATAGCAACATACCCAAGGATAAGCAGAAGAGAATGACTGATATGATGAAACTGGGATTTTGTTACACTTAATTATTGCAAACACAACTAAAACTATGACTGAAACTAATCAAAACTAAACGGAAACTAAGGATTTTCAAAAAAATAAAAACTAAACTAAACTAGCAAACAATTGGTAAAAACTAATTAAAACTAATATAAAATTGAAAATCTGAAGTCAAAACTAAATAAAAATAAAAACTAATGAAAATTGCAAAACTATTAAAACCCTGGTAATGACATGGTGAGGTGTGAAAACTAAACTGACAAACATTTGTGTCCATTTACAGTTTTATTTTTAAAGCAGGTTCACACATGACAGACACAAGGAAATCATGTTTTAATAAAAGAATATATAAGTTGAAAATAATATATATTTTATAATCTAAAGATTTGTGAGAAATACCTAGACTCTGATTATTTTAGTTTCACATAACCATCATATCAAAATAAATACAGCAGGAGTTTGTACTGGATGTAACTTCAGACACAAAGAGGAGGCAGTGAGGACAGATTGTTAAAAAATAAACAATAACATGTTTCTCAGTGTTAATATGAAAGTTCTGCTTAATTTCTCCACTGTTTGTCTTCCTGCTACACTGAGCCTGAACCCATCACCTTTGATTTAGAGGAAAGTTTCCTAAAACCCAACAAGCCACTACTGACACCTGTCTAACTGAATAAACTAAACCAATCCATGGATCTTCTTACACTGCACAGATGAAATTATATTTATCATAAACAGACTTCTTGTACCACAAATGGTTCCCACTTGTATTCATGGCACCACTCATGCTACAGTCTGCTGTTCTTGTCTTGTCTGGAGCCCACTGATCAAAATCTACACAATGATCATCAGCCCAGAACCAGAGGTCCAGGGTGCAGCTGTAGTGAAGACCCAGCCAGACAAAGGGAGTGTCAGCCTTCTGAGCCTCCAACCCAACCCAGCCCTGGGTCTCTTTATCAAGGATGGAAACCAGATCCATGTGTTCCTCTCTGCAGTGGTACAGGGCGTCTTCCCATGCCTTGTTCTCTTTAATCAGTTTAAAGGGAAGTTCTAAAAGGAAAAGCATCAAAAACATGAAACTTAGAAGCATCAAACCAAACAGTGTTTCTGAGTGTCTAACATGCTGTGTTAATTCAAGCACATAATTCTTACTGTCAACATTTACACATTTATATTGACTCTACTGACTGACCAGTTAACTTAGTGGGTAAGAATGTTTTATTGTACCTTTGTTTCTGCCTTTCATCATCACCTCACACAGAATTACAAACCCAGATGTGTTTTTGTACACAGTTACATAACGCCCCCACTTTGGTCCATTTTCACAGTTAAATGTTTTATTTTCTCCACTAGTAGTTGTGTTGATTGTTGCACACCTGTAAAAAAAGACAAAAGGTTGGACAGATGTACAGAAAGAGTTGTGTTTCTGGCTCTGTTTGATTAAATCATGCTGTAAACAGCGGAGACAGTCGAACAGCTGGATAATAAATGTGAGCTGCTGTCTGAGAAGAATAGAATTAGAAGATAGACATAGAATTGATTATTATTCCAAACCACATCACATTATATTAGACCTCCTATTTCATTTGATAGAACTGATACAGGGTCATCTGTGTTACTGTATTACTGGGTTTAAAGACATTTAAATGTTCATTATAATTATCTAAAAATATTGGACATGCTGGAGCCTGACTGAGAACAGAATGATTCAAAGTAAGATGAAGGTATTACTCAGTGGTGTCAGCAGCATTTCTCTCAGATGAGTTCCCGATGAGGATCCGAGCGCCTCTTAGATCAATATTTGATTGATAGTTGTTGTAAATGCTGATGCAGGAAATTTCATATAGACCCAGTAAGTCAACTGTCCACCAGCTGATGGGTTCAGTGGGTAAAGTGTGAGAACATCTCGTAATATTTCCGTCCAAAGCTCTGTCAGCAGTGTAGTTGACACCATTGGCTGTGTAGAATGAAGACTAAATGCCACTTTGTCATCCAGTTTGATAGTTTCCCAGCCTGGACTACATCCTGATGATGTAACTGAAAGTAAAGTAAAAAAAAAAGAAAAAAAGAAAGAAACAAGGTCAGTGGTAATAATACTTCAGACCGGGTCTTCTAGTGTTTCTTTTTTTTTAGGAAAAATCTCCTTTTCACTCCTAAATAATGAATCTGAATTATGGCTTCATAATCTGACTGAATATTTTGTGACAAACATATTTAACACACACACACACACACACACACACACACACACACTCACAGATTATTTCCAAGCAGCCTCCCTACATTATAAATGTTGAATAAATGTAGTTGGTGAATAAAAATTCATCAGAATTAATGAAATGAATAATTTGACTCTCAAAACATATCAAAGACTGCACATTTATCACAGCACTTTTTTCTAAATCACAGTGATCATGTTTCATAGAACATAATTCAATATAAATTTGCATTTACAACATTTATTTATACAGATATTTCTAAAATTGCTTCAGTCCAACAGAAAATCCCCACATGAAACATGTTCCCACAGATATGACGTCTACTGTGATGCACAAACAAATAAATGAATTGAAAAATAAAATATAAAAATAATTTAAAAGGCATAAAATTAAATACGTTACTGTTAGGTTTTGTATTGTGATTGTCATTTATGCTTAGAAATATCTACCCATATATGCTTAGAGGTGTATAATCGATTGTGTAGTGATAGGATGTGTGATCTTTAGTAGGCTGTAAAAGGCTTTGTATGCATTCCAGAGCTCTCTGACTTTCACACCCACATTTTAGGAGCATGGGAGAGGTCGTACCTTGTCTTATTGTTTTATGGTAGGATAAACGTGTTGTAGTCTAAGTGCCTTTTGTTTAGATGAACTGCTGGACTTCCAGGCCAGCAGGTTTAGGGAAGTCATATATGGGGTCATGCTTTGACCCCACACACACATACACACATACACATACACACATACACACACACACATACACACACACACACACACAGGGTATTCTTTGTTCACATGCATACCTATGTAAGATGTCATATGTTAATGAACCTATGCATATTCATGTAACCACAATAAAAGAGCAGTGTTACGGGAGAGTGGACGAGAGCAACTGGGGTCAAGCGAAGGAACGGCGTTTGTTCGGTTCTCTCCCGTGCACGTAAAACATAAAGAACTTGCCTACTCGTGTCTTGCTTGCTGTGTAATTAAATTGTCTTCAACGTTCCAGCGAACGGGTTCAAGCTACAAACCTATCAGCTACTTTACAAATAAGTATATTCAGAACAGAAGTACCATCATACTTTTTGATATAACCTGAAGAAACTGATTAGAAATGCACTCTTACCTGGATCCTGTTGAGTTGATCTTCCTGTGAAGTTTCAGAGAACGATGTAAGAATGAGTGAATTACTGCCAGCTCTGATATTGTTGTTTGGTAATACAGCAGAAAGCACAGAATGTAAACCATCCTTCAATACTCAGGCAGAAATGAAACCAGCTTTACTAAAGTCAAATCCTCTTTAAACTACATGAAATGACTTTTGCTTTATCGAGCAGTTTGGATCAACTCACAGTAAAACTGAACTGTTATATTTGATCTTTTTCATTCTTTATAAGGATCATTGAAACATCACTGTGCCAGGCAGGAACATCAAATGATCCACTTACCAATCAAAGTGATGAACAACAGACTCCACAGCATCTTTACTTTAGACTCTTTGCACAAATGTGTCCTCTAATAAGAGAAAGAAAAGACTTCTACCCTCACTCTGGAGTTTTCTGTAGACACACTGATGTTGATATGATCCCCTCTCTGAGTCACAGCTGGATTTGTATTTCTGTCACTTCCATCATCACTGCCAACATGAAAATATACATTTCTCCTGTTTACACTCAGAGTGAGGCTGTTATGTTCAGTAGGCAAAGCATTCCCAGACTTTTACATCTGATTTGCATTGTGAATCGCTATATAGCTAGCTTAAACAAACTACCTGCACACCTGAACCCATGTCACATTAATAACTCACATAATGATACAGTGGAGCAATGTCTCACTAAGAACTCCCTCCATGTTCACTGAAACAATGAGCAGGGAGTCACATTCATCATTCATGTCGTCATGCACAGTCTTGAAGTGTAGTTCTTACTTTGATCTTTGAACATTAGATAAATGTGCTCATTGTGCAGCTGGAGCAGAGAACAGAGAAGCTGCTGGGACTTTCAAAGTAAAGCAGCATCATGGTTTTTGCTGCATTGTAAGGTAAAGACCCTAAAATTATACACAGTTTGCAAAGTAAAACTTAAAAAAAGACTTGATTTACATTTGAGTCACTCGTTTAAATATTCTCTTCCTGTTCTCATTCATATGACCTGCATAGAACAACTGGGTTAAAACACATTGTGCTAAGTAACATGCACATTTTATAGTCAGTCTTCTGCACATTTTAGTTTCAACACAGTGGACACTGTTAAGGAGACCAGTGCAAGGTTGTGCCATTTCTCAGCACATGGCTCTTCTCTTTTCCAAAGTCCTTATCAGTTCTCCTACTCATGTTTGACCTCAAAAGTCAAGTAAAAGAGGTTAGGAAAATGAGATCGAAAATACATTTGGAATGCAACCAAGGTTAAGAGGGAAGAGGAAACAGGTGGGAGCATAGCTAAAAAGTATAAACATGATGAGGCAGGGGAAGTACACACACCAGGAACAGAAAACAACATTTACTGCAAAAACACAGGAAGACACAACTGAACGCAGAACAAGACTTAACTAAACATTGGAGAGAAAAGAAGGACTAAACAGGGGAACATCACCAATGGAGACTTGATGCAAGGTGATGATACACTGAGGGGGAAGATAATAGTCAAATCTAGGGAAAAAGAACAGGTCTGATAATGGTAAGGGGAAAAGTATATGAAACAGTGTAAATCCTAATAAAACCAAGAATGGTGTCCAAAAAACTCAAAACCACTGTGTAAAAAGACCCAAGACCACAACAGAACCAGAAGAAAAGGCAAACTACAGGAGAGAGAGAGTTTAAACTCTTAAGCACCAACACCCCCAGATACGGGGGCAAAAGGGAGGAGATCGCATTTAGGGTTAGGTGCGTGTGCTTAAGGGGTTAATAATTATTTCTAATGCAGTAGTGGTTTATGAAGCAGAGTGAAAAAGAAACACTGTGTCCCTGAGGTTCATGTTTTGGTTTACTGTTTGCATGTGACATACTGAATGGAAAAACAGAGGTTACAGTCACATGCTGTACCTTGTCCTGATGAAGAAAAATGCAAACACTGAGCCAGACTCTGTCCTCGCTGAGCTTCACAGTCTCCTCCTGATGTCCCTCACTCTCCTGCTCATCTGCTGATTCAAAGCTGTCAGAGGGAAACAAGACCTTAAAAAATATGATTAATGAAAAGCAGTTTCAGACTGAAGCTGACTTGAGCAGCAGGAGGCTGGTTAGGTGACAGACTGTCAGAAAAAAGATGTGTGTCAAAAGAAATCAGTTCAGTTACATACACTGCAAAAAACGATTTTCAAGAAAGTAAAGATTTTGCACTCAGTTGCTCACTATTGCACAGGTTACCTGTTGGAAAATCCTGCACAAAAACACAGTTTGTCTTTTAAAAGATATCAGAAACTTCTGGCCTTTTTTTGATGAAATCAATGTTACATTAGTTCAAAACACAGTCGTGGGTGTGGAACCTGATCTCAGTTAGTTTTGTGGCTTTAATGAAGGCTATATTATTAAAACCCTTTAAATGCCTTAATTTCACAGCTCATACCGACTCATTCAGAATAATTATCACTGGTTGAAATTCATGGATTGAATAAAAGGGGCATCAGGTGGTGGTCGTTACTGAACTGTCTCCATTTGAAAACATTAAAAAGACACTTTTTTGCAAATGACCATTTTAACTGAAACATGCAATTTACAGTGTAAAAATTATATATGGAGTTTGTTACGGGTCCGAAATTGAGGATGAGAGTAAAACAATGATGGTCCAGAAGAGGTCAATCAAACAATTGATTTTTAATGAATGCACGCAGTGTGGAGAGGTGCAAACTGCAAAACAGTTGTACATCTCTGCCCAAAATACACTCTAGATTGCTTTTATAACATCAGGGTATTGTAACGCCCCTTCTTGCGTTTACAAGCAAATAATTTGCATGTACAGAACATTCATGTATTTTAAGAATTAACTGCAACATAGAGGTTCCTCCTTGTGGCATACTCTTCCGAATATAGTGATGACCTAAGGCCTTTGAGGTCACCATGGACTGGACATCCTTCCGTCACCTGTAACTAGGCAAACTCAAATACCACAAGAAGCTGAATACATTCAGGCCTTTACTCAGCTACTATTTTACTGTAACAATATACTCAGCCTATAAGCTTTTAAGATTATAGATTTAACTCAACGATTTAAGTGGTTGTAACTGCACCTGTAATAAACATGTTAATATTAGATTTTGATAACCCCTGTAATACAAATTATAACATAATGCCAGCAGCTTCAATAAACACTTTGATGAAATAATAATTACTGCAATGATAAGATGACCCAGATAGCAAGACGACATTGAATCTATGTTGATTTTTCATCCGAACCGTCGTATATGGTCGGGGTTGAAATGCCAATGTTGTAACAACATTGAAATACTGTGGTAAACCGACGGTCTTACTATAGAGACGTTGTAACGATGTTGATTCACCGTTGTTTTTTTGTCATTGATATTTGATCTATTTATAGTCGACCAGGTGACAACAACAACGTCGAGAAAACGTCTATTTATAGTTGACGATCATTCGGCTCCGGTCACCATCAAAAACCATCGATTTGTAGTTGAGCATTAAATTGCATTGCAACTGATCGGGTATAAAGTACCAGAGAAAGTAGATTTATTGTTCATTTGTTATCAATGACTTGGTCTAGTTCACCAGCTTTAAAAAATCGTGTCTACGTGCAATTTATGTATAGTTGACCGGGAAATTAAAGCAGCGATCACTTGGACTATTCCGCAGCACCCCTCTCACATTGGTACATCCCCCCAGGTATTCATTGTCTTCTACAGTAGAGCGGGACATTTGATTTACTCTCAGCAGAATTGACCGGAGAAGGCATCAGTTCATGCACTGCGCTGGCCTGCACCACGATTAGTATAAGGTAAGAATGAATGCTTTTTTTTTTTCCTACTCGTTATTTCCATGTTTGCATTTGAATAACAGTAAAAAACTCGTTAATGTTGTACATTAACGAGTTTTTTTTACTGTTATTTACGTCCGAAATTGTGTCTACTTCTTGCAATCCGGCAACAAATAAATTGCACTGCGAACAAAGTATATCAAGAAAGAAAAGATTTTTCGTTTCATAATTTCTTCGTTATATTCCCTTACAAAGCTAGCTTTAACGCTTCGAGGTTTCCTTTGTTCTTGGAACAAAGGCGCTTGACCCAGACTTTCGCTCTGTAGTTGCTTAGTACTACAAAAAATTCTAAATCTGTGATATATGATTGATAAACGTAAAGTTAACTGTATAAACGTGTTCAATGACTTTGTTACTTTTGATGATTGGAGAGCACTCGCTTCAATTCGCACACGAAAACTTTAGACTCAGTTCGAATGCTCACGCAGCATGCCCACGTGACTGTACGTTGCACGCGTACGTGACTTTCCGTTTGTGCCTTGAATAATGAATAAGGCTACGTCCACATGTACCAGCGTATTTTTGAAACCGCTGATTTTTCTATGCGTTTGCACCTTTTGTCCACACGTAATGTATGTCTGGCCGTACGTTGTGTTTGTATTTCCAGGCACATTTCACGAAGCAGAACGCAGTCTTCAGAGATATCCACGTGAACGCTGTGATAGGTCTGACCTTCAGTCCGAAGAAGAAACCCAGACCAGGCTTAAAAGAAAGCACAAGTAAAACCTTTTTATTCACAAACATATCTTTGATTGTTAAGAATTTATGATCTTGTCTTTTATACATATCTGTGGTGCTTGCATACTGCAATATCACCACATAATATAGTCCAAAAAGTGGAGGTTTGTAAACTTTTTAAAAATGCAAAGCCGTGTACACTTGTGCACTTCAAAAATGCATTGTATACTGTACCTTCTTGCACGTCTCTGTTTCCTGTGTGTGTTGTTAGAAATCAAACTAACTTTAGGAAACAATATGCCAAAAGCATATTTACAATTACTTAAGACCGTTTTTAATTTCTTTTCTTTAGACCAAATCCCCTGTACACATATACGGACTCAGAGGATGAGCAGCCTACAAAAAAACGGTTTCCCCAGGCCCCTCGAGTGAAAATACCAGGTAATAAAATACTGACTAGTGTCTGTGTACATATCTGTGTCTGACACGAGGAAACTTTTCTGACAAGTTGTCTGTATTCTTAAATACTTAAAAAATTATCTTTTTCTAAACAGCCCTCATCACT
Organism: Oreochromis niloticus; assembly: GCF_001858045.2. NCBI lineage: Eukaryota > Metazoa > Chordata > Actinopteri > Cichliformes > Cichlidae > Oreochromis > Oreochromis niloticus. Next base: position 12,244,026 of record NC_031976.2, on the reverse strand, counting down.
CCACAGTCTGCCCCCCAGACCACTGATAGCAACCATCATAATGCCCCACCCAGCTTCCGGCACCTTTCGCCACTCCGGCACAAACCGACACAGCTTTGCGATCTCGCCAGCATGCAGAGTCTGATGTCTTCCCTATAGATGGTATGCTTTTAAAAAAGCTTTAAAGCTGCATCACAATGTCATTGTACTCTTATCTAAAAAAATCCCCAATTTATACTCCTGAATGTCATCTTGTTGTGATTTTTTTTTTCTGTAGATTCCAGAGACTCTGTGAGGCCACTATTACAAGGCAAGTTTGAAAATCTTGGAATTTCACAGTTTACATGGTATAACAAATATATGTGACAGGCAAAAACTAGTAAACACTTTTAGCAGTTACAAGAACTAACAAATGAATATCCAACAAAAGGGAATAGAAATACATTGTACTGCCAATACTTTGGTTTATTCTTTGTATGACTTGAAAATCAGGCTTTAGGGAAAATGTTTCTATCATCAATTACATGAAGTAAACACACAAGCACTTGCATACACATTTAAGACATGAGACACGCTAATTCCATCTCATAAAATGTGTCTATAGGTGAGATGCTTTGCGTTGATTGGTGCTGCTGGACCACACTGGAGGTGCGAGTACGCCGTGTAATGGTTTATGCCATTACAAAGGAGCTGGCCTCTGTACTCAACTGGGCAGGGGAAAAAAAACCAAGGACCAGACAAAGCAAAAAAGGGCATTTAAAGAGACAGCGCTGTGCAGATGCATATTTGGTAAGTTTTAACATTTATTGTAGTTTTATGAGCCTAAAGTGAACAATAAAGGGATCAATTGATGTGCTGGGTGCGTTTCACATTTCCTATGTCTGGTTTTTGCTATATTACTTTGTCTTTCTTAATAACAAGACTTTCATGTCCGGTTAATCTGGAGATAGTCTTTGGTCTTTGGCTTGTTTTGTCCTCGGGTTGTACACTTTGTACAGCCCGAGGACCCCATGTTTTCTTTCTTTTTTTTTTAAAGGATACACGTGTATCCTTTAAAAAAAAAACGGCACACCATGCTAAGACATATCACATTTTCAGCTTATAGCTCTTTGGGAATCAAATGCGGCAGTTTGCTGATTTCCGCCTGGTGACTTTCATGTTTATCAGCCTAGGAGTTTACATACTTTCTCCCTGCTGAAGACAGTTAACAAGAGCTTATTCATGTGCTCTAATTCCCTTTTTTTTTGTCTTTGTTTTTTTGTGTGTGTGTCTATTTTTGTCCTAGATGGCCTGGCGCAGCAGGTAGGGGCGAACTCTATGTCTGAGTTGGTCTTTGCTCAAGCAGTCCAGAAATGGCTCAGATATGCTCCAGATCGTACGGGTGGCGCGCAGGACGCACATCATCCATCCCCATCCCGGAGTAAATAATAAAAAGTGATGTGAAACATAGAAATGTAAATAGGAAACTTTGTCTTTTAATAAAGTATTTTGCAAATGATACATGTCTATTGACCTTTTTTGTTTTTTTTCAATAAAAAGCAACTGTGCAAAAGAGGTGGAAAATCAATACCATAGCTCAACAGTGTTTCAATATCAGAATCTGACATTGTTTCAATGTCAACAGTGTTAGAAAATATAACGTAGAATCAATGTCAGGTTTCAACATTGATTCAACATCAAAACCTGACGTTGTTTCAACGTTAAAAATGGGTGCAAGAGTGATGTTGGGTCAACGTCACACTTCAACGTTGCTTCAATGATGTCGCCTGATATTGACTCAACATTGTTTCAATGTTTCCTTGCTATCTGGGGATGGTTATGTAAAATAATCCCTGTAATTCCACAAGTTATTCAGTGAATTTAAAGTGACAATCTTAAACACAAACGCAGTCACTGAATGTTTGTAAACTTCACAAACATCACAACAGACACAAACTGAAACAAAGGCCAAACATTTGTTTCCAATTTTAGTTTTATTTTTTCAGGAGGTTTAAACATGACAGACATGAGTAAACCAATTCAACAGCCAAGGATCCATTTACAACTAAAGGAAATAATATATATACAAGTTAAATTCAAAATTATAGAAAATACTGAATGTTTAATTATTTAAGTGTCACATATTCATATCAATCTATCATGAAACACAATCAAAAATAATACATAATAAAATGACTTTTGCTTTATCGAGCAGTTTGGATCAACTCACAGTAAAACTGAACTGTTATATTTGATCTTTTTCATTCTTTATAACAATCATTGAAACATCACTGTGCCAGGCAGGAACATCAAATGATCCACTTACCAATCAAAGTGATGAACAACAGACTCCACAGCATCTTTACTTTAGACTCTTTGCACAAATGTGTCCTCTAATAAGAGAAAGAAAAGACTTCTACCCTCACTCTGGAGTTTTCTGTAGACACACTGATGTTGATATGATCCCCTCTCTGAGTCAGAGCTGAATTTGTACTTCTGTCACTTCCCTCATAGCTGCCAACATGAAAAGACTTTTACATCTGATTTGTATCTTTGAACATACCATGATTGTTATGATCACCATGTTTAACCTATATTGTGTGGTCATCCAAGCAGCAGCACATGCAAATACTTTAGCATACCAGGAAATTTACTTCACCAGTGGGGGCTGTGTGACTAAAAAGATATTCAGTGAGATTTCAACAGGTGGATGTTTGGTCTACTTGATTGGAAACAAGAGACATTATTAACAAACAGTCATTCATTAATAAGCTACTATGGAAAAAAAATCCTCAAGTCCATCATTGTGTCCTACTTTCTGCTCTGCATCTGTCCGGAGTCCAGCACACTGCTGAGTATTTGTATATGTGTGCATGAGAGTGGGAATGCATGTTTGTGTCTGTGTATGCCTGTATCTCTATGTCTTTTTTTTTTTTTCTTTCCTGTCCCATTTCGTTCTTTAGCCGTCAGAATTGATGTCCACAGGCCAACAAAGATACCCAACGGATTTACTTTACCAAGTGGATCATCACGGCCTTGCCGTATTGGTCCATTTGATCGACCTTTGTTGTTATTTTATTTTATTTTATTTTATTTTATTTTATTTTATTTTATTTTATTTTATTTTATTTTATTTTATTTTATTTTCAGTTGTTACAGACGGGACAGACATGGTTAGGAAAGGGAGAAAAAAGATGAAGGAAAAGAAAAACAGAGGGGAAGAGGGACAGTGAAAAAGGACACTCAAAAAGAAAAAAAAGATCTACTGAATCACCTGCTGAGAGAAAAAAAAAAGAGAAAACAAGCAAAAAAAGAGAGCAACACGATAAACACAGCACCATCACATTAATCTGGCTAACAGTAAATAACAGTAAATACTAAATATTGAATGTTGTGCAGCACGCATGACCGACAGCACACAATGTGTTTTGAGGTAGCAGCCAAGAAAGGTGTAGTTTTTGCCTATGAACAGTGAACACCCATGTGTACACATGTGTGCACACCTGTGTGGATCAGCGTGCTTGTATTCAAAAGGTTTCTCCATGTAACAATCTGCTAGAGGATATGGGGAGCCATAGCCCTGTCCCCCAGGACATGAAGGAGGTATGAAGGAGATCCAGGCCCCAGATATCCAGTGCACCCAGAATGCAAGAGCCCAAGGAGGACCACCGGAGGGGCATCCGTGCCACCCTCCTGGGAAGAGCTAAGGAGAGCCCCAGACGAGCAGAAGCCAGAGGGGGCTACAGTGATGTGCCCGCGGGCTGCTGGCACCCAGCTGTGCCAGAGTGGACCGAGCCCCAGGTCCAGAGGCCGGAGGCCTGAGGGCCCCCCACACTCTGGAAGAGGCCCGACCGAGCCACGGGCACCCGGCCCCGCAAAGCAGCCACCGGGAGTGAGCAGATATATACCTGAGCACCCAGCCCCGGACACCGAGAACTACCAACGCACCAACACCTGAGGGCATCAGCCACCAGCAGGGATTGTGGTGAGGGGAAATAGGCCTCCGTACTTCTGAGAGCCTGAGATGTTCCCAGAGAGTTGGAGTCTGAGACCCGACCTGACATAACCACAGACAAACAGTGATTGTGAGCGGGAAGCGGGAGGCAGTTGGGGATGCGGAGGGAACCCCAGTAGGCACCCCCGCCCTCTGGAACCCACCAAGGCAAGGGGGCCCAGGCTCATCCAGATCAGGCCCACAGCAGCAGTACCGCCAAGCCCCACAGGACCCGGGGCAGCCCACCCGACCCCAGGAGGAAACTGTACCCACCCCATCATTCAATCGTCTCCCAGGCTACACAAGAAGATCAACACTCCTATGTCTCTACCCCACCTGCAGAGTAAACTGCTTTACTCTCTAGGTGATGGAGCCGATCAAAGAAGCCCAGAGGGACTGATCTAATGTGGTGGCACAGGCTGTATCAAGACTAGTGTGATCTATTAGATAGTTTCTATATTGGTTAGAGTTAAGATTATTTTTATTTTTCCAGTTCATGAGGACCATTTTCTTGGCAGTACATAGGGCAGTAAAACCCATGTGGACTGTATTCATTTCTGTAGTGACATCATCCAATTTGCCCAACAGGCACACTAAAGGGGAGATTGGAATTTTACAGTTCAGACATTTTGATAAGTCGTCACATATCTCACGCCAAAACTTCTGAACTGGTGGACAGAACCAAAGAGCGTGGATGTAATTGTCCGGTGTATTGCCTTGACAGTATGAGCAATTGTTGGAAGACGTAAAGCCCATCTGGAACATCCGATGACCTGTATAGTGCACTCTATGTAGTATTTTGTACCAATTGCAGACTGGGAATTCTAATGAATTGAAAGGTTTTTAAGCATATCTGAGACCAGACGTTTTGGTCTAAGCTGACTGATAAATCTGCTTCCCATTTAGCAATAGGGAGGAATATTGATTCATCTATTTTAGAAAGTCTTCTGTATATTTTAGACAATAATTTGGGGGTTCAAGAGTAAGAAATTGTACCACACTTGGTGGTGTTTGTAATTCAACTTGACCGGGTTTAAATTTCTTTTTTACTATGGATTTAATTTTTGATCATCTAAAAATCTTTTCTTGTTGATCCCATATTGCATAACTAGTCTGTCACACGGAATAAAGTCTGTTCCTTCTAATATATGTTCCAAGTATTTAATTCCTTTATAACTCCAATCAGGAAAATTAAACATATTATTGTTTTGTAATATGTCAGGGTTATTTCAGATAGGTGTACGTTTGCATGGGATCAATGAAGACTCTGTTTTTTTTAGAAATTCCCACCATGCTGTCAGAGAAGAGCTGATGTTGATGCTTTTAAAGCATTTGTGTCATTTGATGTTTGAGCTGATAAATGGTAGGTCTGAAATCTCTAGATTATTGCATAGTGCTTGTTCTACATCTAGCCAAGGCTCATGTAAGAAGGTATGTTTTAACCATCCTGAGATAAATTGAAGCCTGTTGGCTAAGAAGTAGTGTTGAAAGTTAGGCAGATCTAGTCCTCTTTTATCCTTGGTCCTTTGTAGCATTTTTAAGCTGATAAGTGGGGGTTTATCTTTCCAAAGGAATTTAGAAATACACAAATCCAGAGATCTGAACCAATTTTGTGATGGTTTGTTCGGGATCATTGAAAATAAATAATTTATAACCTGGGTCTGGGTGCGGTTTCCCCCTCTAGGGGCAAGGGTACCTAGACCTGAGGAGTGTGATTGTGTGTACAGTGTCTATTTATGTCTGTCTCCACGTTGGGTGAGTGCTTAGTATTTGCATATGAGGGCATGAGGGTGTGAATGGATGTTTGTATCTGTGTGTGCCTGTTTGTCTGTGTCTATATGTCAGGTCGGGTATCAGACGCCACCTCCCTAGGGACATCTCAGGCCCTCCAAGGTATGGAGGCCTATCTCCCCCCAACACTCCCCCTGCCGGTGGCAGACACCCTCAGACACCGGTGCACTGGTAGTTATTGGTGTCCGGGGATGGGCGTTCACATATGCACCGGCTCACTCCTGGTGGCTGCTTGTCGGGGCCTGGAGCGTGGGGCTCGGTCCACTCTGGCACAGCTGGCTGCCGGCGGAGCTCACGGGCACGTCACTGCAACCCCCTCTGTCTTCTGCTCCGCGGCTGCTGGGTGACTCCTCATCTGGGACTCTCCTCAGCTCTTTCCAGGAGAGTGGCACGGTTGCCCCTCCGTTGGTCTTCCTTGGTCTCTTGTGCTCTGAGGGTCTCTGGATGTCTGGAGCCTGGATCTCCTCCATACCTGCTTCATGCCCTGGAGGATGGGACTATGGCTCCACACACCCTCTAGCAGATCATCACATGAAGGAACCTTTTAAATACAAGCGCGCTCACGCTCACAGGTGTACACAAGGGTGCTCACAGACACATACTACACTTTTTTTGGCTGCTACCTCAAAGCACACTGTGTGCTGTAGCTCTTACGTGCTGCACAATAATATTTAATATTTAGTATATTTAGTATTAGTTATATACACATAGATTATCGCGATGATGTTGTTTATTATATTGCTCTCTTTTTTTGCTTGATTTCTCTTTTTTCTTTCTCAACAGGTGATCCAGGTGATTGATATATGTATTTTTTGTCTGTTTGTTTTGTTTGTTTTTGTTTTTTGCCCTTTATCACCATTCCTCTTCCCCGCTGTTTTTCTTTCCCTACCTCTCTTTCTTTCTCCCTTTTCTTTCCCCCAGTCATGTCTGTCCCGTGTGTAGCAAGTGAAAATAAAATAAAATAAACAATTATTTTTTTTAAAAAGGAAAGAAATTATTTATTTTTGGCAAGACCAATATTTTTATAGCGGCGACCCTTCCTATGAGTGATATGGGTAGATATTTCCATCTAGCCAGATCGCCTTCTACTTTCTTTAGAAGTGGGAAATGGTTTAACTTAGTTTAATCTGCAAGCTTAGCAGAGACATTAATACCTAAATATTTAATATTTCCAGATTGTAGTGGGGTAAAAGAAGAATTATGGAAGGAGCAATCAATTGGAAGAACTGTAGATTTTGACCAGTTAATTGAATAATCGGAAACTCTGGAGGACGAGTTTATTAGTGTAATTTCCTCAGAAAGGTTGGTTTGCGAGTTTTGAAGAAAAAGTAACACATCATCCACATAGAGACTGATTTTATGTTTTGCCGTCTTGCATTTTATGCCCTTAATTGTTGTAGCCTGTCTAATTGCTGCTAGTGGTTCGACAAAAATTGCAAACAGTGAAGGGGAGAGTGGGCATCCCTGCCTGGTGCCCTTCAGGAGACAGAAGCTGGAGGATGTTTGGTCATTTGTTCTTGTTGAGTGCCCACCTTCTATGAAGCCAGTTTGGTCAGGATGAATTAAAAGGGAGATTATCTTCTCTAATCTTTTTGAGAGAGCTTTGCAGATTATTTTGAGGTCTACATTAATAAGGGATATTGGATGATAGCTTGAGGGAAATACAGGGTCTTTTCCTGGTTTTAGCAGGAGATTAATATTGGCAGAATTCATATTTTGTGGTAGTCTGCCATTTTCCTTAATTTCCTGCAAGTTTCTGTGGAATACTGGTGCCAGAATTGCCAGGACTGGACCTGGAGCCTTATTATTGGGCATACTTATCAGGGCTTCCTGGAGTTCCCCTGGTGTCAGTGGCAAGTCCAGTGCCATTGCTTGACTGTCTAGTAATTTTGGAAGAGTTATGTTGTCAAGAAACTGATCTATTTCATTTTTAGTCGGGTTTATTTGTGGTGAATATAAAGTTTTATAGAAATCCCAAAAAATGTTTTTTATTCTTTTAGGGTCATATAGTTGTTTTTTATTTATTTATTTTAACTGGTTAGCTAGAAATCGCCCGGATTTATTACTGTGTTCAAAATTCTGCAAGCGAAGTCTTTGTGCTTTGTTTTTTTAATTAATAATTTCATTTAATTCTAGTTTTGTTTTGCGTATTTTGTTCAGTATTTCCTGATCTTGGTCGGACACGTATGCTTCTTCTAAGGATTTGATGTTTTTTTCTAGTTCCTGAATATTTTTGTTTTCTTCTTTCTTTTTATGTGATGAGAAATAAATTATTTTACCTCTCATCACAGCTTTCCCTGCTTCCCATAGAACAGATGCTAATGTTCCAGGAGTGCCATTATAGTCTAAATGTATAGTACACTCTTTTTTTAAATTTTTAATAAAGTCTTCATCTTTGAACAGTGATGTGTTAAATCTCCAGTTTTGTTTTTTGTTTTTTTTGTCTGAGATGTCACACAGCAGTGAGCTGCTGACTAGGAAATAATCCAGACGAGAGTAGGAGTGATGGACATGTGAGAAGAAAGAATATTCCTTACTGTTGGGGTGATGGGAGCGCCATGCATCACAAAGACCATAGTCGCTCATATACTGTTTGATTATATTTGTGGACTGCCAATTGCACTGAGTTCCTTCAGTGTTGAGCCTATCCATTTCTTCATTTAGTCCCAGGTTGACGTCGCCCCCAAGAACAAGTGTGCCATCTAGATGTTCAGACAGTCTACTAAAAAAACATGAAAGAATGAGGGTTCATCAACATTTGGACCACATATACTTACAATACATAGCTTTTTGTTAAGTATTGATAGTTTAATAATTAGGAATCTACCCTCTGGATCTATGACTGTGTAGAGTACTGTAAAATTAAAATTTTTATGTATTGAAATTGCTACTCCCCTTTGTCTAGAATTATAACAGGCTGTGAACACATTAGGAAATTCAGGTGTTTTAAGTTCGTTTAAACCTGTGACAGGTCTGGGAGTCTGGTGTAATAAAACAACGTCTGCCTGTAGTTTTTTGAGCTGGTTAAATATCTTTAACCTCTTTTCTCTGGTGCCAGCTCCATTTACATTCCATGTGACAAACCTTAGTGTGCCCATATTTATTTGTGTATGGCTAATGATGTACGCTGGGTGTTTCGTTTTGATGGGTGAAGAAAATGGAAACACATCATTGTGTGCAGATCCATTTATGCAGGAAGCATCCTTGTCAGATGCCCAAACCAACCTCAACTGGCTCCTTTCAATGTGGAGGAGCAGGAGCTCTACTCTGAGCCCCTCCCTAATTGCCAAACTTCTTACCCTATCTCTAAGGGAGAGCCCAGCCACCCTTCGGAGGAAGCCCATTTCCGCCGCTTGTATTCGCGATCTCGTTCTTTTGGTCACTACAGCTCGTGACCATGACCGTGGTCGCCGGTCACCGTGACCAGGTGAGGGTAGGGGCGTAGATTGACCGGTAAATTGAGAGATTCGCTTTTACACTCAGCTCTCTCTTCACCACAACAGACCGGTACAGCGTCCGCATCGCTGCAGCTGCTGCACCAATCCGTCTGTCGATCTCCCACTCCCTTCTCCCATCACTTGTGAACAAGACCATAATGATCCATTTGGAAAAAAGAATCCGTTGGGCATTTTATCTTGGCCTTCAGACAGTCATTCAGATTGCTACAGTACTGAAGGGGACAAGAAAAAAAAAGAAGAAAGAAGAAAAGAAAAAAGTGCTTCTCGCACGTGCGCATCTTTTGATCCAAATTTATTCAGTTTGTCCTCCAACATAGTTTTCAGTCATGTGACCGACTTGGCCAGTAGTGGACAGTCGGTAGTACTGCAGGACAGTGTTATTACTGGATCATCTATCCATGGAGGAAAAACGAAGACATCAAGAAAAACTATAATTTTCAAGGATTTGTAAGTCATCTTCTGCCATATTCAGCTTTATTTAAATACCTGAAAGTGACGTCTGCCCCAGAGCTCCAGTTCATTGACATCTATTCTTGCAGAGGTTCCCTCACCTGTCACTGCTGCCAGGATGAAAGCTCACTGAAACAATAAGCAGTGAGTCCCATTCATCACCAATAACATGAATTCCATCATGTACAGTCTTGAACTGTAGTTCTCACTTTGATCTGTGCACATTAAATACATTTGGTCATTGTGCAGCTGGAGCAGAGAAACAGGGAAGCAGCTGGGATTGTCAAAGTAAGCAGCATCATGGTTTTTTTCTGCAAAAGCACAGGAATTTGCATTTCAGACTTAAGTACTGGTGTGTTTTATTAAGTACTGTCTGGAGTTAAGAACTGAAACCAAATACCAATGAAAAGGAACTTTTGATTTGGCTTCAATCTCAGGTCTGTCACTGTGTTCATGTGTAAAAGAGGGTGAAGGAGTTGTACTGATAAAGCACACAGCTCAGTGAACACAGAGGTGTGTAGAGCCTAATTTGTAACCAAGGAGACAATATTCAACCTCATCTGCTAGTTCATAGCTTTGAGCAGCAGGTGGCAGTGCTGCATAAAATAAGGACCTGAGATTCAAACATACAGCAGCTGCTGAGCTGACGAATGCTTCTAAATCCATTTTAACACATGAATCAGCCTTAAGAAGTGATAAGCGGTCCACTACAGACTAACAAGTTTATCTACAATAACACAGCATGTATTAGTAGACTTACATTTTAATACCTGGATGTGTCCAGGACTAAAAATATTTATGATGCATGTTGTTAACTGGCCGTCACATAAAACCATGAAAATCTTTTTGCTATATTTGAGCTTCAGTTATTATTATAATTACTATATTATTATTAGTAGCAGGAGGGGGAAGATTAATACTGGTAGTAGTAAAGGAAGTACAGTACAGGCTCAGAGTATATAGCACCACTGGTTCCTGAAGTATTTTTCGCGGGGGGGAAACAAACATATACGAGCCCCCCTGGGTCTTTCACACACATGCACCCTGGTCATGGACGTGGAACACCCAGCTCTGCAGTGTGCCTTTAGAAAAACATGAAAAAATGGTCATTCTAAAGAGCTCACTGAATTGGACCATGGTACTGTAAAGGGATACCGCCACTGCAATGAGTCAGTTTGTGAAATTTCTTCCCACGTACATAGTATTTGAGTATTTTTATTCTTATTTCCTTTTAGAATGAGGTGCTCTGATTTTCATGTTTGCCATTGCATAAGAGCTGTCTTATATTCCAGTCATCTAACCAGAATTATTTATATGAAAGTAAGTTTTCCATCCAGTAATAAATCTAAACCACATAAGTTTGATGCTGGATTTCCACTGAGAACTGAAGTTTGCTTAAAAAAACAAAAATCCAGGGAGTAAAAATGGAAAGTTATCAAATCAAATATATCTGCAATGTGTCTCTGACAGGTTTTAGATGCAGACTAAAACTATTTTCTTTGAGCTTTTGGTTCCTAAATTTTTTTATATTTTATTCAAAAGACATTCAAAAATCTTTAAAACTTTTGTCCTGAAGATGGCAGCACAGGCTCTGAAAATGACCTCAGATTTTAAATTTCTTAACACTGTTGTTGTGATATAAAAAAATTAAACACTGGTCACAGTTAATTCAAATCACAGTAACTGGTTCTTCCATTTTAGAAAGAATATCTCCTGGTTGGTCATTTTAAATATTAAAGCAACACCTTGAAAGTCTATCCTCAGTGGAGGCAAACTGAAGACCAAGCTTTGCCTCGTCTACACCAAGGAAGAGTTCAGAGCCTCCTGTGGTGCTGTAGACCTGCTCCAGCTGAACAACCCTGGGGAAGTCTTTTCAGAGACTGTCACTCTCCCAATGACCCATGACTAGAGCAGAAGTTGAGCCTTAGAACAAATGAAGACATTTCTGAGAAACACAGTGATTCAGGGGAGACTGAATATGCTAGCCATGCCTCCATGGAAAAGAGACTGGTGTAGTGTTGCAGACACAGCAGTAATGTGAGTATTACTCATTTACAATGAGAACTTGTTAATTTGCAGTGGGGTAAAGTGATGACTCCAAAAGATCTGTTACAGGATCGCTGTCAGCCACGCTCTCCACATGAACAGGTACATGTTAAAGAAACATTTCTTTGAATAACACCTCAGATTTTACATGCATATCATTTAATTATTGATAAAAATTCAGTATGTATTTTTTCATTTTTCCCACAGCTACACATGCCACTGATTTACACAAACACCCTGACTGACTCTTACTCATCTCTTCTTGTTACATGTTCAGATACCATCTTGACCTGAGCATTATCTCTAGTCTTTGCCATGGCAGAGGGCAGTAAAATAAGGAAAGACTGTTATGAACCACATAACAGGAGGGTGCAAGATGCTAGTATGCAGGGCAAACATGGAACATCACAACCAAGTAGCTGCATAGTGCAGAGGAAGATCTGTGCCGAGTATGGCCAAAGTCAAAATGGAGACACCCCCAAGGGTGCTCGAGAATGACAAGGAGTCCAGTGTCACAGGCTTTTAAAAATGGTAATAAGGTCAACACAGCAGTAAAATAGTTAAATTTATAAGGCGAAAAAATTTGTTTATGTATGATAAACATGTTTCCCAAAAGTGCGAATTATCTTGAAAAAAAATTATATCATCATTCTTTATCCTTGGAAGAAACAGCTTTACTGCTGTACCATTTGCATTCATTATTATTATTATTATTATTATTATTGTCATACAGCCCATTCCTCATGTGTACGCAGTAATTTTGTTATATATTTTTTTCTTATTCAGCCTGTGTGTGTGAGCGCTCTTCTGTGTTTAGAACAAAATACAAAAAATCTGAACATTTAACTTTATTAGCTTTTAAAGACAAACTAAATGACAAAAGAAAGGCAAAAGAAAATTTGTCAACTTGTTTTTAACTGTCAATAAATACATACAGTGTAACACAGTGCTGACTACATCTGTGCACTTTTGGCTGCGTGAAATGAAACAACAGAAATTTCCGTTTTAATGACGACTTGTTGGATAGGAAACACGTGATGAGCAATCTAGGTTCAAGTCTCATGGAAATATTCAAATACTGATGCTGCTGATAACAATGTAAACTGATGGTCATGAATGGACATTTGTTTATCAGCTATACAAATACCAGCCACAAAACACTTCCATTAGCACAGACTAAATTGAATGAGTGACAGTACCTGATAGTTTGCTTGTCTCACAGCCAGGTCACCTCTGAACTTGTAGACTTTCTGCTTCTCCAGAGAATCTTCAGTATCCAGAGCAGCACTGTCACAAAACCACTGCAGAGAGGAACAACTTTACTACACAGCATGAAGCTGTTAGAGGATGCTGCTCAGTCAGTCACTGCCAGAGAAGTACGTCTCCATGATGCAGCAGCTACTCAGCTTCCTCTATGTTTAAACATCAAAATAATAATAATAATAATAATGATGTTTATTCTTATAATTTACAGTTTACGTTTGTGAATCTTTGTACTTGTAGATCAGAATGTACACATCTGTGAGCCTTTTTAAAAATAACTTTCTCTAATATAAAAACTGTGAAGAAATTTCAACTACTATCCGAATTAAAGAGCCAATATTATTATCATTATTATTATTATTATTATTATTATTATTATGATATGTCTTGCTGAGCAAGACATATGTAGAATTATGCAGTATGTTTAAAAGAGACAATCTGATGCACAGATTCAATCACTGAACAACCTTGATAGAAACATCACACCACACTGGTGGCTGCCTGTGCTTCCCCTCCAGCCTCCTCCTAGGAGATGCAGCTGTGGCATAGATTTGAAAATCTGACATCACCTCATTCTTAAGTTACCGTGTTCACAAAGTTGGGTCTCTAAATCACCAGGTGGCGTGATGATGTAGTGAGGTGAAAAACTGAATTGACAAACATTTGTGCTCCATTTGCAGTTTTATTTTTACAGAGAGGTCACACGTGACAGACATGAGAACATCATGTTTTAATGAAAGAAAAAAATATAAGTTGAATACAATATATATATTTTATAATCTACAGATTTGTGAAAATGTCTAGACTCTAATTATTTTAGTTTCACATAACCATCATCTCAAAATAAATGCAACAGAAGTTTGTGCTGAATGTAACTTCAGACACACAAAGGAGGCAGTGAAGACAGTTATGTAGCCTGTAGAAGACTGTTAAAAATAAACAATAACATGTTTCTCAGTGTTAATATGAAAGTACTGCTTAATTTCACCACTGTTTATCTTCCTGCTACACTGAGCCTGAGCCGATCACCTTTGATTTATTAGAGGAAAGTTTGCTACAACCCAACAAGCCACTACTGACACCTGTCTAACTGAATAAACAAAACCAATCCATGGATCTTCTTACACTGCACAGATGAAATTATATTTATCATAAACAGACTTCTTGTACCACAGATGGTTCCCACTTGTATTCATGGCAGCGCTCATGCTACAGTCTGCTGTTCTTGTCTCGTCTGGAGCCCACTGATCAAAACCTACACAATGATCATCAACCCAGAACCAGAGGTCCAGGGTGCAGCTGTAAAGAAGACCCAGCCAGACAAAGGGAGTGTCAGCCTTCTGAGCCTCCAACTCAACCCAGCCCTGGGTCTCTTTATCAAGGATGGAAACCAGATCCATGTGTTCCTCTCTGCAGTGGTACAGGGCGTCTTCCCATGTCTTGTTCTCTTTAATCAGTTTAAATGGCTCTAAAAGGAAAAGCATCAAAAACATGAAACTTAGAAGCATCAAACCAAACAGTGTTTCTGAGTGTCTAACATGCTGTGTTAATTCAAGCACATAATTCTTACTGTCAACATTTACACATTTATATTGACTCTACTGACTGACCAGTTAACTTAGTGGGTAAGAATGTGTTATTGTACCTTTGTTTCTGCCTTTCATCGTCACCTCACACAGAATTACAAGCCCAGATGTGTTTTTGTACACAGTTACATAACGCCCCCACTTTGGTCCATTTTTACAGTTAAATGGTTTATTTTCTCCACTAGTAGTTGTGCTGATTCTTGTACACCTGTAAAAAACAAAAAAAAAAAACAAAAAAAAAAACAAAGACAAAAGGGTGGACAGATGTACAGAAAGAGTTGTGTTACTGTATTACTGGGTTTAAAGACATTGAAATGTTCATTATAATTATCTAAAAATATTGGACATACTGGAGCCTGACTGAGAACAGAATGATTCAAAGTAAGATAAAGGTATTACTCAGTGGTGTCAGCAGCATTTCTCTGAGATGAGTTCCCGATGAGGATCCGAGCACCTCTTAGATCAATATTGAATTGATTTATGTTGTAAATAGTGATGCAGGAAATTTCATATAGACCCAGTAAGTCAACTGTCCACCAGCTGATGGGATCATTTAAAGTGTCAGAACATGTCGTATTATCTCCATCCAAAGCTCTGTCAGCAGTGTATTTGACACCACTGGCTGTGTAGACTGAAGACTGAAATGCCACTTTGTCATCCAGTTTGATAGTTTCCCAGCCTGGACTACATCCTGATGATGTAAATGAAAGTAAAGTTAAAAAAACAAAAAACAAAAAAAACAGAAACAGTGGTAATAATACTTCAGACCGGGTCTTCTAGTGTTTTTTAGGACAATCTCCTTTTCACTCCTAAATAATGAATCTGAATCATCAGAATTAATGAAATGAATAATTTGACTCTCAAAACATCCTGAAGGATGACCCTGTTTAATATAATCCACTCACACCCACACACCAAAGACTGCATGTTTATCAAAGCATTTATTTCTAAATCAGTGATCACGTATCATAGAATATAATTCAATATAAATTTAAATTTATAGCATATATTTAAACAGATATTTGTAATATTGCTTCAGTCCAACAGAAAATCCCCACATGGAACATTCCCACAGATATGACGTCTACTGTGATGCACAAATAAATAAATGGAAAAATAAAATATCAAAATAATTTAAAAGGCACACAATTAAATACTTTACTTTAGAAATAAGTATATTCACAACAGAAGAATCATACTTTTTGATGTAACTTGAAGAAACTGGTTAGAAATGCACTCTTACCTCGATCCTGATGAGTTGATCTTCCTGTGAAGTTTCAGAGAACGATGTAAGAATGAGTGAATTACTGCCAGCTCTGATATTGTTGTTTGGTAATACAGCAGAAAGCACAGAATGTAAACCATCCTTCAATACTCAGGCAGAAATGAAACCAGCTTTACTAAAGTCAAATCCTCTTTAAACTAAATGAAATGACTTTTGCTTTATCGAGCAGTTTGGATCAACTCACAGTAAAACTGAACTGTTATATTTGATCTTTTTCATTCTTTATAAGGATCATTGAAACATCACTGTGCCAGGCAGGAACATCAAATGATCCACTTACCAATCAAAGTGATGAACAACAGACTCCACAGCATCTTTACTTTAGACTCTTTGCACAAATGTGTCCTCTAATAAGAGAAAGAAAAGACTTCTACCCTCACTCTGGAGTTTTCTGTAGTCACACTGATGTTGATATGATCCCCTCTCTGAGTCACAGCTGAATTTGTACTTCTGTCACTTCCCTCATAGCTGCCAACATGAAAATATACATTTCTCCTGTTTACACTCAGAGTGAGGCTGTTATGTTCAGTAGGCAAAGCATTCCCAGACTTTTACATCTGATTTGCATTGTGAACATCCCATGATTGTTACATTCAACCTTTTCACCCTACATTGTGTGTGCATCCAAGTAGAAGCACATGCAAATACTTAATACTTAGTATACCAGGAAATTTACTTCACCAGTGGAGGCTGTTTGAATAAGAGATATTCAGTGACATTTGGTCTAATTTAAAGAAGAAGAGAGACATTCTTAACAATCGGTCATTCATTAATAAGGTGCTGGGGAAAAAACTTTTAAAAGTCCATCATTGTGTCTACTTTCTGCTGTTTACACTCAGAGTGAGGCTGTTATGTTCAACCTACATTGTGCGTGCATCCAAGTAGCAGCACATGCAAATACTTTATCATAACAGAAAATTTACTTCACCAGTGGAGGCTGTTTGAATAAGAGATATTCAGTGACATTTGGTCTAATTTAAAGAAGAAGAGAGACATTCTTAACAATTGGTCATTCATTAATAAGCTGCTGGGGAAAAAACCTTCACAAGTCCATCATTGTGTCTACTTTCTGCTCTGCATCTGCATTTAGTCAGGACCTCATGCAAAATTATTTATAGCAAAGTGCTTCTCACACTGCAGAGTATTTGTATATGTGTGCATGAGGGAGGGAATGCATGTTTGTGTCTGTGCCTGTTTCTCTATGTCTATGTTGGGTGACCTCCCGTCTGGGGTTCTCCTCAGCTCTTTCAAGGTGGGTGGTGCGGCTGCCCCTCTGGTGGTCCCCCTTGGGCTCTCACGCTCTGGGGAACCTCTAGATGTCTGGGGCCTGGATCTCCTCCATACCTGCCTCATGTCCCTGGGGGGCAGGGCTATGGGTGTGGGAAGCCGCAAACGCACTCATGCACACAGGTGTACACATGTACACCTCAAAGCATACTGTGCATTGTCGGTCTTGTGTGCTGCTCAGTAACATTTAATATTTATTATTTACTGTTTGTTGCTGTGGTCTCCCTACTGTTTTCTCTTCTCCCTTGTTTTCTTTTCTTTTTCCCCCAGCAGGTGATCCAGCAGTTTTTTAGTGTCTTCTCTCACTGTCCCTCTTCCGATCCGTTTTTCTTTCCCTCTCCTTTTCTTAAACTTCTCTTGTCTATGTCTTTCCCTTTCCTATCCCCAGTCATGTCTGTTCCATTTGCAGTAACTTAAAAGTTTAAAAATAAATGATAAAACAAAACAAAATACAATAAAGTAAAAAAGATCATTCCAGTGGACTGTGATGGCATCAGCCACACATGGGTAAAACAGGGCATAGCTGGACAAATGCCCGGTATGCCCGATGGTGATTTTTCGTTTTTATGGGCCGATGGTTTTCTTTTTTCTTTTTTTTTTCTTTTTTCTTTTTTTTTTCGTAACGGTATAAACACTGAAAGGTGATGGATTGGCCAGATGCTGGGAGGTGTGTAAAAATAACTCAATTGTTTAGTGGTGGCTATTGCGGAGCTTCCACAGATTCAGTAACATTAGCAAGTGGTGGAGGCCAGCAGATGCAACACGCTGGCAGGTGGATAACGGAAACGCAGAAGGAGCAGAGACCCGAGGCAGTGAACTGAACTTCAGGTAAGAAGTTATGACCTGCAGTCTATCTGGGTCAGATATAAACCAAGTTTAGGTGGAGTTTATTTTCGTTATGCTGACTTTTTACAGTCAGTTACAATAACTCGTACTGCTTACTAGCTAGCATGACGGAGTTTATACTGCTGGGCGGGTGCTATGATTTTATTGATGTTGAACTTGTTTTATCTTATTTTATTTATAAGGTTAATTATTAGAGTTGCCAACCGTCCTGTAAAAAACGGAATCTTCTCGTATTCAGAGTAAATATTGCGCGTTTCGTATTGAGGTGAAAAGGAACACAGTTTGTCCCGGACTTCAGCTACAATGGAAAAGACACAAAGCTGAAGCTGCACAGCTGCCTCTTCTTCTCTCATTCTCTCCCCCTCCCTCTCCTGTTTCTACTTCAATCATGAAACTGATCAATGATCAGCTGATCATTGTTTGTTTATCGCCCACTTTGCTCAGAAACAGGAAACCGGATGTCGCGCTAAACAACAGCAGCACGTTTAAGCTTAAACAGCTGTTGTTAGAATTTATTTAATATTAATTTCTAGTATCAGCTGATGTTTGGAGCACAGCTGTAAAAGCTGCTGGTCATGATATCGGTTTGTATATCTGGTGAGAGGGAAACATGAAGATGAAACCAGGAGATGTCCTTACTGAATCATCAGAGCTGAACAGGTGATGGAGAAACAGGTTTACCTTTTAGGTGACATGAATGAGTTGAAGGGAAGTTATGAACTGTTTCTGAGAGACAACACCAGGATCCTTTTCTGAGTAGCTGACAGCTGGTAACTGTGCAGGGGCGGGTCTAGCAAAGTGTTGCCAGGGGGCCAGGTAGGGCATTAACAGGGAAAGGGGGGGACAAAGAAATACTTTTCTTTCTTATTCTCATTTAAAATGCCTAGCTTTTAACAAATAATTATCTGAGTCTTACAACAAACGTTTTCATCTGATGTAAAATGTATAGAAATCCATTATTGTACATAGTAACAGGGCCATTCATTTACTTTATTAGTTTGTACTTGCTTCACTAATATAATTCGTTAACGTTTTTACTTAGTTGACACTGATATTATGAAGCGTGCACATAATAGCATTGTGTGTTTTTTCTAAAAATGTTTTTTGTTATATTAATTATGTACCTCTTTCTTTGAGGTACCTGGTTTGGGAAGGTGGCTGTTTCCTGTGGCCAGGAACAACCAAGTACTTACTTGGTGTGTTTTAGGTTTAGTTGCGTTATTTAGTGCTTATAATAATAATAATTTAGTGCTTAGTTAGTGTTAGTGTTTGCTTTTTGTTTCCACTTATTGTGTGTAAATATTTTGACCCAGCAACTATAAAAGCTAACCTCCTGTGTCTTTGTGTTTAGGTCAGTTTGTGAGTTGTTTCCACTTTGTTTAATTTTCTGGAAATTACTTTTTATAGAGTTATATTTATTTGACAACGATACACAAAATTCACGGTTCGGTTCGGTTCGATACTTTGGTGTCACGGTTCGATATTTTTTCGATACAAAAAAATGTTCATGCCTTTTTAATTTGTCATTTATTAAAATTATAAATATATATTTTAACTCAAAAGTACAGTTTTTAAATTTAATGTTGCTGAAACAACAAAATAATTAAAAAAATAAATCTATCTGATCGAGAAATCACTCATCTTTGGAAAAGAGAGTTTATTACATAGAAATGGCTCTTTCCAAAATAAAAGCTATACTATACCCTTCTTCTGGGGTATATTCTCAGCAGCATATTAAACATATCAGGTCCCCATAAGGAGAATCATGTGCTGACGGCTGTCTAAATGACTCGGGTAAAGTTTGTAGCATGCGTGCTTGTTGTTTTTGTCTGCTTCCACTTGTCTTTGCACTAGGATGATGTCGGCGTAAATGTGCAGTCATATTCGTTGTGTTCCCACTAGTGTTGTCAGCGTTGATCTCGTTAAAATGACATTAACGCCATAATGAAACTACGGATACTGGATGCCTGTGCTGGCATTTCTCCTGCGGTGTTGCTATCAGTGTGTGAAGAGTGGGAGAAGAGGGTTGCATTGACAATCCAACACAATGGGCAGCACATTGAACACATTTTATAAATGGTCAGAAACTTGTAAATAACTCATGAAAGAGTAAAGTTATGTTGAAACCAAGCACACCATTGTTTTTCTTGGGAGATTACCAATAAGTTTGATGTGTCGCATGGCCCTCTTCCTATTGAAAAAACAAAAGTTGTATCCAAGATGGCCGACTTCTAAATGGCCAGCATGGTCACCACCCATCTTGAGGGGTTTGCCCCCTCACATATACTAATGTGCCACAAACAGGACTTTAATATCACCAACCATTCCCATTTTATTATGGTGTATCCATATAAATGGCCCACCCTGTACATATATATATATATATATATGTGTATATATGTGTATATATATATATATATATATATAGCCAGTAGGTTCACGCCTACTGGCTGAAGAAGCTGACTCCACTCCACGAGCGTCTGGCAGCACAAATGAACCAGCTGCTAGTTAACGAGAGACACCCGGAATGGCTAACCGAAGGTCGGACGGTCCTGATCCCCAAGGACCCCAAGAAGGGACCGGTCCCATCCAACTACCGACCAATAACCTGCCTCAGTACTACATGGAAGCTCCTGTCAGGCATCATATCGGCTAAGATGAACAGGCACATGGGTCAATACATGAGCGGGGCACAGAAAGGGATTGGCAAGAATACCAGAGGCGCAAAACACCAGCTACTGGTAGACAGAACAGTCAGCCGAGACTGCAAGACCAGACTGACCAACCTGTGCACAGCCTGGATTGATTACAAGAAGGCCTATGACTCAATGCCCCACAGCTGGATACTGGAATGCCTAGAATTGTATAAGATCAACAGGACCCTAAGAGCCTTCATCAGGAACTCAATGGGGATGTGGCACACAACACTAGAGGCCAACTCCAAGCCCATAGCACAAGTCACCATCAAGTGCGGGATCTACCAAGGAGATGCTCTGTCCCCACTGCTGTTCTGCATAGGCCTGAACCCCCTCAGTGAGATCATTAACAAGACTGGCTACGGATACCGACTACGGAACGGAGCGGTTGTCAGCCACCTCCTGTACATGGATGACATCAAGCTGTATGCCAAGAGTGAACGAGACATCGATTCACTGATACACACTACCAGGCTATACAGCAATGACATTGGAATGTCATTCGGACTGGAGAAGTGTAGTCGGATGGTAACAAAGAGAGGGAAGGTAGTCAGAACTGAGGGGATTGAACTACCAGAAGGCAACATTGCAGACATAGAGGACAGTTACAAGTACCTGGGGATCCCGCAAGCGAATGGGAACCATGAAGAGACCGCTAGGAAAGCTGAAACCACCAAGTACCTGCAGAGGGTCAGGAAAGTCCTGAGGAGTCAGCTGAACGGTAAGAACAAGATCCGGGCCATCAACACCTACGCCCTGCCCGTGATCAGGTACCCTGCTGGGGTAATAGGCTGGCCAAAGGAGGAGATAGAAGCCACTGACATAAAGACAAGAAAGCTCCTTACCATGCATGGAGGGTTTCACCCCAAGTCCAGCACCCTGAGGCTGTACGCTAAGCGGAAGGAAGGGGGCCGGGGACTGGTGAGTGTCAGCACCACAGTCCAGGATGAGACAAGAAACATCCACGAATACATCACGAAGATGGCCCCAACTGACAGCGTGCTCAGTGAATACCTCAGGCAGCAGAAACCCAAGAAAGAGGAGGAAGGCGAGGAACCATCATGGAAGGACAGGCCCCTGCACGGTATGTACCACCGGCAGATAGAGGAGGTGGCTGATATACAGAAATCCTACCAGTGGCTGGACAAAGCTGGACTGAAAGACAGCACAGAGGCACTAATCATGGCAGCACAAGAACAAGCTCTGAGCACAAGATCCATAGAGGCTGGGGTCTATCACACCAGGCAAGACCCCAGATGCAGGCTGTGTAAAGATGCCCCAGAGACAATCCAGCACATAACAGCAGGGTGCAAGATGCTAGCAGGCAAGGCATACATGGAACGCCATAACCAAGTGGCCGGCATAGTGTACAGGAACATCTGTGCCGAGTATAACCTGGAAGTCCCGAGGTCAAAATGGGAGATGCCCCCAAGGGTGGTGGAGAATGACCGAGCTAAGATCCTGTGGGACTTCCAGATGCAGACGGACAAAATGGTGGTGGCTAACCAACCGGACATAGTGGTGGTAGACAAACAGAAGAAGACGGCTGTAGTGATCGATGTAGCGGTTCCGAATGACAGCAATATCAGGAAGAAGGAACACGAGAAGCTGGAGAAATACCAAGGGCTCAGAGAAGAGCTCGAGAGGATGTGGAGGGTGAAGGTAACGGTGGTCCCCGTGGTAATCGGAGCACTAGGTGCGGTGACTCCCAAGCTAGGCGAGTGGCTCCAGCAGATCCCGGGAACAACATCGGAGATCTCTGTCCAGAAGAGCGCAGTCCTGGGAACAGCTAAGATACTGCGCAGGACCCTCAAGCTCCCAGGCCTCTGGTAGAGGACCCGAGCTTGATGGATAAACCGCCCGTAGGGGCGTGCTGGGTGTTTTTTTATATATACATACATACATATACGTATGTATATAAGCCATGCATTTTTCTAAATACTGTCATCAAGTTTTTTGTTTTTTAAGCATTTTCTAAGGACAGCACGAACACAGTAAAGAAAGGGGAAAAAAGCCACCTCTTTCCTATCGGTGGAAAAATGTACCATGTCGACCAATTAAAAAAAAAAAGTCAACACGTGGGATTTGGTTGTTTAGGAAGAGGGGAGAGTTTTGGGAGTGACGGTAATGGCAGCAGACAGAGCGAGCGAGTGAGAGAGAGCGCGAGTTTTTATTAGTGGGAGATTTGTGACGTTTAGTGTGGAGTTTGTTGTGTTGTCTTGTGTAGTTAGTCTGTGGTGTAGTCATTGATTTTTGTTTTGTGTGTCAGTGAGGGCACTAATGAATGTCACAAAGGCACATTGCACTGTCACCAGGTAGAAAACCAGAGGAGTGATAGGCCTACTGTTTTATAGAAAGGAAGGTTAGAGTTTTAAGTCGTCACCATCATGGGCTCATCCGATTAGCAGTAGCGGTTTTTGATACGGGCGACACGGGCGGTTGCCCGGGGCGGCATCGTGGTGGGGGCGGCATCACGGGCATCAGCAAAAAAAAAAAGAAAAAAAGAATTGCTCGTACTCATGCTGCCCCGACGTCACGCCAGCGCATACTGGGGATGGCATAGGCACCGATCGGTTTTCTATGGCCTATTTGGTGGGAGTAAGGGCGCCCTCCGTTTGCGAGGTGCGCCTGCTGCTTGCGGCACAGGGAGGAGAGGGCGGGGCGGCGGGGGATTCTCTGACTGGCTGGAGCGGCATCTAATGACCAACTCGCAAAATAAAACAAAATAAAAACAAACCAACAAACACGAAAACACCGGACATTATGATACAGACTTATAATTTGCACTGATGTTTTTTCTAAATTCTATACGCGAAAAGTGAGCGCGAGAGCCCTCGGTGCGCCTGCTTGCTGCTGAAGTCAAAGTAAACTTTATTGTCATCTCCGCTACATACAGTACAGTATATACAGGGAGTGCAGAATTATTAGGCAAATGAGTATTTTGTCCACATCATCCTCTTCATGCATGTTGTCTTACTCCAAGCTGTATAGGCTCGAAAGCCTACTACCAATCAAGCATATTAGGTGATGTGTATCGCTGTAATGAGAAGGGGTGTGGTCTAATGACATCAACACCCTATATCAGGTGTGCATAATTATTAGGCAACTTCCTTTCCTTTGGCAAAATGGGTCAAAAGAAGGACTTGACAGGCTCAGAAAAGTCAAAAATAGTGAGATATCTTGCAGAGGGATGCAGCAGTCTTAAAATTGCAAAGCTTCTGAAGCGTGATCATCGAACAATCAAGCGTTTCATTCAAAACAGTCAACAGGGTCGCAAGAAGCGTGTGGAAAAACCAAGGCGCAAAATAACTGCCCATGAACTGAGAAAGGTCAAGCGTGCAGCTGCCAAGATGCCACTTGCCACCAGTTTGGCCATATTTCAGAGCTGCAACATCACTGGAGTGCCCAAAAGCACAAGGTGTGCAATACTCAGAGACATGGCCAAGGTAAGAAAGGCTGAAAGACGACCACCACTGAACAAGACACACAAGCTGAAACGTCAAGACTGGGCCAAGAAATATCTCAAGACTGATTTTTCTAAGGTTTTATGGACTGATGAAATGAGAGTGAGTCTTGATGGGCCAGATGGATGGGCCTGTGGCTGGATTGGTAAAGGGCAGAGAGCTCCAGTCCGACTCAGACGCCAGCAAGGTGGAGGTGGAGTACTGGTTTGGCCTGGTATCATCAAAGATGAGCTTGTGGGGCCTTTTCGGGTTGAGGATGGAGTCAAGCTCAACTCCCAGTCCTACTGCCAGTTTCTGGAAGACACCTTCTTCAAGCAGTGGTACAGGAAGAAGTCTGCATCCTTCAAGAAAAACATGATTTTCATGCAGGACAACGCTCCATCACACGCGTCCAAGTACTCCACAGCGTGGCTGGCAAGAAAGGGTATAAAAGAAGAAAAACTAATGACATGGCCTCCTTGTTCACCTGATCTGAACCCCATTGAGAACCTGTGGTCCATCATCAAATGTGAGATTTACAAGGAGGGAAAACAGTACACCTCTCTGAACAGTGTCTGGGAGGCTGTGGTTGCTGCTGCACGCAATGTTGATGGTGAACAGATCAAAACACTGACAGAATCCATGGATGGCAGGCTTTTGAGTGTCCTTGCAAAGAAAGGTGGCTATATTGGTCGCTGATTTGTTTTTGTTTTGTTTTTGAATGTCAGAAATGTATATTTGTGAATGTGGAGATGTTATATTGGTTTCACTGGTAAAAATAAATAATAGAAATGGGTATATATTTGTTTTTTGTTAAGTTGCCTAATAATTATGCACAGTAATAGTCACCTGCACACACAGATATCCCCCTAAAATAGCTAAAACTAAAAACTACTTCCAAAAACATTCAGCTTTGATATTAATGAGTTTTTTGGGTTCATTGAGAACATGGTTGTTGTTCAATAATAAAATTATTCCTCAAAAATACAACTTGCCTAATAATTCTGCACTCCCTGTAGAGAGACGAGACAATGAGGCTCCAGTTACAGCAGTGCAAGTAAACAAACAATAAATATAAGAAGAGTAAGAAAATAAATATACACTTTAGGACTAGGGGTAAAGGGATCAATAACAATTTAAAATTTATATTTTATAGTTTGATGATTTAAAGTCTCACACACAACCCGTCGAAAGGGGAGGGGGGCTGGCTGCTTCCAAATAGAGCATATTTCATTCATAATGTTGTAAATCCAAGCCCATTATGTATTCATGATTTGAGTCCTGGGTTGTGCGAAATCCCAGAAATAAACCCCAGACAAAGCGAATCTGTGAACTAAGGTGTAGGTCTGTTAGGTTATGTTGTGATTCTCGGGATGGGGGATGGGTGTTCATACTGGAGTGCAAAATTAAAACCAAGATGGACAAGAAATGTTCAAAGCCATCAGGTCCTCAGTTTAGTAAAAAAGAGAAAAGAAGAGGAGGAGAAACGAGCAAAAGGTACAGGTAAGCAGATGTGTCATTGGATAATGCCAGGTCATGTATCCTGAAACAATCAGAATCAGAATACTTTATTAATCCCTAAGGAAATTATGTGGGTTACAGTTGCTCCAAGAAGAAATGGTAAAAATAGTAACAGTAACAGACTAAACTCCAAACAATACATTATGTTACAGATTTTAATATTAATTAGTCAATTGTTGATTTGTCCTGTTCTCATTGTATGACAAATTATGATGGCTGTTTGGTAGCCATTTGCATACTATGCATACTCTCTGGTGAAATTCAGTATGGTTCCGACAACAGTTTTATGTTAATGTACAATCCTTAATATGTTTTATGCCTGTGTGTGTGTGTGTGTGTGTGTTCGCCCAGGGCGCCAAACAGGCTAGGACCGCCACTGCCGATTACAATGAGAATAAGCAGTCATCAATCATTTACAGGGTTCTCCTTTTATTCTCAGAATCAATAAGGAAAGACACATGGACTGCTGCCGCCCCGTGTGGGAGTGAAGAAAGAGTGAGCTAAAAGTGAATGCAGTCCTTATATAGCGTGTGACAGGTGAGTGCAATTAAGGGCAAGCACCACACCCAATCAAAGGTGAGAGAACTAAACAAGGTGCGTCTGGTG
The DNA here is from genome assembly GCF_001858045.2 of Oreochromis niloticus. Classification (NCBI taxonomy): domain Eukaryota; kingdom Metazoa; phylum Chordata; class Actinopteri; order Cichliformes; family Cichlidae; genus Oreochromis; species Oreochromis niloticus. The sequence continues at coordinate 12,217,796 of NC_031976.2, read as the reverse complement.
AAGTGAGTGGACGTGCTGGGATGTGCTGAAAGGTGAGTCTTTACAACAGATACCGCTCCTGTTGTCAGGCCTGCAGGTTTATTTCTGTGGTGTTCTCTTCTGTCTTGTGGACAAACAGTTTTTTTTTTTCCTTGTACTGGCACATATAATTTGTGGGGCATCTTATTGCGACACCTTATTGTTCTCTCATTTTAGTTAGAGTAATATTTTTAAATGGTTGTACAAAATTTAAAAAACAGCAGGTGTATTGGCTGCATTTTTAGATAAATTATTGTATATGTTTACAAAATGTGTGCATAAGTTTTCAAAATGTACAATTTATATTTGTATTTCAAGTTATAAAAATAATTTACTCAACATATCTGTTTTTTTACAGTAAAAAATACGACTAGGATTTTAAGTTTTTTGTGTGATTTCAGATCAGTAATATTAATACAGTATGTCAATGAAAAAAACAACTAAATTCAGACACGTGACGTTGAGCTGAAAAGAATGATACCAAGCAAGGCAAAGAGAAAAAGTTAAAATGAAACAATTTGAAGGTGAAATACAAACGTAAAATCAAAAGGAGTCAAAAACCGCTGCTTATATTTTAGACCTCAGAGGGTTAATCAAACAAATCATGAAAAATTAGGTTTAAATTTTTCTTCATGAGAGTGCAGATTTCTGACATTTTGTGTAATTTAAGCATGTAGCAATTTTATTTTTTTCTAGCAAAAAAAATGTGAAACTTAAGTTAGACATGCGTTTGTAAATGAACCGCCCCATCAGAATCAGAAGACTTTATTTATCCCCAAGGGGCAATTAACAAACAACCGAGCAGCATAACGTTGAAGATAAGGACAATAAGAACAGGAAATAGGAGTGAAATAATAAATACACAGAATATACAGTATATACAGTTTTAAAATTACACAGTTTTAAAATTAAAGTGACTGAAAGGTGAATAAATAACTGTAAGTGACTAAAAGTGAATAAAGTGTCGGTAGTATAAGAAGAGTGTAGTTTATGTTTATGGGTGTGGGAAATGGTCGGCTGGAGTTAAAAAGCAGAGTGGCTTTGGGGGCAAAGGTGGCTCTCCTCCTCTCAGGCCTGCAGGAAATGCAGCGGAGGCGTCGCCCAGAGGGGAGCCATTGAAATGCGGGGTGAAGAATGTGAGAGGGGTAGTTGATGATTTTGGCTGCCTGTCTAAGGGCCTGTTGGCTGAAAACCTGTGCCAAAGTTCTGACATGTTGGCCAATGATTTTAGAGCACACTGATGCAGTGTGCTGCAGTCTGTTCTTGTTCTGAAGGCTGAGGGAGTGGAACAGCAGGTGATGGAGAAGGTCATGATGCTTTTCAAGAAGGCATAGTAAAAAGTCATCATGATGGGTGTTGTGTAGCTTTCTGGATTTTATACTTATTGGTCTACATATTTATTTATTATACAGGCTTATACAGTACATAACATCACATGTTTTATGTAACTAAAGGGTTTAAAGGGCTACAGAAAATAATTAAGTTACAGACTATATTTATATGAAAAACATGTACACTTACTGCATTTGAATTATTTTAACCATATGTAACCGCCTGCATATGGCGTTGGAAAAAGAGGCTTTAATTTTGCCACCCCATTTGATTTCTTTTCCACCCTAATGGCACCCTAAGAAAATTTCTCAAGATCCGCCCCTGAGTATTTGGAAATGATTTCATATTAAATATTGATGTTAAGAGGCGTAGCTGGCCAAGTGTTTGACTGAGAGTCTGAAGAGGAAAATATTAGACTGGAAATGTTGCAAATGTTGATTTACACTTATTTTAAGTACATTACAATATCATTATAAACAATGTGGTTATATTTTTAATCTCTGAATTCAATTATTTAAAGTTTATGAAGGTTCATAAAGGTTACTGACAACAGTACAGGCTCAGGTATATAGCACCACTGGTTCCTGAAGTAATTTTTTGTGGGGAAAAATTATCCGAGCCCCCCTGGGTCTTTCACACAAATGCACCCTGGTCATAGATGTGTAACACCCAGCTTTGCGGCGTGCCTTTACAAAAAACATGAAAAATTAATTCTAAAGAGCTCACAGAATTAGAGTTTGGTACTGTAAAAGGATACCGCCAATGCAATGAGTCGGTTTCGTGAAATTTCTTCCCATGTAGATAGTATTTGAGTACTTTTATTGTTATTTTCTTTTAGAATGAGGTTCTCTGACATTCATGTTTGACATTGCATAACAGCTGTCTTCTATTCCATTCATCTAACCAAAATTATTTACATGGAAGAAAGTTTTCCATCCAGTAATAAATCTAAACCACATAAGTTTGATGTTGGACTTTTTACTGAGAACTGAACTTTGCTAAAGAAAAAAAGAAGAACGTTCAGTGATTGAAAATGGAAAGTTATCAAATCAAATATGTCAGCAATGTGTCTGTGAGATGGAGACATTCAAAAATGTTTTACACTTTTTGTCCTGAAGATGGCAGCACAGGCTCTGAAAATGACCTCCGATCTGAAATTTCTACTGTTGTTGTGGCATTAAAAAATTAAACACTGGTCACAATTACTTCAAATCACAGTAACTGGTTCTTCCATTTTAGAAAGAACATCTGCTGGTTGGTCATTTTAAATATTAGAGCAACACCTTGAAAGTCTATCCTGTCCTCAGTGGAGGCAAACTAACAACCAAGCTTTGCCTCGTCTACACCAAGGAAGAGTTCAGAGCCTCCTGTGGTGCTGTAGACCTGCTCCAGCTGAACAACCCTGGGGAAGTCTTTTCAGAGACTCTCACTCTCCCAGTGATCCCATCACCACACCCATGACTAGAGCAGAAGTTGAGCCTTAGAGCAAATGAAGACATTTCTAAAAAACACAGTGATTCAGGGGAGACTGAATATGCTAGCCATGCCTCAGTGGAAAGGAGGCTGGTGTAGTGTTGCAGAAACAGCAGTAATGTGAGGATTATTCATTTAGTATGTAGTAAGTATTCATTTAGTATTCAGTATGTATTTCTTCATCTTTCCCACAGCTACACGTGCCACTGATTTACACTAACACACTGACTGGCTCTCACTATTTACTCATCTCTTCTTGTTACGTATTCAGATACCATCTTGACCTGAGCATTATCTCTAGTTTTTGCTATGGCAGAGGGCAGTGAAATAAGGAATGACTGTTATGAACCACATAACAGGAGGGTGCAAAATGCTAGCATGCAGGGCAAACATGGAACATCACAACCAAGTAGCTGGCAGAGTACAGAGGAAAATCTGTGCTGAGTATGGCCAAAGTCAAAATGGAGACACCCCCAAGGGTGCTCAAGAATGACCGAACTAAGATCATGTGGGACTTCCAGATACAGACGGACAAACTGGTGATGGCTAACCAACCAGACATACTAGTGGTGGATTGCACCACTAAAGGTGCACCGTGGGTCGTTAGTGACCTTTTATTGTGATGTTCTAATTTTATTCCAAACCTTATTTTTTCTTTTCTTTTAAAATAGTAAAATTGGATATATCCTTCCTGATATTGACCCCTTGTTCTGTTTATTCTGGGCTCGTTCCTGTAAGATCTTTGGACTGGAAGTTTGTATGAGTAGGATAAAGGCCTTGGCGTGTATTGTGTGTATTGATTACTACACTGATAACATCTTCCCCTCCTAAAACTAATAACTTCTAGAAGCAACTATCACAGCCACTACAGACAGAAGACTGGATTTTATTTGGAGTTAGATTTTGTGGAATTTGCAAAGTAAATTGTCCGCCACAGATTTTTGAATTCGCTTCTGTGTGACTCATTTAAATATTCTCTTTCTCTTTTCCTGTTCTCTTTTACATAACCTGTATAAAACAACTGTGTTAAAACACAGTTTAGTAAATTAAGACGCAAATTTTGTAGTCTGTATTCTGCACATTATAGTTTTAACATGGTGGACATCCGGCACCACACTTTTAAGGATGCTAGAGTAATATTGTTCTAATAAATGCACGGCTTTTCTTTTTCTAGCTCCTTATTACTTCTCCCACCAACCTTTGATTCTGACCTTGATAAAAACATCATCAAGGTTAAGCAAAAAAGAGGTTGGGAAAAAAAGATACATTTGGAACACACCCAAGGTAAAGAAGGAAGAGGAAACGGGTGGGAGCACAGCTGAAAATGTAAAAATAAATGGTAAGACTGGAGAAAAGCTCCACCATCTGGCCGAGGTGTTTGCATGTTCTCCCTGTGTTTGCGTGGGTTTTCTCCAGGGTACTCCGGCTTCCTCCTGAAGTCAAACACATGCATTTAGCAGGGTTAGGTTAACTGGTGATTGAAAATGGGCCATTGGTGTGAGTGTGAGAGTGAACAGCTATCAGGAACATCACTGATGAATACTTGATAAAAGAGGAGGAAACGGATCATACCCAAATCTAAATGATATATGTAATGTTTCCAAACTGCTAAAATGTGTATTGTTTGCTGATGATACCACTCTGTATTGCTCAGGTTAAAACCTAGAACAGCCTCTGACTACAGTTCAAAAGGAGTTAAATATATGAAAAAACTGGTTTGATATAAATAAGTTATCGTTAAATATAAACAAAACGAAATTTATTATTTTTGCCACTAGATAAATGAAAAATGTATCTAAAATCAGGGTTAATGGAATTGAAATTGAAAGAGTGTATGAAAATAAACTTCTTGGAGTGATAATTGATGATAAACTTAGCTGGAAGTCTCATATAAACCATGTGAAAACAAAAATGTCAAAACCCATTGCTATTCTCTACAAAACAAAGAATGTCTTGAACAAGAAACCATTACACAAGCATAAACACATTCGACTATCACTAAATCAAATTTAACATGCATACACAAACACGATTTGTAATGACGCAAGTTCAGTTTGCAACAGGGATCATTTGCTCGGTCAGCAGGTGGCGGTATCCTCGTACACTGGGGAGTAAACTGCCATTACACGAAACAGAAGAAGAAGAAACCAGCTGCACATGCGCGGTAGACCCGATTTGTACGGTTCGACTTTGCACATGCGCAGTAAGGATCGGGGAGTCCTGACCCGTAACTTTCTTTTTATTTTTCGTTTTTGTCTACATTATATTGAAATGTTTTATTATTGCAACCATTTTAAGAGATACTTATTAACATCTTCGTAAAATGCTTGAAACGGAAGTAGTGACCTTTCGCACATGCGTGGTACCGATCGGGTTTCCGGTACGGATCGGTTAGTGACAGTCACCACCGATGCATGCTTGATAAAGCAAGCAGAGCAAGAACACATGCGGGAATTTTTTGTGTTCTCGGCTTGATGCGTACTTTGAATTGGAGCAGTACTTGGTCTCCGACTGATGACGTATCACGAGTAAACGAGAACGCAAGTATGCACAATTACCTATATTGAGACAGGCCCATTGTCGAGAGCAGGGGTCACCAACATGGTGCCCTTGGGAACCAGGTCGCCCGCGGGCCTGTTCTAAAGATAGTTCACCATAGACACTTACCAGTAAGCTGCTTTTATTTCTATTTATTGTTGCTATTCTTTTTAAATAACACTTGCATTGGTGTCAATTTGAAAGAGATCTTCTTTTTTCTTTGAAACTTAAAAAAATGTTTCATATTAGATCAGCACTAGCTGGTCTCCATGGAAACAGTTGCCGTGAAGACCAGCAAAGGAGGAGATGACAAAAACATGTCTGAAAAAAGAAAGAAAACATATCATTTTCACAATGAATGGGAGGAAAAGTTCTTTTTTACCACTGTGAACGATTCATGCATGTGTCTCATTTGCTGGGCGACTGTGGCAACGGCAAAGCGGCACAATGTGGAGAGACGTTTCTGAACGTGTCACACAAGCTACCATGCTAACTACCCAAAGGGCAGCACACTGCGAGCGGAAAAGGCCTGCGAGTTAAAGGCAGGTTTGAGCAAACAACAGTCTTTTTTTAAAGGCACAGAGAGACGGTGGTTAGAAAACCTGTGTCTCAAATGTTTCGATACTCCTGACACATACGGGATCACTACAGGTTTTCACTTAGGCAGCGGTTGTCCTTCTCTCCTGGATTGGCTGGAGCTTTCTTTAGGCGCCTTCCCAGCTTTGACAAATGTCCAGCTGGAATAATCACATTTACTCAAGGCCTTCTTGATGTGATGTTCTTCTGCTTCCCTGGCCGCTGTGTCTTTGGGGATGGTGTTGGCTCTATGTTGTAGCGTCCTGATGACACCCAGTTTATGCTCCAGTGGATGATGAGAGTCAGACCTTAAATACTGATCCGTATGCGTAGGTTTCCGGTACACATCAGCTTTTAGATGCCCCCCATTACTGTTGTCACCGCTCAGTGACAAAAATACTTATGAGCCCCTGAAATGAGACCCAGGAAGTGGTTAGAGGAAGAGGGTGATAGACTTTCTGAAGCGGTTAGAACAAGACAAGGCTATTGACCGCATCTCATACCACAGGCTATACCCAGGGGAATGTACACAAAGTCTGTATGGTTTACCGAAGATACATAAATAGGATGCACCTTTAAGACCGATTGTCTGTATGATAACATCTCCAAGTTTCTGGCTTCGATCCTCAACCCATTGGTAGGCGGCTCTGAATATCACATCCAGAACACTTTGGATTTTGTTGAGAAGGTGAGAGATGTCATTATGGAGGCAGATGAAACCATGGTCTCGTACGACGTTACATCTCTCTTCACTTGCATCCCAGTCACGGAAGCATTGGAGATAGTATGTAAGAGATTACAGGATGACACCAACCTCAGCAACAGGACCACTCTCAGCATCGACCAAGTGTGTTTGCTTTTGGAACTGTCTTCATTCCACCTATTTCACATCCAAGGGTCAGTTCTACAGGCAGAAACATAGGTGTGCCATGGGCTCCCCAGTTTCACCCATCGTGGCCAATTTGTATATGGAAGAAGTGGAAAAGAGGGCTTTTCTATTCTACCCTGGAACACCACCAAGTCATTGGTTCAGTTATGTGGATGACGCCTGGGTGAAAATCAAATCTCTAAACACAGCGTATCTGTGGCTTTTAATCCCCAAAACACGCTGCGCCAAAAATTGGTCCACCCCAAGGATCGGGTCCCCTGACACAGAGTAATATAGTGTATGCGGTTAAGTGCCAGGAGGATTGCCAGGACTTATACACCAGGGAAACCAAACAACCTCTGGCGAAGTGGATGGCAGAACACAAAAGAGCAACCTCGTCAGGCCAGGACTCTGCAGTCTATTTACACCTACAGGCCAGTGGACACTCTTTCAATGATGAGGATGAACACATCCTGGACAAGGAGGAACGCTGGTTTGAGCGAGGAGTCAAGGAGGCTATTTACATGAAAAGAGAAAGACTATCTCTGAATAGAGGAGGGGGCCTAAGGGTACATCTGTCACCAGCTTACAATGCTGTGATTGCAGCCATTCCCCCAACTCTCTGTGAATGGTACTCATGGCCATTGATCAGTGGGTTTTGATAAATGGTCATGAGAATTTGCATAATCATGATTAAGGAACTGACCTCCCAGCCTATTGTTGCTTCAGTGGGCTGGTTTCAGTCATTATGCAAATGTACTGTTTATAAAATTGGGGAAACCTGCAGCTGAGACTGAAGAAGTCACTTGGATGAGTGATGAAACGTTTCTCCCACTGAAAACGCTACATCCAGATGAACAGAATCAACTTTTGGAGATTTACTAACCTGGATGATTGAGATTGCATCAAGACAATATTTATAATTATTTTTATTATACAATTTACATCTGTACATACTTTAAACTTACATCTGTAAGCCTTTTTAAAAAGAAATTTCTCTCCATGTAAAAACTGTGAAGACATTGCAACTATCTGAAGCCTTTTACAGAGCCATTATTATGATTGTGATTATTGTTATGATTATTATTATATGTTGTCTTGCTGTGCACAACATATAGAATTATACAATGTGTTTAAAGGACCTTGATAGGAACATCACACCACACTGGTGGCTGCCTGTGCTTCCCCTCCAGCCTCCTCCTAGGAGATGCAGCTGTGGCATAGATTTGAAAATCCAACATTACCTCATTTTAAAGTTACCGTGTTCACAAAGTTGGGTCTCCAAATCACCCATCCACCAGGTGGCGTATTGATGTGGTTGAGGTGAAAAAAATGAATTGACAAACATTTGTGCTCCATTTGCAGTTTTATTTTTACAGCAGGTTCACACATGACAGACACAAGAACATCATGTTTTAATGAAAGAAAAAAATATACAAGTTGAATATAATATATATTTTATAATCTAAAGATTTGTGACAAATACCTAGACTCTAATTATTTTTGTTTCACATAACCATCATATCAAAATAAATACAGCAGGAGTTTGTACTGAATGTAACTTCAGACACAAAGAGGAGGCAGTGAGGACAGATTGTTAAAAAATAAACAATAACATGTTTCTGAGTGTTAATATGAAAGTTCTGCTTAATTTCACCACTGTTTATCTTCCTGCTACACTGAGCCTGAACCCATCACCTTTGATTTAGAGGAAAGTTTCCTAAAACCCAACAAGCCACTACTGACACCTGTCTAACTGAATAAACAAAACCAATCCATGGATCTTCTTACACTGCACAGATGAAATTATATTTATCATAAACAGACTTCTTGTACCACAGATGGTTCCCATTTGTATTCATGGCAGCCCTCGTGCTACAGTCTGCTGTTCTTGTCTCATCTGGAGCCCACTGATCAAAAAATACACACTGATCGTTGACCCAGATCCAGAAGTCGAACCCACAGATGTAGTGAAGACCCAGCCAGACAAAGGGAGTGTCAGCCTTCTGAGCCTCCAACCCAACCCAGCCCTGGGTCTCTTTATCAAGGATGGAAACCAGATCCATGTGTTCCTCTCTGCAGTGGTACAGGGCGTCTTCCCATGTCTTGTTCTCTTTAATCAATTTAAATGGCTCTAAAAGGAAAAACATCAAAAACATGAAACTTAGAAGCATCAAACCAAACAGTGTTTCTGAGTGTCTAACATGCTGTGTTAATTCAAGCACATAATTCTTACTGTCAACATTTACACATTTATATTGACTCTACTGACTGACCAGTTAACTTAGTGGGTAAGAATGTTTTATTGTACCTTTGTTTCTGCCTTTCATCGTCTCCTCACACAGAATTACAAACCCTGGTGTGTCTTTGTACACAGTTACATAACGCCCCCACTTTGGTTCATTTTCACAGTTAAATGTTTTATTTTCTCCTCTAGTAGTTGTGTTGATTGTTGCACACCTGTAAAAAAAAGACAAAAGGTTGGACAGGTGTACAGAAAGATTGTGTTTCTGTCTCTGTTTGATTAAATCATGCTGTAAACAGTGGAGACAGTCGAACAGCTGGATAATAAATGTGAGCTGCTGTCTGAGAACATTTTAGAAAGAAGGAAAACACCTACAAATAAACAACAAAGGAAAATGACAATAAAAATTTGATATTCTACACATACTTGATTATTATCCAAAACCACATCACATTATATTAGACCTCCTATTTCATTTGATAGAACTGATACAGGGTTATCTGTGTTACTGTATTACTGGGTTTAAAGACATTTAAATGTTCATTATAATTATCTAAAAATATTGGACATGCTGGAGCCTGACTGAGAACAGAAAGATTCAAAGTAAGATGAAGGTATTACTCAGTGGTGTCAGCAGCATTTCTCTCAGATGAGTTCCCGATGAGGATCCGAGCACCACTTAGATCAACATTTGATTGATTTATGTTGTAAATAGTGATGCAGGAAATTTCATATAGACCCAATAAGTCAACTGTCCACCAGCTGATGGGTTCATTTAAAGTGTCAGAACATGTCGTATTATCTCCGTCCAAAGCTCTGTCAGCAGTGTAGTTGTACCCATTCACATCTGTGTAGACTGAAGACTGAAATGCAACTTTGTCATCCAGTTTGATAGTTTCCCAGCCGGGACTACATCCTGATGATGTAACTGAAAGTAAAGTTTAAAAAACAAAAACAAAAAAGAAAGAAACAAGGTCAGTGGTAATAATACTTTAGACCGGGTCTTCTAGTGTTTTTTTTAGGAAAAATCTCTTTTTCACTCCTAAATAATGAATCTGAATTATGACTTCATGATCTGACTGAATGTTGGTGGCAAACATGTTTTGCACACACACACACAAACACACACACACACACACACACACACAGAGATTATTTCCAAGCAGCCTCCCTACATTATAAATATTGAATAAATGCAGTTGATGAATAAAAAATTCATCACAATTAATGAAATTAATAATTTGACTCTCAAAACATCCTGAAGGATGACCCTGTTTAATATAATCCACTCCCACCCACACACCAAAGACTGCAGGTTTATCAAAGCATTTATTTCTAAATCACAGTGATCACGTATCATCAAATATAATTCAATATAAATTTACATTTATATCATACTTCTATACAGATATAGATCTACAGATAAAATTGCTTCAGTCCCACAGATATGACATCTACTGTGATGCACAAATAAATAAAGGGAAAAATAAAATATAAAAACAATTAAGGAGGCATAAAATTAAATACGTTACTTTACAAATAAGTATATTCACAACAGAAGTACCATCGTACTTTTGTTATAACCTGAAGAAACTGATTAGAAATGCACTCTTACCTGGATCCTGTAGAGTTGATCTTCCTGTGAAGTTTCAGAGAACGATGTAAGAATGAGTGAATTACTGCCAGCTCTGATATTGTTGTTTGGTAATACAGCAGAAAGCACAGAATGTAAACCATCCTTCAATACTCAGGCAGAAATGAAACCAGCTTTACTAAAGTCAAATCCTCTTTAAACTAAATGAAACGACTTTTGCTTTATCGAGCAGTTTGGATCAACTCACAGTAAAACTGAACTGTTATATTTGATCTTTTTCATTCTTTATAAGGATCATTGAAACATTGAAAATATACATTTCTCCTGTTTACACTCAGAGTGAGGCTGTTATGTTCAGTAGGCAAAGCATTCCCAGACTTTTACATCTGATTTGCATTGTGAACATACCATGATTGTTACATTCAGCCTTTTCACCCTACATTGTGTGTGCATCCAAGTAGAAGCACGTACAAATACTTTAGCATACAAGGAAATTTACTTAATCGGTGGAGGCTGTGTCAATACAAAGATATTCAGTGATATTTCAACAGGTGGACATTTAGTCAACAACAGCAGACTGTTGCATGAAAAAAAGAGATTATTAATGTTTTTAACTAGCATTTGACCATCAACAGATATATTCTGACACACTGATCAAAGCGAACATCCTGTAACAATCAGTCATTCGTTTAGAAGCTGCTGGAAAAAATTACCCTCACAAGTCCATCATTGTGTCCTACTTTCTGCTCTGCATCTGCATTTAGTCTGGACTTCATGTTTCATGCAGAATTATTTATAGCCAAATTGATCCAAATTTACTGTCTTTGTTCCCAAACATAGTTTTCAGTAATGTGACCAACTCGGCCAATAGTAGACAATCACACTGCAGGACAAAAGTGTTGTTGCTGGATCATCTATCCATGGTGGAAAAACAACGACATCAAGAAGAACTATATTTTCAGCTTTATTTAAATACCTGAAAGTGACGTCTGTCCTAGAGCTCCAGTTCAATGACATCTATGTATATCTTGTACAGATTCCCTCACCTCTCACTGCAGCCAGGATGAAAGCTTTCTAAGTACAGAAAGCTACATGTATTTTAAAACTAGATGGGTAAATAATGACGCTGAGTGGGAGGTAAAGAACAAGAAATTGTTCATTGCTAAAGCAAAAATAATCGCTACATAGCTAGCTGAAACAAACTACCTACACAACTGAACCTATGTCACATTAATAACTCATATAATGATATGGTGGAGCAATGTCTCACTAAGAACTCCCTCCATGTTCACTGAAACAATCAGCAGGGAGTCGAATTCATCACCAATAACATGAATTTTGTCATTGTAAAGTATGCGACACACGCGGTGATTGTGCTCACAAGTATTTGTATTTATTGATGCTCTGTGCTCACGGGAAACAGTCCGTTCCAGTCCAGCTCTCCCTCCCGCTTGATTCTGCTGTCACTATATAGACAAACGGAAAGAAAACACTGTCAACAAACAAGCACCATTCCTCCCCTGCCGCTGAGCCAGGGACCACTCCCCTGCCACAGTCATGTACAGTCTTGAAGTGTAGTTCTTACTTTGCTCTTTGAACATTAAATACATTTGGTCATTGTGCAACTGGAGCAGAGAACAGAGAAGCTGCTGGGATTTTCAAAGTAAATCAGCATTATGGCTTTCGTGCAAAAGCACAGGAAGCTACATTTCAGACTTTGTACTGGGGTGTTTAATTAAGTACAGTCTGCCGTTAAGATCTGGTTTTGGGTTTTTATGCAGTTTGTAAAGTAAAATAAAAAAAGACTTCTTAATTTACATTTGAGTCGCTCGTTTAAATATTCTCTTCCAGTTCTAATTTGTATGACCTGCATAGAACAACTGGGTTAAAAAACATTGTGGTAAGCAAAATGCACATTTTAGTTTCAACACAGTGGACATGTGGCACTGTTAAGGAGACCAGTGCAAGGTTGTGCCATTTCTCAGCACATGGCTCTTCTCTTTTCCAAAGTTCTTATCAGTTTTCCTACCCACCCTTAACCTCAAAAGTCAAGGAAAACAGGTTGGGAAAATGAGATTGAACGTAAATTTGGAATACAACTGAGGTTAAGAGGGAAGAGGAAACAGGTGGGAACAGCTAAAAAGTATAAACATGATGAGGCAGGGGAAGTACACACACCAGGAACAGAAAACAACATTTACTGCAAAAACACAGGAAGACACAACTGAACGCAGAACAAGACTTAACTAAACATTGGAGAGAAAAGAAGGACTAAACAGGGGAACATTACCAATGGAGACTTGATGCAAGGTGAGGATACACTGAGGGGGAAGATAATAGTCAAACCTAGGAAAAAAAAAAAAACAGGTCTGATAACGGTAAGTGGGAAAAGTATATGAAATAATGTAAATCAAACTACAGGAGAGGGAGAGTTTAACCTCTTAAGCACCAACACCCCCAGATACGGGGGCAAAAGGGAGGAGATCGCATTTAGGGTTAGGTGTGCGTGCTTGAGGGGTTAATAATTACTTCTAATGCAGTAGTGGTTTATGAAACAGAGTGAAAAAGAAACACTGTGTCCCCGTGGTTCATATTTTGATTTACTGTTTGCATGTGACATACTGAATGGAAAAACAGAGGTTACAGTCACATGCTGTACCTTGTCCTGATGAAGAAAAATGCAAACACTGACCCAGACTCTGTCCTCGCTGAGCTCCGTTGTCACCTCCTGATGTCCCTCAGTCTCTCTGTCCTCCTGCGTGTCCTCTGAGTCACAGCTCTCAAAGGAAAATGAGATCTTAAAAAATATGATTAATGAAAAGCAGTTTCAGACTGAAGCTGACTTGAGCAGCAGGAGGCTGGTTAGGTGACAGACTGTCAGAAAAAAGATGTGTGTCAAAAGAAATCAGTTCAGTTACATACACTGCAAAAAACAATTTTCAAGAAAGTAAAGATTTTGCACTCAGTTGCTCACTATTGCACAGGTTACCTGTTGGAAAATCCTGCACAAAAACACAGTTTGTCTTTTAAAAGATATCAGAAACTTCTGGCCTTTTTTTGATGAAATCAATGTTACATTAGTTCAAAACACAGTCGTGGGTGTGGAACCTGATCTCAGTTAGTTTTGTGGCTTTAATGAAGGCTATATTATTAAAACCCTTTAAATGCCTTAATTTCACAGCTCATACCGACTCATTCAGAATAATTATCACTGGTTGAAATTCATGGATTGAATAAAAGGGGCATCGGCTGGTGGTCGTTACTGAACTGTCTCCATTTGAAAACATTAAAAAGACACTTTTTTGCAAATGACCATTTTAACTGAAACATGCAATTTACAGTGTAAAAATGATATATGGAGTTATTCAAAGTCAAGTCAAAGTCAACTTTATTTGTCAATTCTGCCACATGTACAGGACATACAGAGAATAGAAATTTCGTTACTCTCAAACCCAAATGAACATTTAAATATAAGAGAGTGGTTAAAAATGCAAGTAAAATAATTAAAAAGTAAAAATTTAAATAAATACAGTACAATTTTACATATAACAAAAAAAAGCTATACAATATACAATATTCAGGTAAGGGTAAATGACATTGAGTGTAAACCAGGCAAGGTAGTGCAAATAGGCAAATAGTGCAAATGGAGATTTGGTAATGTACGGTAGGAGATAGTGTAACAACAAAGTCTTTATGAGGTAATGGCAGTCCAATGCTCCACAAAGTGACTAATAACTGGTGCAGGCCAGTGAGTGAGTCAGAGAGTGTGTGTGTGTGTGTGTGTGTGTGTGTGTGACAGAGTTCAGTGAGACCGTGGAGGAGAGAGGGGAGAGGGGGCAGAATCGGGAGGGAGTTAAGCTTCCTGACAGCCTGATGGATGAAGCTGTTTTGATGGATGAAGCTATTCAGTGAATTTAAAGGAGACAATCTGAAACACAAATGCAGTCGCTGAACATTTGTAAACTTGACAAACATCCCAACAAAAATAAGCTGAATTGACAAACATTTGTTTTCCAGTTTATGTTTTATTTTTTCAGCAGTTTTAAACATGACAGACACGAGTAAACCAATTCAAAGGTCAACAATCCATTTACAATTAAAGGAAATAATATATATATATAAGTTATTAATTCTAAATTATAGAAAATACTGAATGTTTAATTATTTAAGTGTCATATAATCATCATATCAATGTATCATGAAATACAATCAAAAGTAATATATAATAATAACATATTTCTGAATATTAATAGAAAAGTTCTCCTTAATTTCACCACTGTTTATCTTCCTGCTACACTGAGCCTGAACCCATCACCGTTGATTTATCAGAGGAAAATTTTCTACAACCCAACAAGCCACTACTGACACCTGTCTAACTGAATAAACAAAACAAATCCATGGATCTTCTTACACTGCACAGATGAAATTATATTTATCATAAACAGACTTCTTGTACCACAGATGGTTCCCACCTTTATTCATGGCAGCCCTCGTGCTACAGTCTGCTGTTCTTGTCTCATCTGGAGCCCACTGATCAAAAAATACACACTGATCGTTGACCCAGATCCAGAAGCCGAAGCCACAGATGTATTGAAGGCCCAGCCAGACAAAGGGAGTGTCAGCCTTCTGAGCCTCCAACCCAACCCAGCCCTGGGTCTCTTTATCAAGGATGGAAACCAGATCCATGTGTTCCTCTCTGCAGTGGTACAGGGCGTCTTCCCATGTCTTGTTCTCTTTAATCAGTTTAAATGGCTCTAAAAGGAAAAACATCAAAAACATGAAACTTAGAAGCATCAAACCAAACAGTGTTTCTGAGTGTCTAACATGCTGTGTTAATTCAAGCACATAATTCTTACTGTCAACATTTACACATTTATATTGACTCTACTGACTGACCAGTTAACTTAGTGGGTAAGAATGTTTTATTGTACCTTTTTTTCTGCCTTTCATCGTCACCTCACACAGAATTACAAACCCTGGTGTGTCTTTGTACACAGTTACATAACGCCCCCACTTTGGTTCATTTTCACAGTTAAATGTATTATTTTCTCTACTAGTCTTTGTGTTGATTGTTGCACACCTGTAAAAAAAAGACAAAAGTTTGGACAGATGTACAGAAAGAGTTGTGTTTCTGGCTCTGTTTGATTAAATCATGCTGTAAACAGTGGAGACAGTCGAACAGCTGGATAATAAATGTGAGCTGCTGTCTGAGAACATTTTAGAAAGAAGGAAAACACCTACAAATAAACAACAAAGGAAAATGAGAATAAATAAAGATTTTATATTCTACACATATACTTGATTATTACTCCAAACCACATCACATCATATTAGACCTGTTTTATTTGATAGAACTGATACAGGGTTATCTGTGTTACTGTATTACTGGATTAAAGACATTTAAATATTCATTATAATTATCTAAAAATATTGGACATGCTGGAGCCTGACTGAGAACAGAATGATTCAAAGTAAGATGAAGGTATTACTCAGTGGTGTCAGCAGCATTTCTCTCAGATGAGTTCCCGATGAGGATCCGAGCACCACTTAGATCAATATTTGATTGATTTATGTTGTAAATAGTGATGCAGGAAATTTCATATAGACCCAATAAGTCAACTGTCCACCAGCTGATGTGATCATTTAAATTTTCAGAACATGTCAAATAGTTTCCATCCAAAGCTCTGTCAGCAGTGTATTTGACACCATAATAATTTGTGGCGTCTGAAGACTGAAATGCCACTTTGTCATCCAGTTTGATAGTTTCCCAGCCTGGACTACATCCTGATGATGTAACTGAAAGTAAAGTTTAAAAAAAAATCAAGGTCAGTGGTAATAATACTTCAGGTTGAGGCTTTTGCTGTTTCTTTATCAAAATCTCCTTTTCACTCCTAATGAATCTGAATTATGACTTCATGATCTGACTAAATCTCTTCTGGCAAACATATTTAGCGCGCACACACACACAGATTATTTCCATGCAGCCTCCCTACATTATAAATGTTGAATAGTTATGCAGTTGGTGAAAGAAAATTCATCAAAATTAATGAAATGAATAATTTGACTCTCAAAACATCCTGAAGGATGACCCCGTTTAACATAATCCACTCCCACCCACACACCAAAGACTGCAGGTTTATCAAAGCATTTATTTCTAAATCACAGTGATCACGTATCATAGAATATAATTCAATATAAATTTACATTTATATCATACATTTATACAGATATTAATATAGAGATAAAATTGCTTCAGTCCCACAGATATGATGTCTACTGTGAGGCACAAATAAATAAATTGAAAAATAAAATATAAAAACAATTAAGGAGGCATAAAATTAAATACATTACTTTACAAATAAGTATATTCACAACAGAAGTACCATCGTACTTTTGTTATAACCTGAAGAAACTGATTAGAAATGCACTCTTACCTGGATCCTGTTGAGTTGATCTTCCTGTGAAGTTTCAGAGAACGATGTAAGAATGAGTGAATTACTGCCAGCTCTGATATTGTTGTTTGGTAATACAGCAGAAAGCACAGAATGTAAACCATCCTTCAATACTCAGGCAGAAATGAAACCAGCTTTACTAAAGTCAAATCCTCTTTAAACTAAATGAAATGACTTTTGCTTTATCGAGCAGTTTGGATCAACTCACAGTAAAACTGAACTGTTATATTTGATCTTTTTCATTCTTTATAAGGATCATTGAAACATCACTGTGCCAGGCAGGAACATCAAATGATCCACTTACCAATCAAAGTGATGAACAACAGACTCCACAGCATCTTTACTTTAGACTCTTTGCACAAATGTGTCCTCTAATAAGAGAAAGAAAAGACTTCTACCCTCACTCTGGAGTTTTCTGTAGTCACACTGATGTTGATATGATCCCCTCTCTGAGTCACAGCTGGATTTGTACTTCTGTCACTTCCCTCATAGCTGCCAACATGAAAATATACATTTCTCCTGTTTACATTCAGAGTGAGGCTGTTATGTTCAGTAGGCAAAGCATTCCCAGACTTTTACATCTGATTTGCATTGTGAACATACCATGATTGTTATGATCACCATGTTCAACCAACATTGTGTGTGCATCCAAGTAGCAGCACATGCAAATACTTTAATCGGTGGAGGCTGTGTGAATACAAAGATATTCAGTGATATTTCAACAGGTGGACATTTAGTCAACAACAGCAGACTGTTGCATGAAAAAAAAGAGATTATTAATGTTTTTAACTAGCATTTGACCATCAACAGATATATTCTGACACACTGATCAAAGCGAACATCCTGTAACAATCAATCATTCGTTTAGAAGCTGCTGGAAAAAATTACCCTCACAAGTCCATCATTGTGTCCTACTTTCTGCTCTGCATCTGCATTTAGTCTGGACTTCATGTTTCATGCAGAATTATTTATAGCAAGGTGCTTCTCACACTGCTGAGTATTTGTATACATGTGGAGGGTGGGAATGCATATTTGTGTCTGTGTGTGCCTGTTTCTCTATGTCTATGCGTCAGGTCAGGCCTTAGACTCCACCTCTCTGGGAAAATCTCAGGCCTTCTGATTGCTGTAGTACTGAAGGGGACAGGAAAAAAAAAAAGACAAAGTGCTTCTCACATGTGCACATTTTTTTATCCAAATTTATTGGGTTTTTCCTCCAACATAGTTTTCAGTAATGTGACCAACTTGGCCAATGATGGACAGTCGGTAGTACTGCAGGACAAAAGTGTTGTTGCTGGATCATCTATCCATGGAGAAAAAACAATGACATCAAGAAAAACTATAATTTTCAGGGACTTGTGATTCATCTTCTGCCATATTCAGCTTTATTTAAATAAAGTTCAGTCTGTAGGCTTAATGACGACCACATTCACTGTGCTGCTTGTCTGAACCATCTTCAGCTGGTTCTTCACTTCCTTCCTGTCTGTGTGCACCTTTGTAAACAGTCAACACTGCAGCATGAGGATATTGTGTTTCATGCTGCTGCCTGTCAGTCTCTAACACGCCTGTCAGTAAGATCTTGTTCCACCAGCGCTGTCTGAAGCTGTGCAAAGAGACACTGGTCAGGCTCTCCCCATCCTGGTAGTCCTCCCTCATCTTCTCTGGGATCAGGTCCTCTGACATCACCTGGAAGACCAAAGAGAGATAATGTTGGTGTGTAAAAATGAGCCAATTTAACCCAAACTGCCTGGAATTTAAGCCTCCTCAAGCAGGTCTTGTAGTCCAGCTAGACGGCATGTCCCGTCTACCTGCAGAGAGCCAAGTTGCCAGATGGATGCAGTCTAAGTATGTGGTATAAATGGTCTGTGGGCCACTGATGCTCATGCTGTTGTTGGTCCCCCAAGCCAACCGTGTAGAGGAGCAATGATATAATATACAAAGACCTGAAGTGAAACTGAAGTAAAGTCTTAAAAACAATGAACTGTCTACTCCAGGCACTGTCTTTGCTTTTCATGCCATATTTTTTTTTTGTCTTTGAACTTCTCCATATTCCTGTAAATCCACTGTCACCACTTTCTTTAATCAAACCCGCTTGTCAACCAGTCAACATTCAGCAGAAGCTTATGTTATCCACTTCCACTGACACCCAATCAGGATCTTGACGAACTGCACAGGAGTAAGTCTGGTGTGTGAAAACCCCTCCAACCAGAATCGTGTACGCTGACCCATTTGTAGGACTATAAAAACTGGTTTCAGAGTATGTGTGCAAGAAGGTTTCTCACCTCAGTGAGAGCCTGCAGGGTTTCTTGTTTGGGGTTTAGCCGCTGTAACGCCTCTTCTGTCATCTGTAGGACTCTTTCACTACGCTGAAGCACAAAGGAGGACTGCTGCTGTCGTAGGATTCTCAACAGGAGTCTGTAGGAGGCAGCAAGACCATGTGATTTACCCTTTAGCTTAAAACTTTGTAGAGTACTATTATATCTAATATTATACCCTGTATTATTGTATTATTGGTCTATACTTGGTCTTTTTTATTACTAAACTTGACAGCTGGCACAGACATCATCCAAAAAACTGTGGCTGTGGATAATTAAAGGATCCATACAACACTCTGCACCACTTATTGGACATGTAGCGGAGCAGTTTCTCTAATTCAGTCACCTGTTTCAGCTCCACTTCACACCACAATCACTGCATTTATTTGTTACCGTCTTAAATTTTGGTTTTCATTAATTGAATTCTTTAATTTTTATTTTTTTCCATTTTCTATTTCACTAATGTCATTATTTACTGCAAGTGTCAGATTTGTTTGACCTATTTTGTGTTGTCATATTGTATATATTTTAATTAGTAAGAGTTAAGTCTTAATTGTTTTGGCTACTGTAATCCAGCAACTTGCCCACTGTTAGGATAAGAAGAGTATATCTTATTATATTCACACTAGGCCAGGGGTCTCAAACTCACGGCCCGGGGCCACTTGCAGCCCACGTCACCCCTACTTGCAGCCCGTATTTTGACGTAAAGAAATATAATGAAATTTGGCCCTTGAAGTCCTTGAAGGATTTGTCTGTTGTTGAGTGCAATGTTAAAATACGTTCTTTAAAAAGCAAAAAAATCATTTAATATGAAGGCAATATGAGCAGAGAAGACAAACACGTGTTAGTTCAGTGAGAGTTATTTGTAAAGAAAACAATTTTCAGTAGCAGTCAAAAACTAATGTGTACACTTATGTCACTTACACTTATGCATTTCTATTTTGTTAAATATGAACACAAATATAGCAGAAGTGCTGCCACGTGTCTGGCATGAAAGAGAGTACCAATTTGTTTATGTGGTAGTTCAATGAAAGGCTTCAGTTAGCTTAAAAAAATTTTTTTTTTAAATTGCATTCACATTTGCAGCTTTGTCTTGTTATACAATATTTGAAATAAAAAACAAACAAAACACTACATTTTCAGAAATATTTGTGGGTGTTTGTTTGTTTTTTGTACTACTAAAGTGGTCCTCCAATGAGATGACAGTGCCAGCAGTGGTTTGTTTGAGACCCCTGATCGAGGCTGACGATTTCTTTCAGTGTGATGGCTTTTAAAACAAGTGAGGTTAGGGCACATTACTTCTTTATGTTCAAATGGGTTTTTTTACCTTTTTTAATCTCACAAACTCCAGTCATTCACCAAACATCAGGCCAGCTCGTCTTTCAAGGAAACTTTGACTATTATAGTTTGTCTGAATATTTTTAGCTGGCACTTCTGTGAAGCTGGCATGTGTTTTGGTTTATATGAACATACAGAATGTAAATACAGGGGTCAGAGTCACATGCTGTACCTTGTCCTGATGAAACAAGTGCAAGCTTTGAGCCAGACTCTGTCCTCGTTGAGCTCTGCGGTCTCCTCCTGATGCCCCTCTCTGTCCTCCTGCTCATCTGTTGATTTGCAGCTCTCAGAGGAGAAGGATTCTTCAAAAACATAAATACAGCAAAGGAAAAATGTTACATCTTTGATAACCTGCTGTAAAAAAGAGTGCATTTAACATAGTAATACATCAAAAATTTTGACACTTGAAGCAGGAAGTCAAGTAAATACTACCTGTGGTTCTGTTTCTGTCCAGCAGCTGCAAACACATCTGTCCCAGGCTGAACCAGTGCCAGGGGTTAAAGGGCAGCAGGCTACACAGCTGCTGCAGAGACGACATCTTTGATCCTACAGCTCCAAAATGCTCGTAGATGCTGACCTTGGAGAAAAGGTAAACATTAGATTTGTACAAGAATACTGGGAGCAAAACAGTGGAGCTGATTCTTCGATATTTAAATTACTCATTTTGTAATGATTTCTAAAAAAGTAACAATGATAAAATGAAAGAATAATACAATATTAATCACTTCCAAACATTTTTTTTCAGTAGGTAGCATTGTTGCTTCACAGCATGAAGGTTGTAGGTTCGAATCTATCATCTAGTCGCGGGTTTTCTGTGTGGAGTTTGCATGTTCTGCCCGTGTCGGGGTGGGTTCTCTCTCAAGCAGTGTTAACTAAACTGGTGAATCTAAATTGCCCATATGTGTGCAGGTGCATAAGTGTGAATGGATGTCTCCCTATGTTAGCCGTGCCACAGACTGGCAAACTGTCCACGCTGTAACCCGCCTCTCGCACTATGGTAGTTAGGATAGGTTCCAGTCCCTCTGCGACTGATGGGTGGATATTCTTTCTCCATATTATTTGTTCTTTTTTCATTATTGCCTTCTGTGCATGTGTGTGTGTGTGTGTGTGTGTGTGTGTGTGTGTGTGTGTGTGTGTGTTTCAAGCTGACCTTGAGCAGCAGGAGGCTGGTTAGGTGACAGGTGTTGGAGGCGTCTTTGCTCTGTAGAGAGATCATGTACATATTACTACTCAGGTCCAGATTAGAGTTAAACCAGTTCACACTAAATCTGGTCTGCAGGCTTTTAGCCTCTGAGGACAAACTCTGGGTGTGTTTCAATAGTCCATTTTGCTTATTAAGGTCCTAACTGAGAAAAGTGACTCTTCAATCCTTCCTTTATTGCTTCCTGGAACATCCTTTATGAAGGGGAGAAGATGGCATACCATAATTCAGAGCTGCAGACCATCCGACTGTTAATGAAAACAATCGACATTATAAACAAAGTGGTGCAGAACATGGAAATGTTAATTATAACTGCATTTTATACTTCATGAAGAAACAACTCATCAAGAAGTAGTTTTTAAATCCAGCTGTGTGATGTTCAGAGTTCAGCTGTGACTTTAACAGGTTGCAGTTAAAATGTAAAACTATATCAGCAGATTATGGCATGAAGGACATGGATTTATATAAGCTCTGTAAAGATTATGAGCTCATCCTTTGCTGTATTGAAGACTTTAGGATTGTCTTAAATTTATTTTTACTTCAGGTCAGCTGGTATAAGGGAGGGATGGAGGGATGGATGGATGGATGGAGGGATGGATGGAGGGATGGAGGGATGGATGGATGGAATTTTATTGCAGTCACAGAAATCCTAAAAAAGGGAGAAAGAAGTATGTTCCACTGGATCACAGCTGGTAAATATAAGACAAAAAGATGAGAATTTATTTTATAGGCTATGGGACAGTTTTACTAAGTGGAGCTAATTATTGTGATGCCGCAATTGCAGCGTGACCTACTCACAAGGAACTAAAATTTATTTACAAAGATGCAGTGAGTTCACTTCAGTAAAATCCACCATTCTGCGGAGATTAGTCTTTTTATAATATTACAAACTGTTCCACCATATAAACCTGAAATGTGAGTGGAACAGCTGACGTGTACAATGTGCAGAGAAACACAAAAAATGTGTCCATCCCAGTTACTGTGTGACTGTGCCACGTGTGTAAATGCACCTTTAAAATGTCAAAAGAAGGCCTAGCAGTGCTGCAGATCGTTAGTAAATCTGGCCCTAAATGTTCCTTCTTCTTTATAATTTCCAAAGAGATATTTCTCACAGGCTGTTATCATTTAAATGACAAGCAGAGTGAGGTTAGAACACATTGTGGTGAAATAAGATGCACATTTTGTAGTCGATCTGTATGAGTTAGTTTCAACATCCGTCTAGAGTAAGGTTGTTCCAATTCTCAGCACACAGCTCTTCTCTTTTCCTAAATGCTTTTCAATTATCCTACCCACTTTTCCTTGATCGCAATGTTTTCATCAAAAAAAAGAGGAAGAGAGGTTAGGAAAAGGAGATAGGAGGGTCTTGTGGAACACACCCTCAGTGTTCAGAGTTTATAGTGCAGACAGGGTCACTGTTAAGGAAGACAGATAGATTTTTAAAAAGTAGATAAAAAGTCACAGGATGGTCACATGACAGCTGACAGTATTCACTCTGACTGTTCCTCATGGAAAACCCAGTCAGGTAAAGAATTACCAGTAACTGGGCCAACTCCAGCGCTCTGTCTCTCTGTCCCAGTCTGGTGCAGCATCGGGCCATCCCCTCCATTACATCTCGTCTAATGGTCAGGTTGTTGTCAGCGATCCACTGCAGGCAGTTGCTGTACGCCTCCAAGGCTTTCTGACCCACACACACCAAACAAAGAGAAACCAAACAAGACTTTTAAAGGTTACAAATGTTAAGGTGGAAAAGTGAGAGTGGTAGGAACAACAACAGGAAGAGTCAAACCCTTAAACAGTTTGATTTGCTCCAACCCTTAAATAGCTTCTGTAGGTTTTATTATTTCAAAATACTGAAACAGAAGTTTCTTCTTAATATTTTAGGAAATCTTTTCCATGTCTGGAAATGTTGCTGCTGTGTAAACCACTGCTGACTACATCTGTGCTCTTTGGCTGTGTGAAATGGAACTATAGAAGCTGCTGTTTTCTGAGGTGACTTACTGGGTAGGAAATATGAAAATGATCTAACTAGTCTTGTTTGTTCATAACTTTACAACAGTCTTACAGAAATATTCAAATACTGATGCTGTTGATAAAGCAACAAAGTGATGGTCATGAATGGACAATTTTTTTTATTGCCTGTTAGTTTGCATCAGCTGTACAGGAGGTTTATCAGCTATACAAATACCTGCTACAATAGGCCTCTTTGTCCCAGTGAAACTAAGCTGGATACTATTTGAGGAAGTGTTTGATGTAAGAGAGCACAGACTAAATTGAATGAGTGACAGTACCTGATAGTTTCCTTGTCTCACAGCCAGGTCACCTCTGAACTTGTAGACTTTCTGCTTCTCCAGAGAATCTTCAGTATCCAGTGCAGCACTGTCACAAAACCACTGCAGAGAGGAACAACTTTACTACACAGCATGAAGCTGTTAGAGGATGCTGCTCAGTCAGTCACTGCCAGAGAAGTACATGTCTCCATTGTTGCCATGATGCAGCAGCTACTCAGCTTCATCTATTTTTAAACGTCAGCATAATAATAATGCAGTTTAACTTACAGTGAGGAGCAATATTAAAAACTTAAAAACTAGGATATCCGATTTATCTGCTTGTTTCTCTCCATGTAAACGAAACATGTGACCGACTCAGCCAACTACAATAACATGGGAGACGTCTGGCCTCTAGAAATGCAACAGGGTACTTATTTGGGCACTTATTTAGAGGCATGAACTTCATTTCCTTTAATTTGTGTGTTTAAAAACTAAGTGTCTGTAATCACCAGCCTAATTTGACACAAACGCTTTAAGATGACAAACCATAGTTACAGTTATTCTCCCGTATGAGCTGCATGTCAGTTCGTAAACGTTACAATAGAAATTCGCACTTTAGTGTTTTAGCTCCGTGTTTGTTCTGCACATAATGCTCTGTGTTCGTGTTCACCACGAAGGATAATCTAAATAACCTTCATGTCTATCTTTTCACCGTCGTCAAATCTCCGAAAGTGTCGCGCTTCATCTAGTAACGTCTCTGTGTAAGACTCTCACCTCTGGCTCACACAGTTTAGCGCTGTAAGAAGACAGAGACACACACACTCGGTCTCTGACCTCCGAAAACACCGAGTCGTCAAACGTGCTTCCTAATATCTCCATCTGGGGCTAAATACATACAATTTACTCCACAAATACAGCCTGCCCATATAGCAACTACTGTGTGCTTGGTTAAACAGCCCGACGAATTCATTTCCGGACAGAAAGGTTCCGGCTGATGACGCAGTAACCACTCAGCTCCCTGGATATAAAGAAGAAGTTATATCGTGAATCTCCATTGTGTCCTCCCCGCTAAACAGTTGACCACTTTTGATAAGTATTTGCCTCTGTGCTCAAATTACATATTTATCCAATGAAATTAAAGCAAAAATACACTGATGATGCTGCATCATTTACAGTGTACAAGACATATGTGGAATTATGCTGTTTATTTAAGGGAGGTAATTTGAAACACAGATGCAATCACTGAATATCTGTAAACCTGACTGAAACATTACACCACACTGGTGGCTGCCAGCGCTACCCCTCAGCCTCCAAGTTGATGCACATATGGCATCAATTTTAATAAGCTTATGTCACCACATTCTTGAGTTGAGTCACAAAGTTGAGTCTCCAAACCACCCACCAACCAGGCGGCATGATGACGTGCTGCAGGTAATTGACAAATATAACCAAATAACAAAAAGTCTACTGATTTTAGTATCACATAATCATCATACCAAGGTTTTATGAAATACAATTTGTACTGTAATGTAACTTTAGAAACATTGTCCATTGTTAAAAATGAATAATAACATGTTTCTAAGAGTTTTAGAGGACAGTTTGCTACAACCCAACAAGCCACTACTGACAACCGTCTAACTGAATAAACAAAACCAATCCATGGATCTTCTTACACTGCACAGATGAAATTATATTTATCATAAAGAGACTTCATGTACCACAAATGTTCCCACTTGTATTCATGAATCTACTTATGCAACAGTCTGCTGTTCTTGTCTTGTCTGGAGCCCACTGATCAAAAAATACACACTGATCGTTGACCCAGATCCAGAAGCCGAAGCCACGGGTGTATTGAAGACCCAGCCAGACAAAGTGAGCGCCAGCCTTCTGAACCTCCAACCCAACCCAGCCCTGGGTCTCTACATCAAGGATGGAAACCAGATCCATGTGTTCCCCTCTGCAGTGGTACAGGGCATCTTCGTATGTCTTGTTTTCTTTAATCAGTTTAAAGGGCTCTGAAAGGAAAACCATCAAAAAAATGAAACTCAGTTCCACTTTCACTGAGCTGTGTACTTTATCATTATCCTTCACACCTCCTTTCCACAGTGACAGAGCTAAGACTGAAAATAAGTGTCAAAAAAGGTAACTCTTAGTGAAAAAGACTGAAATTGAGAGAAAAAAATCTTAATATTGTGATAAGAAACCCCACCGGTACTTAAAAGACAATGTTATAGTTAAATATATCAAAGTTGAACTTATTTAAAGTTCATCTCTGTCTGATCCAGCTGTACAATGTCCAAATGTATTTAATGTGCACCGATCAAAGTAGTTACTAGTTTTATAAGCAGGTATGGATTCTTAGTGAAACATTGCTCTTTATGCTATTATCTGAGTTATTGGGTGACGTGGGTGAAGGTGTGAGTGGGGGCTGAGACACCTGGGAAGGGATTTAGAAACTGCTAAATAGGTGACTAAGAGTTCACCAGCCAAGAATAACAAGAACAAAAAAACATTTCACCTGAATTTTTTTTAATCCTTTATTTTAATGAAATATTATATTTCCTTTGTACCATTTTCCTCTGTGGTCCCTGAACTCCACAGCATTCAACCAGCTGTGAGACATGAAATGTGTGCAATTTTAATTTAAAATGCCAACTGTTATTGAGGTTCTGGCTTGATAGGTTGAAAAGATTGTTTTATACTCGCTTGAGGACAGAACCCGACTCATTTTGCTTTAAATAATGTATCATCAAGACTGAACTAAATGTAGACGCAGAGCAGAAAGCAGGGCATAATGGTTGACTGGTTGAGGGGCTTTTTTTCCAGCGGCTTGTTAATGATTTACTGATTGTTACAATGTAATTAGTTTTGTTTTAATTGTTGAAAAGAATTACTATAAATTAGTTATAGAGCAGATCAAAATTTATACTTTAGAAATTGTAACTATAACATTATGTTCCTCTATACCTCATTATTCACCCATCCTCTACTTGTTAGATGAATTTACTGGTATGGAAAAGTATTTGCATGTGCTGCTACTTTCACGGACAATGTAAACTGAAACATAACGATCGTGGTATGTTCACAGATGCAAATCAGTCTGGGAATGCTTTGCCTAATGACCATAACAGCCTCACTCTGAGTGTAAACAGGAGAAACGTGTATTTTCATGTTGGCAGCTATGAGGGAAGTGACAGAAGTACAAATTCAGCTGTGACTCAGAGAGGGGATCATATCAACATCAGTGTGACTACAGAAAACTCCAGAGTGAGGGTAGAAGTCTTTTCTTTCTCTTATTAGAGGACACATTTGTGCAAAGAGTCTAAAGTAAAGATGCTGTGGAGTCTGTTGTTCATCACTTTGATTGGTAAGTGGATCATTTGATGTTCCTGCCTGGCACAGTGATGTTTCAATGATCGTTATAAAGAATGAAAAAGATCAAATATAACAGTTCAGTTTTACTGTGAGTTGATCCAAACTGCTCGATAAAGCAAAAGTCATTTCATTTAGTTTAAAGAGGATTTGACTTTAGTAAAGCTGGTTTCATTTCTGCCTGAGTATTGAAGGATGGTTTACATTCTGTGCTTTCTGCTGTATTACCAAACAACAATATCAGAGCTGGCAGTAATTCACTCATTCTTACATCGTTCTCTGAAACTTCACAGGAAGATCAACTCAACAGGATCCAGGTAAGAGTGCATTTCTAATCAGTTTCTTCAGGTTATACCAACAGTTATGATGGTACTTCTGTTCTGAATATGTTAGGTGCTGTCTTTTAAAGAGATATACTTAAACTTATGGCTATTTATCTTTTTACATCATAGTAAACATCATATTTATGGGAACATGTTTCATGTGGGAATTTTCTGTTGGACTCAAGCAGTATTACTCTGATATGAAAATGATCTATATGAATAAATGTAAATTAGTATTGCAGCATTTTTCTAAGGATTTACATGATGATGCTTTAAAAATAAGGGCTTTGATAAACATGCTGTCTTTGGGGTGTGGGTGGGAGAGAGTTACATTCCCTCAGAGTCAAATTATTTATTTTACGCATTCTGATGAATTTTTATTCACGAATCACGTGAATTACGGCATTACCTACTGCTTGGAAATTATTAACTTCTATTTTTCTTAATGAGTATCATACCTGATGGATCAAGTGTTTGTGTGTGTGTGTGTGTGTGTGTGTGTGTGTGTGTGTGTGTGGTTGTGTTAAAGAAGTTGTTGCAGGAGAAAAATTCTTGCCCCACCCTGAAACATATTTTGACATTCTAACATTTTCTTTTGCTCCATTTTCAGTTACATCATCAGGATGTAGTCCAGGCTGGGAAACTATCAAACTGGATGACAAAGTGGCATTTCAGTCTTCATTCTACACAGACAATGGTGTCAACTACACTGCTGACAGAGCTTTGGACGGAAATATTACGAGATGTTCTCACACTTTACCCACTGAGCCCATCAGCTGGTGGACAGTTGACTTATTGGGTCTATATGAAATTTCCTGCATCACTATTTACAACATAAATCAATCAAATGTTGATCTAAGAGGGGCTCGGATCCTCATCGGGAACTCATCTGAGAGAAATGCTGCTGACACCACTGAGTAATACCTTCATCTTACTTTGAATCATTCTGTTCTCAGTCAGGCTCCAGCATGTCCAATATTTTTAGATGGTGTCCATTAATAATTTCAGCGATTATAATAGCCAAAAAAAAAATATTTGAATTTTTTCTGGTTCTAAAACACTTTGATTATAATGCTTGTAGTGACATTTGTATCTCACAGTGACTGTAGAGAAACCTCTGTGGCTTGATTTTGCTGATTGAATGTAAATGGTAGATGTCACAGCTGATTCCTGCTGGATGTGCTGAATCGTAACAAAAAGTGTCCTTTGATCATCTCAGAGTCTTATCAGGGTTTGGTGTAAATACTACAATAAAATATAGGTGTGGAGATGCTGAGAGGCTGATGTACTACAAGTTAGAAAACACCTGCAAACAAGCAAAGCAAATGAGGAAAATATTTTCAACATTTTATATCACATTCAAAGTAAGAAAAGAAGAACTGAATAGAGAAAATGTTGTTAAACAGAAAATTCAACCAAACACTTAATTGTCTTTAAACCCAGTAATACAGTAACACAGATAACCCTGTATCAGTTCTATCAAATGAAATAGGAGGTCTAATATGGATGTGGTTTGGAGTAATAATCAAGTATATGTGTAGAATATAAAATCTTTATTTATTCTCATTTTCCTTTATTGTTTATTTGTAGGTGTTTTTCCTTCTTTCTTCAGACAGCAGCTCACATTTATTATCCAGCTGTTCGACTGTCTCCACTGTTTACAGCATGATTTAATCATGATTTCTGTACATCTGTCCAACCCTTTGTCTTTTATCACAGGTGTGCAACAATCAACACGACTACTAAGGGAGAAAATAATACATTTAACTGTGAAAATGGACCAAAGTGGGGGCGTTATGTAACTGTGTACAAAAACACACCAGGGCTTGTAATTCTGTGTGAGGTGACGATGAAAGGCAGAAAAAAAGGTACAATAAAACATTTTTACCCACTAAGTCAGGGGTCGGCAACCCGCGGCTCCGGAGCCGCATGCGGCTCTTTAGTCCTTATACTGCGGCTCCGCATGGTTTGGGAAAATAAAGCCGTGCATTTATCGAGACTTTCAACCCCAGATAGGCCAATTATGGATCTTCGGATCCACATTATGTCGGCAGCTGTTCTCCACCGTGAACTATGTTAAAAACAAACACCGCTCACGCCTCACAGATGACAGCTTACAGTCCTGCGTAAAGATGAAAGCCCCGATTTGCAGACGCTGTGCGCCGAGGTTTGGGACCAGAAGTCTCATTGTAAACATATCACTGCAGACCCGACGATGTTTGCATGGACATGCTTTTCAGCATCTCTTTATTGACCACTTTTCACACACGGTTGATATACGCATACAGCCGGCTGTAGCTTTTCAGCTCACAACCCGACAACACAACAGCAGAGAGCGCACAGACTTTAAGGCGGCGAGGCGCGATTGCGGGTGCCGCTCAGGTGCGTCCGACTCTCATTCAGCGGCACTGCAGACCACGCCCCGCCACACACATTAACCAGGTAAAATAGATATTTAGGCAGAATTTTGCAAATATCTATTTTTTTTTTAGCGGCATAGTGCTTTTTTTCCAATTACTTTTTAAAAAGGTGGCGGCTCACAACAGTTTTTGTTTGCTACATGGATCATTTTAGTTCAGCTGGGTGTCTTTCCTTTTGTTATATTTCTTTAAGAGTTCAAAATGTGTTCATTACATAACTAAAATGTAATTTTCTCTGTAGCACTTCATGGATTTTATAAGCAACACACCTTAGTTGCTCTGTGGATTCTTTTAAAAAGCAGTTAAAAACCTTTCTGTTCAAACAAGCCTTTTGTTGATCTACGTATTTTATATTCTTTACATTATTTACATTTGATCTTTTACATTGTGTATAATGTCTATTGATTGTATTGTTTATTTTAATATTTGTGTACAGCGCTTTGTGACCGCCTGTCTGTGAAAAGCGCTTAATAAATAAACTTTACTTACTTACTTTAGTTGTTCACACAAAGCATAAAGGTAAAAAAACAATATATACAGTGTTATCTTCATTTTAGATTTCAAAAAGTATTTGCGGCTCCCAGTGTTTTCTTTTGCGTGGAAACCGGGTCCAAGTGGCTCTTCGGGTGTTAAAGGTTGCAGACCCCTGCACTAAGTTAACTGCTCAGTCAGTAGAGTCAATATAAATGTGTAAATGTTGACAGTAAGAATTATGTGCTTGAATTAACACAGCATGTTAGACACTCAGAAACACTGTTTGGTTTGATGCTTCTAAGTTTCATGTTTTTGATGTTTTTCCTTTTAGAGCCATTTAAACTGATTAAAGAGAACAAGACATGGGAAGACGCCCTGTACCACTGCAGAGAGGAACACATGGATCTGGTTTCCATCCTTGATAAAGAGACCCAGGGCTGGGTTGGGTTGGAGGCTCAGAAGGCTGACACTCCCTTTGTCTGGCTGGGTCTTCACTACAGCTGCACCCTGGACCTCTGGTTCTGGGCTGATGATCATTGTGTAGGTTTTGATCGGTGGGCTCCAGACGAGACAAGAACAGCAGACTGTAGCATGAGTGGTGCCATGAATACAAGTGGGAACCATCTGTGGTACAAGAAGTCTGTTTATGATAAATATAATTTCATCTGTGCAGTGTAAGAAGATCCATGGATTGGCTTTGTTTATTCAGTTAGACAGGTGTCAGTAGTGGCTTGTTGGGTTGTAGCAAACTTTCCTCTAATAAATCAAAGGTGATGGGCTCAGGCTCAGTGTAGTAGGAACATAAACAGTGGTGAAATTAACCAAAACTTTTCTATTAACACTCAGAAACATGTTTTATATTTTTTTTAAAAATCTTCTACAGGCTACTTAGCTTTCCTCACTGCCTGCTTTATGATCATATGTTTTTGTCTGATGCTGTATGTCATGTCAATTTAAGGACATTTAAAAACAACACAGATTGACCAGATTAAAGGTGCTGTACAAACTGAAAGAGAATAAAAAGGAATAATAATAATAAATTACAGTTAGAACTATTGTATTTCATGGTACGATCATAATGTGATGAAGTTTTTTTGTCATCATCTTAGTCTTGACCAAGTTTTTTGTGTTTAACGTGTCATCTCATTTAAATACACTGTATAATTCCACATATATTTTGTACACTGTAAAATGCTGCAGCA
Organism: Oreochromis niloticus; assembly: GCF_001858045.2. Classification (NCBI taxonomy): domain Eukaryota; kingdom Metazoa; phylum Chordata; class Actinopteri; order Cichliformes; family Cichlidae; genus Oreochromis; species Oreochromis niloticus. The sequence continues at coordinate 12,185,791 of NC_031976.2, read as the reverse complement.
TTCATGTATTTCTGCTTAAATGGATTCGTAGTTTGGCTGAATATGTAAATTTGCAAACAGAAGAAAATATTTATTCACGTGTGTTTATCTGTTTATGGAGGAGAAGAAAGTCCTACATACATTTTACACCATTTTTTTAAGATTCCTGCTTTGTGTTTATAGAAAACCTGAGATATTGATCTGGTCAGTTACGTAGCAGAAGTTAATCAGTTTTAGCTGCTTTGATGTAATGTACTACTTCTTTTTTTTAGGTTGCTGTTAGGAAATCAATACCAAATGAGTAACTCGAGTTGAAGAATCAGTTCCACTGTGTTGGTCCCAGTAGTACAAACACATTTCTGAACACTGAGTCTGTCCTCAGAGGTTTAAAGCCAGAAGAACAGACTCAGAATAGTATAGTGTACAAATATAATGTTTACTTTGTCTCCAAGGTCAGCATCTACAAGCATTCACATCTATAGGATCAAATATGTCGTCTCTGCAGCAGCTGTGTAAACAGCTGCCAAACAGACAAACAGTCAGCAGTGGTTGACAAACTTTGCATACTGGCAAATCTGTATATCAGCTGTTTACAGGTTTTGATTTAATCCTCTTAGTTAATCCACTGCAACACTCTGTGCTACAGTGTTTAGCCATTCCAAATTCTATAAAAAATTTAAAATATAATACAAATCAGGTACATGTTAAGGGGTATTGCAAGACTTAAATCCATTTAAAGCATGCAAATTTTTCCTGATTTTTTGATTTGTATATTTGCTATACCAGTCTCAGAGGATACGTCCCTGTCTGGACATTTGCAGATGTTGGTAAAAAAAAAAAAAAGAGGGCGATACGCTGGAAAAAACTGGTCATCAAAGCAGACTTTTCCCTCAGGAATCTGGAATATTTCATTCTCTTTAAAGTGACAGTGTTTTGTGTTTTGATATTATTTATATCTAAAATATTGAAGCTACATGGTACAGCTGGTCAGATTGTGCTAAATGGAAGAGAGACTTAATTCTGGTATCTTAAATCATTTGTTTTGTTGCATTTGACTAAGTGCCTGGGAATACTGCACATATTCAATACATTAAGAAAAACATACATTACATTAATATTGTTGTAAATGACTATATTTTATAGAACTGCTCTTGACTGGTTAAAGATCCCAAATGTTACCCTGACAGCAGTAATAAATATGCTTATTACTGTTTTTAATAAGTAACACAGAATTCAGATATTACATGACCACCGTGTTCCCTGAAATAATTTTGCTCACATGTGGCACTCTGGTTACTAAACTATCATATCATTTAATGAGATTGAGCCTAAACCTGCTTGTTTTACATCAAAATCATTCTTTGTCCTACTTATATACTTATACTAATTAATGTGAACAGAAGTTTGGGTACAGAAATTAAACAAATTATTTGAATAAAATTTTCATGATTTAATTCATTTAAAAATTAATTGTGTATTCCCTTCTCTGATAAGAGCTACAGCTTTCAATAAAACAGGTCAAGTAAAGCAGGTAACGGAATTAATATGCTTAAGAACATTAGTAGTCATAATGACACACAACACATAAGTAACTTTACAACAGATTTGCACATTCACCTACCAGCTGTAGTACAATATAAATTCGTAAGGTGCTAAGTTGCTTTTTTGCATGAACTATAAATAAATTGTAAAAAGTCAGATTAAAGGCACAACTCTGTTTAGTCTGTTCAGAGTAAAAAAAATCTATATTTTAGTGTTCAACACATTGTTTCACAAATGCAAACAAAGATATTGAAATTTAAACTTCATTTGATTTTTTGTTGTTTAAAGAGGAAATGAAACATTAAACATATGAAGGCTAATTTACACCACTGAGACATGCTTTTATATGTAACACTGTCTGTGAAGCTGGATTCAAGAAATAAGTGCTTTAAGTTAATAGTTTAAAAAGATGTTTAGCGCCATCTTCTGTCAGTATGGAGCGTTACGTCACTGGGTTGTTTGTTTGTTTGTGGGTAACAGAACCAATAACTCAGGGCACAATAACGGCACAAAAACTAAAATTCCGTCTAAGGAGTCCACTTTTGTGCTGCCTCTGGCTGTAACAACTATTTTTATGTTAAAACTGTCCACTTTCATTCTCTATTTCTTGCTGTAAGTGGTTCTTTGTTGTTTAGCTATAGCTGCACTGAAAGGATAAATGTTCGGTTTTGTGAGGACTGTGTGGAGGAGCAAATTCCGTACTCCAGTGGCTCCCACAGTCACCAGATCTCAGTCCAGTAGAGCACCTTTGGGATGTGATAGAAAAGGACTTTTGGATGAGCAGCTGACAAATCTGCAGCAACTGTTTTGCTATCGTGGGGCAACACACATAAACATACACACACATAATTCTCTGCACAGATTGTTGTCAAAAGGACAACAATCTGTTGTCAGCTGGACAACAGATTGTGCTGCATCTTTTCATCAGCACAGCATATTCATGGTGACACTGCCTCTGATTTAAGATAGTGGGTAATAATGTTTTCTACGAGCATTTGGAGCCTAAATTGTATTTATTTTATTCAAAAAATAAAATTCTAAAGTGCTGTAGCAATTTTTCTCCTGAAGATGGCAGCAAAGGCTCTGTAAAGAACTTCAGATAGTGTTTAAAAATGTCTTCCTACTGATGTTATGATGTTATAAACTTAAACACTTATAAACAAATTGGTTATTCAATATTTGGAAAGAATGCATGCTGGTTGATAATTTGAAATATTAATTTAACAATAGAAGATTTGTCATAGAAAAGGTGCAGAGTAGATGAACTGGCATTTCTTTTCTGAAAGTACAGTGTAGTTCATTTCATCAGCATTGAAATCAGTTCAGGTTAAAACACAATTCTGCTCATTTCTAATATTCCACGTGTTGTTGATGCTCCTAAATGGGCCAAATGTAGCTTTTTGTGGATGTGTTGAACAGAACAGTGGTGGCAGAACAGAAAGTGGTGGCACATAAGTAAATGCTTTAATTGTTGATATTGTTTGTTTTTACTGAAGTAATGGTTAGATTACCCATCAAATGATTTTTAACACATTTAGCCATGGACTGAGTGTCAACTTTGTGACTGTCATTGACGTTGAAAGCAATTTCCATGTAAAGAGGACCAACCATTAAAAAATGTGGGTAATATAAAGTTTTTACTGATTTTACCCCTTTTTTAAATGACCTCGACTTTGGTCCGGTTTTCACCTAAATCAGCTCAATCTGTTGTAGGTATCTGCCATCACACAAAATTTTAAAAATATCTTGAAAACGGTGGATTCTAATCAGTAAAAACTGATTACATACTCCCTCCTTCAGAGAAATATAGTGATATAAAATAGTGACATTAAAACAAAGGCATGTCTTAAAGCATAATTTCTTTGAATAACTCACACACATACTCACACACACACACACCTACAGACACCAAGTTACTTTTGCACAATACTCAGCATTTTGTACATTTCCGTCACACTGTCTTGTGTCTTTATCCTCCTGTTCTGTTTAGTGTTGCACTGTCTTGTCTTGGTTGGTTTTTTGCAATTTTTTGCACATTGCACTTTATGTGCTCCTGTGCTTGTCTGTTATATGTCATATGTAGCACCAGGGTCTCGGAGAAACGCTGTCTCATTTCACTCTGTACTGTACCACTGTACATGGTTGAAATGACAATAAAAGCCACTTGACTTGACTATTACATAAATATTTTAAATAATTTATACAATTTCATTATATGTAAACATGATTTCCTGTGGATTTGTTCATCTCTTTCCACAGCTTCACACTGGAAGGTCACTGATTAATACTAACAGAACAACCGACTTTCTCTTGTTACTTTTCACCATGTGTTAGGAAACCGTCTTGCCCTTTAGCATCACCTATAGGCCTTTGCCATGCCAGCAGTACAGCGACTGACATCATTTTTATAACCCTGTTTCAAATCTTTTAACTATTAAATATGATAAAGTTTTTTGGTAACATCTGGACTGATGAGACTGTTTACAGAAAGCATTATGATAATTATTTTAAAGGCTGCAAACTCTGTATTGCTAAGTTTATTAGTTTACTTATTTCTTACTTATTTCTTTTTAAACCGTATTTTATAAATATTTTAAAATTCAGAAAATTATTTTTGGTAAAGGTCCTTTACATTTGAGGTAGTTATTAATGGAATTATTAAGTCTTGTCATACCCCTTGGAGGAAGCACTCTAAATGCTGTTTTAGTTCAGTTTTTGGTTTTTTTTTAATTTAAAAAAGAAGAAGAAGAGCTCTAATTCCTGCTCTATCAGCGCCCGACATAGGTAAATTCAGTTTACAATTTTGCATAGATTGCACTACTCGAAGACAAGATTACATCAGATATTTCCTGAAGCGTCACCCATTTGTGATAAATATCATGTGCAGAAGCTGATCTACTTCACAGTTTTGTAATGTGTACTAAGTTACAAGGTTTTGGGGCTTCAGTTTTTTCTTTCTTTTCCAAACTTTTTGATATGCAGTTAGACCCTGATCCCATTTTGATTCTTATTGGACTGTCAGAACAATCTAAAAATCTTAAGAGCACACAGATTTCCCTCCTGTCCCATAGCCTAATGTGTGCAAAGAGACTGATTCTCCTGCAATGGAAGGTAAAATAAGTGCCCTCCTTGAAAGCCTGGATTTCAGTATTGACAGATACTCTTCATCTGGAAAGGATCCGCTACATTATAAACTACAAACTGGAGGACTTCGATCAGATTTGGAGGCCGCTCATTGAGTATCTGGAAACTATGAACAAATGAGAGCTACTATGTGGACTTCACCATTGGTTACAATAAGCTGATAGCACTCTGGGATAAGGGAACAGTTTGTAGGCTTAATGACGACCACGTTCACTGTGCTGTTTATTAGAGCCATCTTCAGCTCGTTCTTCACTTCCTTCCTGTCTGTGTGCACCTTTCTAAACAGTCAACACTGGAGCGTGAGGATGTTGTGTTTTATGCTGCTGTCCATCAGTCTCTAACAGGCCTGTCACTAAGATCTTGTTCCACCAGCGCTGTCTGAAGCTGTGCAAACACACAGTGGCCCGGCTCTCTCTTTCCTAGTAATCCTCCCTCATCTTCTCTGGAAGATGAAAGAGAGATAGAATTAATGTTGGTGTGTGAAAATGAATCAGTTTAAGCCCAAACAGCCTGGAATTTAATCCTTGTCACAGTGTGTGTGCAAGAAGCAGTGTATCTCACCTCAGTGAGAGCCTGCTAATGTTGCAGATCAATTTACCGTATACATTTCCTCGCCCGATAATGGTTTAAGCAAATCTGGGGTGAAAACATAGTGAATGTGGTATCATAGATAATATAAACTTAGATTAAAAAGTAAGGAAATGTGTGCTTGGTCGATTATTTCTTTGTTGTAACAATGCTTCTTGGCAATAAATCTTATACTGATGAAAGGCTAATGGTGCCACATTTGTAAGGAAAATACATTTGTGGAATGAGCAGTAGACATGAGTTTGTGGGTTGCAGCCATTAAACACTTGCCAAAATATCAAACTGTCGAATTCTTTAAATTTATTGTCTCAGTCTCCCCTTTGTCGATTGTTGAGTCATGTTGTGTGTGTAAAGGTGCTCCTGCTGTGTACTTCCTCTGGGTTTGCAAAACGACAACCACTTTCCCCATTATACATTGTGACACAATCATTCACTAAACATCAGGCCCGTTGCTCTATCAATGACATAGTTTTTCTTCTGCTTCTGGGAAGATGATTCATGTTTTTGTTCACTGTTTGCTTGAACATACAGAATGTAAATGCACAGGGTTACAGTCACATGCTGCACCTCGTCCTGATGAAACAAGTCCAAGCTTTGAGCCAGACTCTGTCCTCGCTGAGCTCTGATGCCTCCTCGGTCTCTCTATCCACCTGCTCATTGATTCACATCTCAGATGAAATAGATCATGTAAGCTTTAAATATGGCGAACAAAACCCCTCAACATATCCATAATATTTCTGTAACACTAATTCTATTTATCAGGAGATTTTGTAATAAATTACTATTGACTGGCTGGTGTGTGTTGTGTAATTCGCTGTTAGATATCATAGTATATTGAATGCAGATAAATTAAAAAAGTTGATAAAAAGTCACAGGATGGTCACATGATGACTGACAGTATTCACTCTGTTCCTCATGGAAAACCCAGTCAGGTAAAGAATTACCAGTAACTGGGCCAACTCCAGCGCTCCGTCTCTCTGTCCCAGTCTGGTGCAGCATCGGGCCATCCCCTCCATTACATCTCGTCTAATGGTCAGGTTGTTGTCAGCGATCCACTGCAGGCAGCTGCTGTAAACTGACGGGCATGAATGAAGACTTTTTACTATTGCATCATTGTTAGTTTGCATCAGCTGTATAGGTTTGTCAAGAATACAAATACTAGCTGAGCCTAAGCTGGATACTATTTGAGGAAGTGTTTGGTGTAAGAGAGCAAAGACTAATTTGAATGAGTGACAGTACCTGATAGTTTCCTTGTCTCACAGCCAGGTCACCTCTGAACTTGTAGACTTTCTGCTTCTCCAGAGAATCTTCAGTATCCAGAGCAGCACTGTCACAAAACCACTGCAGAGAGGAACAACTTTACTACACAGCATGAAGCTGTTAGAGGATGCTGCTCAGTCAGTCACTGCCAGAGAAGTACACGTCTCCACTTCTATGGTATTAAAAGTCCACAAGTCTCGTGCAACATTTGTGCAACGTTTTTGTCGTGCAACAAAAGTGTTACACTACATGTTGCACTACATTTTGCAACATTGTTGTTTGGCCTGCACATTATAATTCATGATAGACATTCATCTAAAATAGCAGGTACAGAACTGAGGTACAGTTTTGAATTTGAACTTCTTTTTCTTTGGACATCTCAGGCATGTGTTTTGTAAATTCATCGCTCATATAGCTCGTTGTGTTATCTGGCAAATTTTAGAGGAGTGCTTTAAGAGGATTTTGGTCTTATGGTTTCACCTTTTTAAAAAAAATCCTTTTTGAACATTTTCATAAATTAAACATTTTTAAACATCAAGAAACCATGACCATGTAAACGGCCCACGATCGAATGTATTCCAGACACCCTATATTGTTTAATACGATGTTGGCCCACCCTTCAGCTATACCAGCTTCAACTCTTTTGGGAAGGCTTTCCACAAGGTGTGTTTACGGGAATTTCTGGTCATTCTTTCAGCGAGTCAGACACTGATGTTGGAATGTTGGACAAGGAGGCCTCGTACACATCAGGAGGCCAGGCTCACAGTCTCTGCTCTCATTTATCCTCTAGTTCATCTAATTCCATGTCATCCATGTCTTTATTTAGCTTCTGTCATATTGGAACAGGAAGGGACCATCCCCAAACTGTTTCCAGAAAGATGGGAGCGTGAAATTGTCCAAAATGTCTTGGTATGCCGAAGCATGAAGAGTTCCTTTCTCTGATTATGGAGGTGATTAGAACACCAGAATTCAAAGATTTGGTTGAGTGAAAACTTTTGGCAAAATTGTGTATAAACACATATCAGCTTTTCTTGACACAAAACACAAATGTGCATATCCAGAGTGTCCTCCCAGCTAAAGAGATGACCGCGTACAGATAAGAAACACTTGCTTCTGTGCAGAAAGTACCATAGAAAGATCTGAAGTATCATATTTGACCTCTGACCTCTCCTTTGAGTTCAAAATAATAACATGTTCATTAAATGCAATTCAGGTAAAACTATACAAATTATGAATTAATAAAGGTTTCTGTGAGTTTTTTTATTTTATTTGTTTCACAGCACGTTTTCATGAGACATACATAAGCAAATCACTTCAACTGCCAAGCAAACAAATTGCTATTAACTTCTATTTATAAACTGCATTTAATTAGATTACAAACAAAACATAAAATTGTGTTATTATACCACAGAATGATATGGTTTTTTTTTATTTCACCACTGTTTATCTTCCTGCTACACTGAGCCTGAACCCATCACCTTTGATTTATTAGAGGAAAGTCTGCTACAACCCAACAAGCCACTACTGACACCTGTCTGACTGAATAAACAAAACCAATCCATGGATCTTCTTACACTGCACAGATGAAATTATATTTATTATAAACAGACTTCTTGTACCATAAATTGTTCCCACTTGTATTCATGGCAGCACTCATGCTACAGTCTGCTGTTCTTGTCTCATCTGGAGCCCACTGATCAAAAAATACACACTGATCGTTGACCCAGATCCAGAATCCGAACCCACAGATGTATTGAAGGCCCAGCCAGACAAAGGGAGTGTCAGCCTTCTGAGCCTCCAACCCAACCCAGCCCTGGGTCTCTTCATCAAGGATGGAAACCAGATCCATGTGTTCCTCTCTGCAGTGGTACAGGGCGTCTTCCCATGTCTTGTTCTCTTTAATCAGTTTAAATGGCTCTAAAAGGTAAAACATCAAAAACATGAAACTTAGAAGCATCAAACCAAACAGTGTTTCTGAGTGTCTAACATGCTGTGTTAATTCAAGCACATAATTCTTACTGTCAACATTTACACATTTATATTGACTCTACTGACTGACCAGTTAACTTAGTGGGTAAGAATGTTTTATTGTACCTTTGTTTCTGCCTTTCATCGTCACCTCAAACAGAATTACAAACCCAGATGTGTTTTTGTACACAGTTACGTAACGCCCCCACTTTGGTTCATTTTCACAGTTAAATGTATTATTTTCTCTACTAGTCTTTGTGTTGATTGTTGCACACCTGTAAAAAAAAGACAAAAGGTTGGACAGATGTACAGAAAGAGTTGTGTTTCTGGCTCTGTTTGATTAAATCATGCTGTAAACAGTGGAGACAGTCGAACAGCTGGATAATAAATGTGAGCTGCTGTCTGAGAACATTTTAGAAAGAAGGAAAACACCTACAAATAACCAACAAAGGAAAATGAGAATAAATAAAGATTTTTATATTCTACACATATACTTGATTATTACTCCAAACCACATCACATCATATTAGACCTCCTATTTCATTTGATAGAACTGATACAGGGTTATCTGTGTTACTGTATTACTGGGTTTAAAGACATTTAAGTGTTTGGTTGAATTTTCTGTTTAACAACATTTTCTCTATTCAGTTCTTTTCTTACTTTGAATGTGATATAAAATGTTGAAAATATTTTCCTCATTTGCTTTTGCTTTGCTTGTTTGCAGGTGTTTTCTAACTTGTAGTACATCAGCCTCTCAGCATCTCCACACCTATATTTTATTGTAGTATTTACACCAAACCCTGATAAGACTCTGAGATGATCAAAGGACACTTTTTGTTAGGATTCAGCACATCCAGCAGGAATCAGCTGTGACATCTATCATTTACATTCAATCAGCAAAATCAAGCCACAGAGGTTTCTCTACAGTCACTGTGAGATACAAATGTCACTACAAGCATTATAATCAAAGTGTTTTAGAACCAGAAAAACCTCCAATATTTTGTTTTCGGCTATTATGGACATGCTGGAGCCTGACTGAGAACAGAATGATTCAAAGTAAGATGAAGGTATTACTCAGTGGTGAAATTTCTCTCAGATGAGTTCCCGATGAGGATCCGAGCCCCTCTTAGATCAAAATTTGATTCATATTTGTTATAAATGGTGATGCAGGAAATTTCATATAGACCCAATAAGTCAACTGTCCACCAGCTGATGGGCTCAGTGGGTAAAGTGTGAGAACATCTCGTATTATTTCCGTCCAAAGCTCTGTCAGCGGTGTAGTTGACACCATTGTCTGTGTAGACTGAAGACTGAAATGCCACTTTGTCATCCAGTTTGATAGTTTCCCAGCCTGGACTACATCCTGATGATGTAACTGAAAGTAAAGGTAAAAAAAAAACAAAAAACAATGTCAGTGGTAATAATACTTCAGACTGAGGCAAGTGTTGTTATCTCCTTTCCACTCCCAAACACTTTTGTGGCAAATATTTTTATTCTACAAACACAAACACAAACGCAATTGCACAGAATCATGCTTATAAAAAAGGTTACTTATTTCTACGATACCATCATATTTTATATCATACAACTATAAGAAACTGGTTAGAAATGCACTCTTACCTTGATCCTGTTGAGTTGATCTTCCTGTGAAGTTTCAGAGAACGATGTAAGAATGAATGAATTACTGCCAGCTCTGATATTGTTGTTTGGTAATACAGCAGAAAGCACAGAATGTAAACCATCCTTCAATACTCAGGCAGAAATTAAACTGGCTTTACTAAAGTCAAATCCTCTTTAAACTAAATGAAATGACTTTGGAAACATCACTGTGCCAGGCAGGAACATTAAATGATCCACTTACCAATCAAAGTGATGAACAACAGACTCCACAGCATCTTTACTTTAGACTCTTTGCACAAATGTGTCCTCTAATAAGAGAAAGAAAAGACTTCTACCCTCACTCTGGAGTTTTCTGTAGACACACTGATGTTGATATGATCCCCTCTCTGAGTCACAGCTGAATTTGTACTTCTGTCACTTCCCTCATAGCTGCCAACATGAAAATACACATTTTACCTGTTTACACTCAGAGTGAGGCTGTTATGTTCAGTAGGCAAAGCATCCCCAGACTTTTACATCTGATTTGCAGATGTGAACATACCATGATTGTTATGATCACCATGTTCAACCAACATTGTGTGTGCATCCAAGTAGCTCCACATGCAAATACTTTAGCATAGCAGGAAATTTACTTCTCCTGTGGAGGCTGTGTGAATAGGTTTTCAGTGACATTTCCACAGGTGGATCATTGTGAAGGGAAACAAGAATATATGTTTTCATTTTTAACAGGACACTATGCCAGACTTTCTGGACAACATCTAAATTTAAACGTCCTGAAACTTCATGTTTCATCATTTAAAGCAAAATGCTTCTCACGCGTTCACATCCTTTGATCCAAATTTATTGGGTTTTGTCCTCAAACAAGTATAAAATATAAATCTTTTCTAAATCAACCTATCAAGCCAGAGCCTCAATAACAGCTGGGATTTTAAATTAACATTGCACACATTTCATGTCTCACAGCTGCTAGCTACAAGCTGAGGAGTGCAGGGACCACAGAGAGTATTTTCAGCCTTCTACAGCAACACTGGAGAAACAATCACACACCGGGATTAATCAAAGGTCATCACAGAAACTTTAAGTTAGTGGAAATGTTGGTTCCACAGACGCAGAGTAACACTGATTCGTAAAAGCCTCAGTAGGTCAGTTTTATTCAGAGAATCTTCTCCAGTCAAAGCGTATCAGGAGATTATTTACAGCTATAGGAGTTGGTACCGCAATTAAATTTAGGAGCGATATATTGAAATGGCTGCAAACCACTGATTAAAGTGGAGCGTACATGTGTTCGTCCTGCATTATCTGTGTCTGTGGAGAAACAACTGTAACTAATTACATCCAGTCACTGTCATGAATCAGCACAAACAGATCTGAAGGTACACAGAGTTCTGATGGAGAGGAGAACATTTGGGATCCAAAGCAAACTGCACCGATATGAAGGAAAAATCTGATCAGACAACAGAAGGTAAAAACTTTACAGTGAGATTAGAAAAAAAATCAATTCATGTCGACAGTTATTTTCAATTCTGACAAGGTGTATTTTGTAAAACCAAAAAGCTGGCAGCTGTAGAGTGAAAACATCTGGATTGCTGTAAGAAACATTCAGCTAACTACCTTTAAATACAGAAAACAAGTGAGGACTATAGCAGAAGTACAGCAGGTACAGATATGACATATGAGCGTAATAGGACCGCAGGTAAACTACTCAGATCACAACGTTAGCTTTTAGCTCTACAGCACAAGGTTAACTGGGATACGTGATGAATGCTGGATATAAAATCATAACTCAGTGAAAAGACACGGCAACCTCGACATAAGCTACACATTTGTGTATTTATATGCTGTACAGAACACTCAAGAACAGTAAGGCCAGATTAGACTTTACCAGAAAAGATCTTTGGACAGATGAAGCCAAGATTAATTTGCACCAGAATGATGGGAAGAGTATCTGTCAAACATGGTAGAGGCAGTAGAATGATATTTGCTGCTAATGGGACCGCATCACTAATGTTTATTGATGATGTGACTGCTGACAGAAGTAGCAGAATGAATTTTAAAGTGTACAGGGCCTTAGATTCACCCAAATGCTGTAAAACTGAATGGACAGATCTTCACAATGCAAATGTACTAATGACCCAAAGTATACTGCCAAAGTAAGCGAAGGTGGCTGCAGTAAGAGGGCACTCTCAACTTCCCATGTTTATAATCTGCACTGTCATTTTATCATAATAAGGACTTATTAATAACTATGTATGTTCAGAGAATGTTTATTTTCATATTTTCAATGTCTAAAAGAAAAAAATACTGGCTCATCAGTTGTGTTCTAATTAGCGCCTCAAATATGAACAGACTATTAGCAAGCACAAAAAAAGGTTCAGGTTCATTCAAACATTAATCCAGCTAACTGCATGTCTTTTCTCTGGAGTTATGATTCTACATTTTTGCAAACAAAGTACCAAAAAGCCACTTGTGCACAGTGAACTCTAAAAGTGATTCTAATTAAAAACACTAATCTATTGTACATATTGAGCCTGTCTTGCTAACAGGAAGTCCACTGTTGACTGGATAGAGTTGCAATGACAGTTTTCATAGATAGAAACATATAAAAACCATTCAAAACAGATTGACTATAATAATGAAACAGCACACTGTAAAAGACTGTGGGCTGGATACCTGGGGGCAGCATGAAGCCTAACCTGTAGACCAAACCGAGTGCTGACCGCCATTTTGTACCATGTGTAGACATTAGCATATGAGATAATAAATGCTTAGAAAAGAGCACAAAATGGCTGCACTTGGGGTTTAAAAAAAAAAAAATGTTGTGCAAAATAGAAATAGGTCATTAAAATAAGCCCCTCTAAACTAAAAGTAGCTCAAACTTAGCAAATATTCCAATGATTTGAGCAACATTTTCAAAAGAAAACAGGTCCTCGAATCGCATTTTTAAGCTACATTTTCAGTTTAACCAGGATGAGGCTTCTACTGTGCCAAGTATACCAACCCCAAATATGTACAAATGTTGTTTGTCTTGGTTATTGCATGCAGTATTAGACAAAAGTATTCTTTAAAACAGTGACTCTGTTATTTTCATGACCAGGCACTCGTCACATGATGACCAAACAGATAAAAGTTTTCAGCTGGATTAAAGCTAAAGACGTTGGCTAATCTAACCGAAGTGTCTTCTAGTGCGACAAGTGCCTGGGGATACCTTCCAAACACTATCAAAATTCAGAACTTCGAGGTGTCTGTTTAAGGACTTAGAACTGAAGTTACCAATGTTAGCTTCAGTGTAGCTAGGCATCTAACAGCGCCAGCAGAAAGCAGAGCTCGGTCATGCATCATCATTAGTTTGAACAAGCTTTCCTTAAGTTTACTGATTTGCAAAGTTGAGAGTTGGTGAAATTCTGTTCAAAACAAGCGACGAGCCAGGTAGGCACAAAGGTTAACCTGCAAAGCTTCATCAGTCTCTCTCTCCTGTCAGTGAGGAACAGCAGTCGGGACAGTTCGCAAAGAGTTTGTAAAGAGTCAAGAAAACAGAGAGTGGAGCTTTATTTGGTAGTCTTCTCGCCGCAGAGGGAAAGCTGTGCCACGTCTTCATCACAACGATTCCTCCGATGAGAGAAAGCAACTTTATCCAAGAATGTCTTTTAGTTTTCCGAAGCGTTTTTCAGTCTTTTGACAGAGTCCCCTTGCCTCTGTGCCTGCTTACGCTGCAGACAATTTACCGAGACAGAGAGACAATGCGACACCGCTAATGTTTACGCCTTGGGAAGAGCACATCATGTATTAGTCACTTATTTGACAAAAGAGCACAGGAGGAGAGGGGTAAAGCAGCGGGAAGGGGCGTGTAGGAACAAGAGGGAGACATGGGAAACAGTTCCCTTGATTTAAAGCAGGATTACAAGACAAATAATGCAAATGCATTTTCACACCAAGAAATCTTGAAAAATTGGGCTCAAATTGTGCAATTTAGTGAAACAAAATGATGGGTGATTGTTCTATTATTTTCAGCCATATAAACATCCAACTAGGAAACACATATATTATTAAAAAAGGGATTAAACTGGTAACATTACAGGTTAGTACAAATAAAAAAAGGCAAAACACTGGTTCAGTTTGTAGTCGTACAAAACAGATTTGGTCTTCCATTTCATGGAATTAAATGAGATTAAGGTGCCTAATCAGTATTTAGTCCACTATGAACACAAGTGGACAAAGTGCATTGATTTTTAAAGTTTACTTTAGGTGCTTCAGGTTTTTCTCTTCAGTGCAGAAAGGAGTCAGATTGTTATTTGAAATGCTGCCTAACTGTTTTTGTTTTGTTTTCTAAAGTACGAGTCAGACCCATCATGATTCACAGGCCTCATATCATTGATTTGGTGCTAACTGCAGTCTTGCTAAGGTGAGAGCTTGCTTTTATTTGCACGGTTTTATGGAAACTCTGCCTCAAATCATCACAGGGTCTCCACTAGTAAAACACTGCAGCAAAGTTTTTGCGTCTGTATAGCTATTTCACTGGAACCAGAGGTCCATCTCCCAGTGGCCCTTATTTAGTGCACAAATAGTGCCTTTGTAGCTCACTGCCCAGAAGACACCACATTCAACTTCACATAAACTCTCTCATACTCATGATCTACACAAGCCCCTTTAAAAAGGTCAGAACAGGTCACGGGAGGTGTTTTATCAAAAGGTGAAAGCAGTGCATATTAAACGCATTCTTTCCCATCCGACCTGTAGATGTTATGTTAAAAATCTATAAGAGTAATGAAACAATGAGCAAGTATAAAGGGAAGACTTGAATAGACATCCTGTGTTATTTAATGCCTGGCCTTTGCATCCATTCAGCATTAAGGTACTTTTTTCTCATATCATTTCACACAGATCATCAAATTCATGTCAGCTCGAATAACCTGCTGATTCTCTTGATCAGCTCTTCACAGGTGCTAAAAAACAGGTAAAATGAAATCCCACAGTCATGTGCTGGTTTCACTGGATACACTGCTCAGCAGTGACATCTAGCTGCGATACATTTTCAAGCACCTTTTTAAGTACAACTGCTCAGAGGAGGCTGGGCATTCATAGAATTACAAATTGAAGTTTGAATTCAGGCCCTTGCTCACAACTTCTCAAACACTGCTTTCAGAAGAAAAGTAGCGTCAGTGTGTGAATGGGGGCAGCTTAGTAGCTTCATTTAAACAGGCAAGGAGTGCAAATTAGCAAGGAGCAAAATCTGTCACTTAAAACAGTTTGCTTTCTTTAAAAAAAGGGTTTAATGGATGCAACATATTTTGGATACCTGTCTCATTGACAGTTGTCATCCTCAGCTCAGCTTGAAGATTGTGTTTCACGCCATTCCTCTTGATAAAACATTATGTAGGTGCTGCTTTATAATCGTTATCAAAGTTTCATGTGCCACTGTGTGGGGTCGGATTCTTGTTTTCATCTTAGTTACAGTGAGAGATTGAGCTAAAGCTAATAGTCCGTGTGTTAGTGTCACGTAGACGTGACTCAGAAACAGCTTGAAAAGCAAATGAATGTGGAGAACTACACATGCAAATCAGTGGATAAAAACACTTGGTCTAGCTAACTGCCGTCCAGCGTCGATTCCAAACAGTATTTCTTGTAACATTCAGTTCAGCTTCACCCTGCTTCCCCACAATTGCTAGTCTTCAGAAACGGACAAAGATTTCTTGACGCTGCGTGACGGCTCCCAAACCTCACTGTCGTCTGTGTCATCACCATCCTCCTCCTCGTCCTCCTCCTCATCTTCTTCATCTCCCTGCCCTGCGCCTGTCTGCTCGTCGGTGGCCATTGACTCTCCCTGCGTCTCCTCTTCATCCTCCTGTGTTCCTTCGTCTCCATCAGTCCTCCGTGCGCTCGGTTCCAGGAAAGGATCTAACCCCACGTCCAAACGTCGCTGAACCTCGGCGAACCACTCCCTCACCTTTCAACAAACAGAGAAAGAGGAGGTCATGACCTCAGAAGGTTATTTCCCAACTTTGAGGTGGTTGACAATACTTTCACTTTATAGTGACTTTACTAGTGAGTGTTAATGACATGAAGACCAGTTAGGTCCATGTAACCCTTAGTAAGTTTTCTGGAACAGTCCTGATTATCTTTTAACTAGTGGCACAGAGACACAACCCTAGCCTCAGGGGGTCACAAGTTAGCATAGTGCTGGTCCCAAGCCAGGATAAATGGAAGGTTTGCCTCAAAAAAGGCATGTGGTGAAAAATCTGTGCCAAATATCAAATCTGTGTCAAATAAAGTGGACTCATTCATTGCGGTGACCCATGGAGAAATAAGAGAGCAGGCAAAAGTACTTTAACTCATTATCTTTTGACTAAATATACATTATTGGGCCACATCTCTTAATCTTTGAATTCAGGTTTTTTCAGTGCCATTGCAGCAGATGTACAATATCAAGCAACTAGCATTGCAGAGGGCCTTTATAAACATTTGTGAAAGAACGGGTTGTTCTTCAGAGCTCACTGAATATAAGCGTGGTGCTGTAATGGGATCTCGTCACTGAAAACATTTCCAGATATTTCTAGATAGAGTGTTTCACAATCAGTGGTAAGTGGTAATATAGCAAAGTGGAAGTGTTTAGGAACCACAGACACTCCGCTGTGAAGTGACAGACCACGGAAAGTTACAGAGCGCTCTGCTGACTCAGTAACTGCAGAGATCCAAACCTCCTTTGACATTAACATCAGCATCCCAGTGTCGACTGGGAGCTTCATTGCACTGATTTCCATAACTGAGCAGCTCCTTTAGATGTTCTATGTAGGTGGCCCAGTATTTTGTCTATACAGTATACTGTGGTCCCTCGCTATAACGCGGTTCACCTTCCGCAGCCTCACTGTTTTGCAGATTTTCTTTGTGCAATTTTGCATGCTTTTGTTTTTTTTTTTACAGCGCATTGTGTTCCCCGTCCTGATTGGCTGTAGCCCATTGTCAATCAATCTCCTCCATGCCATGTCTCCTGTACAGTACATAATGCGTTCAGCTTGTCAAATTTCCACAAATCTTTCATTGCTAGCAGTTTGACTCTGAAGTGCTGTACTGTATGTTTGTAAGTTTTCTCCCAAACAAACACAACAATGCCGATGAAACGTTTAGCACCGCCAAAGGCATCCGCGGGTGCCTTTGGTTTCATTCTATAATACTGGACTTACTTTTCTACAAAGGTTTGAAGTTTGAGAGTGTTTAAACAAGAGAGAAAAGTGTAAAAATGTTCATGCCTGTCTGAGAAAAGTGTATGAAGTGTGTAGTGAGGGGTTTTACAGCCTTAAAACATCTATAATAACTGTACAAAAATTAAATTGGCTACTTCACGGATTTCACTTATACCGGGTTATTGTTAAAACGTAACTACCGTGATAAACATTGTATACCAAATCATCTCATAATGGATTTTTTTTAGGTAAAAACAAAGTATTTAAAACCAGAATGTCAATAATACAGAAGCTTATCAAGCTCATAATCCAACACAGTCCACAGGCTACTGTAATGAGTGAAGAACAGAAAGGAGTCTAAGGAGCTTGAAAAGAAAAGCGTCTGGACTTTTTTAAGTTGCTTGAAGTCATTTCACCTCTCATCCGAGAAGCGTCTTCAGTTCTAAAGAACTAAAGAAGCTTTTCTTTCCAAGCTCTTTAGACTACAATGACCTGGATGACTGAGAACCTTCACAAACAAACAAAAAGGAGGTCACAAGTTTTCCTGTTACTATACTAACTATATTGCAAAAACTAAAGATAATTAAAATTCACAAGAATGCACACAAACAATCATATTCATAGTTTTATAGGCACTTTTCCCAAGAATCGCTACTCCACCTAGGGCAGGGGCGTCCAACTCCAGGCCTCAAGAGCCAGTGTCCTGCAGGTTTTAGATATCACTCTGGGTCAACACACCTGAATCTAATGATTAGTTCATTACCAGGCCTCTGGAGAACTACAAGCCATGATGAGGAGGTAATTTAGCCATTTAAACCAGCTGTGTTGGATCAAGAACACATCTAAAACCTGCAGGACACCGGCCCTTGAGGCCTGGAGTTGGACACCCCTGCCCTAGGTGGAGTAGCGATTCTTGGAAAACATGCCTATAAAACTATAAATAGAACCCTGACACTGAGCAGAATTTAGGTGAACACCTTTTAAGTGATCACTGTGCAAGTTTCTCTAAAATCTGACCAATATTTGTAATTCTTGTGAATTGCACTATGAAGGACAGATGGACAGATGCCTCACCATTGCATAAACTCATCAGTCCATTTGGCTGGATGAGCTAAAATAAATAGTAAGGATTTTAAAGAAGAAATATTGTTCAATTCTGCAGTTACTATTATTATTATTATTTTACTTTCCTCACCTAAGAGGAAAGGTGGTCCTAGGAGAAGACTTACCTGTTCATAGCTCATGTTGGTCTTGGTGACGAGCTCGTCCAGATCTTGCTCATTGAGGAAGTGGTGCTTCAAGTAGTACTCCTTCAGGATCTCCTTCCCAGTCTTGAACTTCTTTGATGGGGTTGGCTTGTCGACATCTGAACTTAAAGAGGTGGACCTTCTTGGCTGCTTCCTGGTTCGGGATCGTCCCCACCCACGATTTCGTCCACGTCTTTTCCGACTGCCGCTTCCCAGTTTACTCCCACCTCCGCTGTTTGGTCCTTCGATGTTGCCACTTTGGTATTGAAAGAACCATTTCAGGTTTCCGTTCTTCCAGGAATACCGAGAGTCCCCGAACCAGCTGACAATGTAGGAGCGAGGAAGGCTGCTTTCCTCTGCCAGCTGATCGTACTCCTCTGGTGTGGGCCACTGGGTCCGAACAAAGGCACTTTTCAGAATATGGAGCTGCTCCGGAGTCTTTTTACTCTTGTCTTTAATGTCCTTCTTGTTGCTGCTGGGCAACTGCTTGGTGCGATTCCCAGGAGGAGTTTGACTACCTTTTCGAGATGAAGAGGCAGGAGGCGAAGAAGAGGCCATTCCTCCTGTTCCTCCCCCTTCTCCTGCTTTTGCTCCATCTGTTTCTATTTTTCCTCCTTCAGAGGAATCTGGAGATGAGGTGCTGACGGATGGCATTTTTCGTCTCTCAGTGAACCAGGCGTCAATTTCCCTCCGCGTCAGTTTAGTCTCCGTCCTCAAACGGCTCAGCTCTTCATCTGAAGGTGTGGTGTTCTTCTCGAAACTCTCCTCCAGCACCACCAGCTGCTCCGGGGTCTTCTCCTTAAACTTCTGCAGGGTAAAGTCCGGGAATGGGTTCCACGTTTTGGGCCGGGTCTCCTTCTCCTTCACGGGAGGTGTACGTGGAGGATGGGGTGATGTCGGGGTCTCGTCGCTGGAGTCGATAACAATGGTGGTGTTAGCAGTGCTGCTACATGTGCCGCCACTTCTACCACCTCCGTCGTGAAACACAATGACGTGGCTGTTCTTGGAGTTGCGCTGGTTGTACCTGGTGTCACTGAACCACTTTTTAATCTCCCCTTTCGTCAGGTTGGTAAGTTTCATCAATCGGGCAATTTCAGCATCTGTGACAAAGTGGTTCTTCAGGTAGCTGGCTTTCAGCTCCGCCAGCTGCTCTTTGGATTTCTTAGGTCGCATGCTGAATGTGTCAACACTGAGGGCTGAGTTCTCCTTAGAGACAGAAGGAAAAGGTTACATTTTAATCACATTTTTTCCCTCAACACAGTTCTAGCTGAAAGAAACACCATGAGGTCATTTTTGTGTACTGATTATAAAGCCATTCAACGTTCTTGTTGGTAGCACTGAGCTGTAAGTGCTTTCCACACCTGTGGTGAAAGAGAGGGAGGCTGGATAGTGGTAGCCCGCTTCAGCTCACTGTTTGTCAGGGTGGGCTGGCAGGAAACTCTGCTGGAGCTCTGGGACTGGCTAGGCAACCCTGCCACTGTCAGGGTGATGGGACTGGTCACTGGAAGGTTGCCTCCTGGGCCAACCTACATAGCAGCAGAAAAAATAATAATAATAAGGGACAGAGATGTGATGTTTTATTTAAAGGGAAAACATGTTTATAAAACAAAAGTGGTTTTTAAGTGTTTAACCGCTGTAATGTTTTCATGTACTTGTGTTAGTGGCTTTTTTGGCAAGACTCCAATTCCCATCTCCTCTCATGTCTGGCTAAAGACCAAAATCAACAGAGGTCAGAACATCCAGCTCACTCAGAAAGAATTCAGTTCTCACACACCAAAGTGAGAGTAAGAATTCACCTATTTGTTCTGCATTCATTTGGTATAAGAGGCTCGGTTCCAGAGATGCAACGCAATGTCAACATTGGGTGTAAAAGCAAGAGGGAAGTCTGTGTGTCCATCAGTACTGTTGTTTCTGAGTGGCTAATTTAGTATTACTGGAATTCAGAATGCAATCGAAGCCAGCTTTTATGGAATTGGTTTTTCAAACAGTTAAAGTGATGTGCTCATTTTCAAATCGTCACTGTGATATCAACAGGACAGCTATTCATATGCACACACCTTCTTAGATGGATTTGTAATTGATTACTCCTTTCTTTGCATTACATTACTACTCATTCCGACTAGTTCATTATATCTGAGACAAGGTGAAAAGCTGAGAAGCCCAAGGCAGGTTAAGGCTGGGTCAAATGTAACACGTGTTTTTTCCTTACCTACCTGTGTGAACACGAGGCCAGGCTGGCCCACTATCTGGCAGGTCTGAAGGATGGACTGCAGGCCGTTAGCAGCCGACAGCTGGTGAGCAGGTATGACAGTGATGGTCTGAGGCACAGTGTGCACCGTGCCATTAAACTGCTTCCTCCTGGCCTCTTCCACTTCTTCTGGAGTCCAGCTGACACCGTGCTTCAGCCTCTGAGCTGAGAACCACACCTGCGACACAGATCGAGTACATCTGACTCTAATATTTTGTTTTAAAGTATACTTTAAAACAGTCCGTTTGTAGATGAAAAATGGGAATTCCAATTGAGGTACCTTTACACTTGTAATACAACAAGTAATACTACATAAAAAAAAAGCTGATGGCCATAATAAACAAGTAATAATCAGTAATGAGCCTCTGAATTCCATACTGGTGAATCACTAATATATCAGATTTGAGCCCTATTTACTTAAATGTGTGAAAAAATTCAAAGTAAGACCTAAGAAATCAAGAAACCTTTATGAGCAGAGGTAATCTACTTCATGTACCTTGATCTGTTCCTCTGTGAACTGTGTCTGTGCTGCCAGGCTGCTGATCTCAGCCATGGAGGGGTAAGGGAACTTCTTATATGTGGTGCCCAGCAGAGGGTTGGTGTCCATAGTGGCACTGTAGGAGGGGATGCTGCTGAGGGGAATCAGCAGCTGGGGCTGAGCTGCTGCTGTGTTTTGCTGGGCCTGGAAGGCAGAGAGCACCTGGAACAAAGACAGAGAGGGATGGAAATGAGAAATGTCGTCCATGCAGAGTGGCTAAAGGAGAGATGGTGTCCAAGCTGTATTTGGCAGGCTTCTGACCAGCTGAAGTGTTCCTGAACGAGACAATGAATATTTATCAGCTGAAGGGCTGCTATTATGCTGTTGATATTTAACATTACAGCAACCCTTTGTTCAAAAGCTAGCAGCAGGTTTTAGGTACAGACCGCTGCTGGGTCTCGCCACATGCATTAATTGCTCACAGACACTGGTAAAATTGGAATTCGTACAGCTGTAAAACACTTGACATTATATAGTCTCTACCTGTGCCAGACCAGCAGGCAGGACTGTGGGATTTAAAATGGATGACTTCCTCTGCTGTTCTAACTGCGGGGTGACCAGCAAGCCACCTCCCCCGAGCTTCATGGAGTCGTGCATGAGCATCTCCACAGGCGTCATCGGCCCCAGAGGAGCTTCGATGGGTTCCTGCTCCCCTCCCAACTCTCCCTCGCCACCTCCTCCAAAAGCCTCCGCCGCCTCGTCTGCCGATTTCAGGGACACAGCGATTCTCTTGGGTTCAGATTTGGTCTTCATCCTCATGATCGGGGTCTTGCTGAGAGAGATGGCAGCAACTGCCGCGGGGTCTGCTCCCCCCTCCTCAGGGGTGTCACACTGTTGCTCGTGGGTGGGCTGGTCGCTGCTCAGATCCTCAGGAGGATTTGTAGTGCTGCTTTTCAGTGACGGACCGACGGCCTCTCTGTTGTCTACAGTAGATACACCAGGTTCATCTGTAGTATAAACAGTAACAATAATGCAGCATTCATTATTTACAGCACATCTGTGTATACTAAGTATATTTCAGGTTTGTCAGGTTGAGAATGAGTCCAAGAAAGTGTCTTACCCGAATCTGGTGGAACAGGGACAACAACTACAGCATGCCCCAGCTCCTCTGCAGTAAGCCCCTCCTCCGTTCCCTCCTTCACCTTTCCCTCCTCCTCCTCCCCAGCGTCTTCCTCCTTCGTTCTTTCTGTTTTCTCCTCCACCTCCTCCTGCTCAACCACATCAGAGGGCACCACCATGCAAGGTGTGGTGGATTTCCGGCGGCTCGACATTGTCAAACCAAACTTTTTACTTCTCCGGCAAAACTAGATGTGTGGCAGAACTGCCGAGACTCACATATCGCAGGCAAACGTGCTCCCACTTTAGAGTCCTTGAATTCTGTATTTCTGTTGAAAAACACACACACAGACAAAACAATTATTCAAATAATCTGCCCACTGTTGCTTAAGCGTTCCTATTGTTGTTATCAAATCTTTCCTTTGCAGCCAAAGTTAAGAAACTGTGTGTGGGACACGAGTTCAGTTTTCAGCTAATAAAAACAAGTCGCTGTGCATTTGTTACTGAATTGAGTGTTTTAAAAAGGGAAGTAGGGAAGGGCATTACAAGTAAGCCCAGGCTATTTAACCTGAGTGAATGCAGGTTTGATTAATTACGATGCGCAATTAAGGGAAGGCTCAAAACTCCAACTTGTTCTTACAAAATGATTGGACATGTTTTTATTTATTGTTTCTTTTATTCTTTGTCTTTGGTGTCGTTAACAAATGACTTCAGTCCCTCAGTTTGGACGGGCAATCCTTGGGAAAGCTGCAACACCACAGTCTGTCACATTCGGCGAGTGTGCTATTTTAAGAACAGAAGCTTAATGATTGCCTAAATGTCATGCATTTAGGAGACATCTATGAACTGGAGCTACAACTGCTGCACCAGCTTTGTACAATTACTACCTTCAGGATATGATTCATAAAACCCACATAAGACTTTCACTTCATCTTTAAGGCTTTTACCACTTAACTAGCAGTAAAGGTGTCAATGACAGTGGGGTTAACCCTTTGATACTGTTACCAGTTTCAGTTTAGAGCATTACTATGGAATCATGCTGGCAGGCAGCAGTCACTATTTAAGGTTAAACAATCACCCAAACAAATCATTAATTAACACAGTTTGTTCCACCCTATGTTGCAGATGAAGTCCCCATGAGGTGATGTCTTTTTCATCTTGAATGAAGTTATGCATCATGTTCATTCATCAGTTTACTGTAATATGTGTCTTTAATTACTCGATGTGTGATGTGACTTAATGATGATGTTATAACAGTGAGACAACTAGGCCAATTAAGCTATATTTTTATATAGTGCACTGCACAGACTATGAACTGCACAGTCCTTCAGATGATGATGTAACTGCATGAAATTGTGAGGCGAAACTAAAACTTGATCAGCTGAGTTCTCTGCCTCCTAAAGTCATCACAGACACTTGTGAATTTATACCAGACGTTAAAAGAGAGATACTGCAACAGCAAACATGGTGGTACAAGCATAACTTCAAGGAGTGAGAAGACTGTTAAAAACAAAATCTCATTTTAAGGCAAATTCAGCAAAATTTTAAGCATTTTTTATCAGATTTGATCAGTGATTTGATACATGTGGTGTATTTGACCGTTGAAAACAAGCATAATTCAGACAGTGCTTTAAAGTACCTGTGCAAATAAGCAATGTCAAAAGCATTATGAGATGGCTGCCTAGTGGTTGAGACTTGCCTCTAAAAGGACTTTGATTATAGTTACCGTGTATGAACACATGTTATTAACAGGTTATTATTAGGCTATTAATAACAGGTATTACACATAACACATTGGGCACAGAAGGTAACAAGAAATAATTATACAGGACTTAAAAAGGGGCCGCATCCTCATATGCAGTCACGTGAAAAAATCTGAACAAGCAGAGACTGCATCTGCTTTGAAACAGTAAATCCAGCTGAAGAAGATATTCAAATAAATGACAGTAAATTTACATTTAGATAAACAAAGGAGATCCATAAAATTAGAGTCAGGTGTTTGAGATTAGGTGCCAGTGATAACAACCTTCTTAGGGAGTGACGGTTGAGTTCTGTTTATTTAAACTTTGACATCTGTGATCTTGAAGTGTGTGGTGTCATCCTGTCAAGGTCTAAAGAGCCCTTTGAGGCCTTCAGAATACGTGTTGTAGATGTGGAGACTATAAGTTTGGCAAGGGGTTTAAAAAGACCTCTAAAATGATTTTAATTTATCAGATCAGGATATATTCCAGCAATTATAGTAGGGGGATAATATCAAAATCTATTTCATTATTTACATCTTGCTCTAAGGCACAGATTTCCTGCTCAAAACTAATATTTGAATTCACTTTGCACGTGTCTTTGCGAATTAAGAGTTTAACTTAACAGCTTATGGATGCCAGGTCGTTGACTGTGACACAAGTGCAACAGC
This sequence comes from Oreochromis niloticus, assembly GCF_001858045.2. Lineage (NCBI taxonomy): Eukaryota > Metazoa > Chordata > Actinopteri > Cichliformes > Cichlidae > Oreochromis > Oreochromis niloticus. Next base: position 12,161,016 of record NC_031976.2, on the reverse strand, counting down.
AAATAAGCAAACAATTCCCTCTTACACGCCTCTGCACACGCTTTGGGCCAACTTCTCCTGACTTGTTGCTGGTAAAGTCACCCTAACAGATTACACAGAGGTGTGGACGGCATGCTACACTGCTCTGCCATCATGCGCTCATTTGCATCAACTGTTAGCAACTCAATAATGTGGAGGTGTGAGCTAGCTCATTCGTTATAATTATTAATGCCACGTTCAAGCTACAAATTATTAAACAAAATAAGGTTACTTCGGCTCTAAGGCATCCGACACGTACAAAAAAATGGGCCAACTAGCCAGTGTTAGCCGGGCCAGTCATAATTATTGATCACGTCTGGCGGTAAACTTACTGGAACTACTGAAATGTGCACTGTGTTGCTACCAGGCTGTCGAGACAAGGCGAGGAGTGATTTCCTGGGTCTCAGCAGAGCAGCTCTCAGCTCCTCTCTGGTGGTATCTGTCGGCGTCTCTGCTTTCCCCCCGGCTAACCGCTCAGACCCGCGCCTGGCCCGGGACCGCAGCAGCGTTAACGTTATCCGGGCAAGCGGGTCTTCCCAAACCCAGCCGAGGGAGGCAGACAGACAGACGGACCGGTCTAACGGCTACGGCTGTCGTTGGCAGATGCTGGAAAACACCGGACATCTCCCTCTCTCCTCGTCGGAGCAGGTTACTTCACGCCAAAGGGGGGGCTTCTTTGTCAAAGTTGAACCACCGAACGCACGGGAGTTACATTCATACCGTGGCTGTGCTGTTTGCTGACCCAATTCTCTGATTTTTTTTTTAACGGCAGATTTTTTTAATGATCAAACGGCGTCATCATTCAATGTAATACGTCCTGACGTCATTCCTCGGCGACTCTCTCTCTGTGCTCTTAAAAATTTTGGGGAGAAATTTTAGGCTAAAAAATGCCCAATATTACAGCACTACAGTGGACTCGGTGTGAGCTTGTTTTAGCCGTGGTATCCTTAGAGAGTAACTGCGTTTCAAACAGCGTGTGCGGCGGGCCGTAAACTCATCATTTCCCCGATCCGGCTGCGTGCCAAAATGTCCTTACATGACCTGTCAGGGCACGATGAGAAGCTACTTAAGGACAACACTGACAATGCAGACTTTCCTTTCAACACACGCGATACTGTGTACAGTTGCTGTTCAGGCTTTTCTCGTGATTATTTTCACTTTTGAAAAAAATAAAAAGGTTATAATGTAAAGAGCTTTTTAAGCTGCCATGAAAAATGCCTTTGATATATTTAAAATGAAACGAGGTTGTCGCCTCCTTTTGGCTATAAACAATAACCAGAATGTGCCAGAGTATAATACAACTGATAAGTCATACAAGGAAGCGCGGTATAACTGGATAAACACTAAAGGATGCATTTACTTCGCTTTTTGTTATCAGTTAGTTATCACTGGCATTACACAACAAAAATCAGTGTGTGGATCATTTTAATTGCACTTCATTGAGTTAATGTGCCATAATAAAGTCACAGGTTGTTAGGAGACAGGTTACGAGCATCTGTGGAGGCATAAAGGCCTAAAATGGGGTCTCGTTTAAAAAAAATCCTGGATCCTCATTTCCCATAATGCAATTATTTAATCTCTCCGGTTTTCCTATTTGTAACCATGGTTGTTAAAAGTATTATCTACATATAAAATCAGATAAGTTTGTTTGTGTAGTCCCTTCCACAGTCGCTGATAACAACTTGTAAAACTTTCTAAACCTGATTGGCTTTCGAACAGTCAACCACAACTTGTAGTAGTGAAATACAGGAAGTGATAGTATCATGATGCTTTCTAATACAGAGTGTGTTGATACCTTGTAGTGCACAAATACAGAAGATTTCTGTGGACCTAGTCATTCTTAAATGATCAGCTTGGAGTAAAAAAAAGAAGGCACACCACAACAGTTTAGAGGAAACCCATTTAATTAAATATAAACATGAGAAGTAGTACAAAGTATTAGCTAATGCAAATATAGGTGCCTGTGGATTTCTATGAAAATAGAACCAATTTTTTTCTATTTACACATATGAAAGGATAGGAATAACTATTAAAAATGATGTTGCTGTTCACGTTGAAATGTCAACAGAAGTCTTCAATTTCTTTCTCCATCTCCTAATAAACACACAAGGAAAGAACTACAGATTAGGAACATTAAAATACTTAAAGCAAAAGTAGACGTCTTTGAAAATAAATACAAAATACAAAACAAAACTGATCAACAAAGTTCAATTGTGATAAAATACTCATAACCATACGGAGACCCATCATTAAAGTTATCAGTTACACCAACTTAGAATATCTACAGGAGCAAAGTTTACCAATGCTCTTCCAGTAATCACCTGTATTAGTGCAGTTTTGTTGTAGTCTCGTCTGTGTCTATAGATGCTCTGGCAGAGCAGAGCATACAGTTTCTCCAGCTTATACACCTCATAGCCTTCTGTTTTAGTTACCACCTGCTCCAACAGCACCTGAAAACACAAGGGAAAAAAAGCAAGAGAATTATACTATACATATATATATGTATAAATCTGCAGTTTAGTTTAGTTCTCTTTTTCTAGTTAGTTCTCTTTTGTTTTTGTCGGCAAACACTACACAGACGGTATCCCACACCTTTAATTTGTCTTTGTCCACAACTACAGGAGGGGTTTCCTTGTCCAAGATCTGCAGAGCTTTGTCCACATTGATCATCTGCTGCTGCAGCACAGCGTTTTTCAGAGCCCGAGTCATTCGCCTCACGTTCCGCTCTGAGACACCAAACAGACATGCACACACAGGAAAACACACAAAATGTTTACACGATTGTAACAGATGATAGCCTGCTGGTATTTTCATTCTGAGGCCCAAGGACTGTGGTCTAGAAGCACCATACTAGTAATCTGCTTTCCCTGCTGGACATGACGTGTGCTTTTTTCCCCTTTCAGCTACATTTTCAACTAAACATCTAGTGTCACATTAAATTTGAGAAACCAGTCTTAGTGTGTTGACATCCAACCTGTGCCTGTGTCCTCCTCTCCTCTGGCAGCTGTGCAGGCATCTGTGGTTGAGGATTCTTCCACCTCCATTGGCTCAGCAGGGATGTTCTGCTCTGCCTCCTCTTCTGTAACTACCTTGATATTTTCTTCCTGGCCTACACACCAACTCGGCTCAGTCTGAGTTTTTGACAGGTTTAGAGTTTGAGCATCTTCTGTGCGGGGGTGCTGGTTATCTGCTTCAGCCTCACTGTAGCTGTGCTTGTTAGTGTTCACTGAAAGAGGTTCATGGTTATCTTCTGCTTCTTGTCCTAACAGCTTGTTTTCCTCTAACTGATGTGCGACAGCTTCGTCCACCTTTTCTTGTTCATTCTGCGTCTCGCCGTGATTCTCCAGTTTTGCTTTTTCACATGAGTTGACCTCATCTTCAGATTCTGCTTTCTTCTCCACTCTCCCCTCCTGACTGCTTTGTATTTCCCCAGAAAGTCCAAAACCATCTATGTGAGTTTCTGCAGGTTCTGACTCTGCATCCGCTATTGTTTGATCCTCCTCTACTCCATCGCCCTCATCACGTTCTTCTCCTGCTTTCTCAACTTCATCCTCATCATCTCCATCCTCCTCCTCCTCATCGGACCCAAGCTGATCATCATTTTTGGACACGTGAGGAGAAATGGACTTTTTCTTTGCATAGTAGCCAGTGGACCATCGGCTCTTCCGACGTTTCTTCCTCTGGGCTGGGGAAAAAAAATGTTGTAATCCTTAAAGTGAGTGATTATTTGCTACTGATTTACGTGTATGATTATTTGCTACCGATTTAAGTGTATGATCTTTACCTGTATTTTTGGGCATTGTAAAAGCAGAGGAACATGAATTAGCAGTAGCTGGAACAATGGATCCATCCAGCTCTTTCTGTGAGCTGCTGTCAGTGATCTTAGCCTCAGCAGGAGATTTGGACTGTTTGGGAAGGACGTGGTAGAAGGAGGGAGTAAATCGTGCAGTGGAACAACCTGAGGTAGTCAAAAATAGAAATATATACACTTTTAATTGTTTAGAACTGCAAATGAACTGCTCCTTAAGGAAACCTGAGAGAAACAGAGTTTGTTATATCACATTAAAACTAAAACATTTCATATTACTCATTAAGGTTTTTTTTTTATATATACAGGGTTTGTACGCTTTTTTCAGGGTCAAATTCAAGCACTTTTTAAGCACTTTCAAGGTCCCTTTTTAAGCTTTTCCAGCACCCCCCCCCCCCCCCCCCCCCAAAAAAAGAATGCATGTTTCAATTTGCATCACCTCAGTACAATTTATCTAAATTCAGACAAAATTTAAAATACAAGGAGAAAGTGATATTTTTGACTGTAAAAACCACAAGCATGTTTAACGAATCATTTTCATAACTTGAAATGCAAATAGAAATTGGACATTTTTAAAAAAATATGAACAAGTTTTGCAAACAACAAAGTTACATGGTACTATTTACCTAAAAATGCAGCCAAGGCTCAGACGTTTTTTATATAAGCATTCAAAACTATTTACAGAACAATCAGGTGTGCTGCATCAAATAAGGCGGCACACAAATTATTTATGCAACTCCAAAAAATAGTTTGTGTCCACTGTCCACTATAACACAGATGAGAACAGCACAGGGATAAACCTGCAGGTCTGACAGCAGGTGTGTCACTCAGCGTTTACACTGCAACCTGCCTTTGGTGGCTTTTTCACTTCACTAGTAGAACTGACACACAAAACAAAACAAAATGACTACACTACACACTAACTACACAAGACAACACACTAACTTGAGACTCCAAACATGATAAACATCACAAATCTCTCACGTATCAAAACTCTCTCTTTTTCGCTCACTCGCTCTCTCTCTCTCTCTCTTCCCAACAACCAAATACCACATGTTGCCGTATCATTTTTTGATTGGTCGACATGGTACATTTTCCCACCAATAGGGAAGGAGTGTTTTTTCTTTTTTTCACTCACAAGCAAAGCGTGTTTGCTAGCGCTCTCCATAAAAACGCTGTTTTTACCGTTTCTTCCCGGAGTAAACGCCACTGTTTTATTCAGAACCCCCCCCCCAAAAAAAACATCGGTTTTACGTGACCTATCAACACAATTTAAAAACTGGTATATACGTTCGACCCAAGTTGAAATGGAGACTCTGGGTCCGTCGACCCCACAGGGTTAATCAGAAAGCCTTAAGTTAGCTAGTTATGTATCGGGCTAATGTTTAAAGCTTTCACTTGAGTAAATTAACTCATATTACTGCTAAGTAATGTTAGCTAAGTTCACAGCATATTCCGTAATAGCGCTGCCACACTGCATCACACTCAGTGCATTTCAATCATTTCTCCAGCGAGTTTGATAGCTAGCAAAATAATAATCATAATTTAAAAAAAAATTGCATGTGTAACGTACGCGTACTGGAAAATTATTTACTAGGACTCACCTATCACGCGACTGGAGAGCGCAAACTCCGCCATTGTTGTTTTCCATCAAACACTCATTAAAACAGCAACCTACAGGTATGTTAGCGCACTCATCCCCGACTGTCCGAGGGAGGGGCGGGGTCACATATTGAAACAGACGCAAGGCAGCCCAGGCGGGGAAATTTTGCTTTTTCGTCTCATTTTATTTCTCTATCTGATAAGAAAACAATTCAATCAGATAGCTATTTATTGTGAATGAAATACAGTTACATTTTCAAGCACCACATCTGAAATTCAAGCACTTTTCAAACCTTGAAAAGACGACATTAGAATTCAAGCATTTTCAAGGATTTCAAGCACCCGTACGAACCCTGTATATAGCCATTAGTGATTGACCCAAGATCGTTCATTTTATAACTGAGCTAAACCAAACAGTCTAATTCCATTGGACCAGGACAAATGTCAATAATTGTCCACACACACATAGACACAAACTGACCTCTTGCACTGCGTGACTCCTTGATCTCCTCACAAAGCTTCTCAAAATCTTCATCCAGTTCATCTTTGATGATAGCATGGACAGTGTCTTTCAGTGCACATGCTCTGTGCCGTATCTGACGATCTGAGGAAATACAAGCATTTACACTCCAATCAGCCTATGTATGAGCACTTGTATTTCACTGACCCTTCTCTTATCCATGGTGTGTGTGCATGTGTGTGTCTGTTGTTCACTGTGTGTACCTGAGGGATCCCTGTCTGGGTTGTATTCGAGGGCATTCTGCCAGATGAGATCCACGTCCTGAAGGAACTCTTTGACTGTTCCGTACTGATGGAGGTCTATCCTGGAGATGACTGTTGACAGGTCCATAGGCTTCTTGATCACTTCAGCATAATCTGGAACCTGAAACACAGGACAGATGCTGATCGAAGGAAAGAGATGAAACCAAACATTTTAGAGGATCTTAGAGGACAGCATCGGTTGATATGAGCACCACAATAAGTTGCACATTAAACTTGTCATGTGTGGGGATATGTTTGCTGCCCCCCAGTGGCAGTATCGAAACACATACTTTAGCTAGGTAAATCTTTAACCTTCAGTCATTGCTCCCCTCCTGAAATTTTCTCTACTGTAGTAATCCAGTGCTGTCTAAGGCATTGTTGGAATACAAGGTAATAATAATAGAACTACTACCTCCTCTAAATCCACTGGCTTTGTAAAAGCCTTGAAGCGTTTATCTTGGGACAGACGGTTGGTGACATCACGTAAAAAGAGGCGAAGCTCTCTGAGGGTGTCTTCCTCCTGCTCCTCCAATCTCTGAGTCTCCTCTTGTGTTAGCTGACGTGGAGCTGGTGGAGGGGCGACTGGCAGCACTTCCAAAGCATGAAGCACTGAGACAAATGAAGAGTTGACAGATTTTATTCACTTCTGTTTTGCAAGAGACAAAATGTATATCTTGGAAGCATCCGCTTTTAGCTTCCATCTAGGATAAGATGAGCATTACCACACTGTGCCACCATAATGAACAGATGTTGCACACTACAAGACTGCTGCTTTGAGCCAATTTTAGTCATGAGCTGGGAGATATGTTAGTACGAATGTCTAGGCTTACCAGCTTTCTTTTTTGAGACGGGGGCCTTAGCAGCCTGGTTGAGGATTAGATCCTCAAAGAAGTCTCTTCTTTCCCTACTGGTGGGGACCTGAACTTGGAAAACCTCTCCATACTCAAGCCGAAACAGCTCCTGTACCTGAGATGGTGAGAGGTGAAAATACCGCAGATGAATGCAGCTCTAAATTTCGGCGGGTCCTTTTACATTCAGTAAAATCAGAGACACTGATTTATTACACCTTGTAAGCACAAGGCAGAAGCAGATAATAACTGTTTATCCCGTGGCACATTTGCAACCCCTGAAACAGAGCATTACTCGTCTTTCCATACCTCAGTGCTGAGTTGGTTATAACGGAGGTTGCAGGTAGCGAGCAGAAGGATAGGAGAGAAGGCCGGGATGGAGCTCAAGAGACTCAGGAAAGTAGCTCTTAAAGCAGGGCCAACTGTTTCCCACCACTGGCCAATGTGAGGGATGTACAGGATACTGGGGGAGGTTCTCTTGGCTTCAACAAAAATCTGCAGAACATGTGACAAGAGCAATAAATTCTAATGCAATTGCGACATCTGGACTGAAATCTACAGACGTGGGTAAGGACGTGTAACAGCCGTCAGTTCCCTGCCCCTCCTTCATTGTGACTAATCTATTCTGTGTGTTTTCCTTATGCCAAACGCTCCGCTTAAGCCTTGCCCAGGACTGGAGCATTAGTTTCTTCTGTCGCCTTCTCTGTTCTGCTTTCGTGACCCTGAATGGACCAGTACCCCAGTCCCTGCTTCAATCATGCTGCACCATCAACCACATCTCCTGCTTAAAAGTGCAGCAGAGCAGGCCGGCTTGTGATTCTGTGTGAGCAGCCTGCTGCCATGCATCACTGTAAAATAACAGCATCTTCTTTCATACACACACTTGTCTGTAGTACATAATTATCCCCACTGCTCATGGTATAAGAAGTGGAGCCCATGAACTACAATGTTTCTGTGGCAGCCATTTTGGCCAGTGAGGTCCACTTAAAAGAACACACTGAATTTGACAAGGCTGCAGTAGAGCAGGGCGATATGACCAAAAATATTTATCATGATATACATTTGAAAATTTGCGATAACGATATAACTGACGATATAATTGACACTAGACAAAATACTTTACAACTCCACAACTTTATTAGTGCAAAAACCCCCATCAATGTATTTTCACTTAAACAAGCAGCTGTTTTTTATGTGCATTAAAGTTATATAAAAATGTAACAGTGCAAATTCCTTGCTGACAGTTTAACCAAAAGGCATTTCCAGTGGAAATTGGCCGGCATATCCTCAGCATAACCATGTATAATATCCACAAAACTTAAAAAGAGGTTATACACACACAATACGGTAATATTATGTTGAAGCACAGTACGTATCACTCTGCGAGGCGCCCGCCTACTATAGCCGTAATGCTCCGACAATCCATCAAGCGGTGCGGGTTTGTAGCTTAGCAAAGTTGTACTAAAACATTTGACAGATTTTCGAGCACCGTGTACCACATAAAATCGTTTCGAGGTCAGTAAACACAACCAGAATTCATACATAAGGCACACGGGATTATAAGGGACACTGTCGATTTTCAGAAAAATCAAAGGATTGATTTTAAGTGTCCCGTATTTTTCAAACAACACGGTAATAACAACAGCCCGCTAGCATGCGCTACCAAAAATAGTGCTTTGTTGTCTATCTGATGGACGAAAGCTAAACCAGTTCCACACCACTGAAGTTGCAACATTTTTACAAACCAATTCTGGTTCATCCGTTTTATGTAACGATCCACTTTCGCTCTTCTCATTCTGCGTCGCTGCCATGTGCGTATGTAAACATAGGCACTGCGCATGCACGTTTTACCCATATTCTATTGCGATATTTCATTTTCCTATCGTTGCCCAAAATTACACCGGTATTACCGTGAACGGTATGATATAGCCCAGCCCTAGGCTGCAGTGGCAAAAAGTACCTCAAGACCAACTCAGGTAAACTCGTACCTCTACATTTTCTTTAAATGCAAATATCACATATTAAAGGTATATTCAATTTTATTTGGCTTTATAGCTCATGTACCTGAGCACATGTCTCTTCTGGTGCAGTTGCGCTGGCTCCAAACAGCACAGCCATGTCCAGTGTGTACACCGTGAACTTCTCCAGAGCGTGGAGCACAGCAGGAGCTAGGTGAGAGCTCTGGCCTGAACCTGGTCTGCCCTCCAGCAGCAACCGGGGACGGTAGGATGTGGGCTGGCTCAACACGCTCCTACACAGGAGGGACAGAGATACTGAGATGGTGAAGTAATAGGAATGTTTCACTTTATCAGTAACATCTGGGTCTCAGGCATTCCAGATTGCTAACAGAGAGGCAATGTAAATACACAAAGTGGTAGAAGTAGATGGCCATTTGATTTAAAATTGATTTCAAACAGTACTTGTCAAAAATACCACCTTATAATTGAGTATATGTGTCCTACCTGTGGAGGTTCAGGAGGCCGTTAGCAGCAGGTGTTTTGTGTTGGGAGTGGGAGGTTTGTCCAATGGGGCAGATCTCAGAGTCCTCTTCCTCACTGAACATCAGATCATCATCAGACACAGCACAGGCCACATCTTGGATCACACAAACAGATACAAATAATTACACCCTGGATTAAAGAAAATGAAAAAAGCTCTTTGTGTGTTACATCTTTTTATTGTTTCTCCCAGTCTTTGATTTCCTGAAAGAATTCCTATGATGAACACAACATGCATGTAGCAACAGAGCAAGAATAACAAGGTAAAGCGGGACCGCACCTTGCTCCCTCTTTCTCTTTAAGCCCATCTCAGCATGCGGAAACACTCTGCTGACTGTGAGGAGGATGCTCTGCAGGGCCGCATTCAGCAGAGGACGAATGGCAGGTACCAGAGCCTTAGCTGGTGACACTACCGCTCTAAAAAAAAAAGAGAGAGAGATCACAATCATTATTAAAAGTACTTAGCAGTAACAGTATGTACACAGCAATCAGGCTGCATAAAGACTGTGAAGACAGCACTAAAACTGTACCTCTGGGCAGCAGGTACCATCTTGGACATGGCGGACATAAAATCTTTGTTAGTGATGGAAATGGAGTTAACGTCAAGTACAAGTTTCTGTGATGAGGAGTAGATCTGTGGGTAGCGACGTCGCAGTGCACACAGGGCTGCCTCTGAACAGACCGCCTTGATGTCCGCTCCACAGTAACCTTAACAACAGACAATTAATGAGCAAACTTTAACCTGTATGGCCAAAAAACTTTATGTGATTGCTTCCTGCATGAATTCAGGATTGGTAGCATCTCAGGTTTATTCCTTATAAAAATATCACATTTCAACTTACTTATACTGTATGGACAGCTATAACTTAATGAAGCATATATCTGTATGTGACATGTGCTCAACTTACCAACACATTTATCTGCCAGTTCCTCCAGAAAAGCATCAGAGGGCGGAGGGGTCCATTGTCTGGTATGGATCTTTAGAATCTCCTTTCTTGCCTGCCATACAACATAAGACCTCAACAATTCATGTTCAGAACGAGTAATGCTGCTTTTTTCTACTCATGCTAATATGCAGCAGTATTGAAAACTACTAATATTTACAAAATATTACCAATATTTACTATATTGTATTGCTGATTATAAACTACATTCCTCACCTCTCTGTCGGGAAGGCCAAACAGGAACTCTCTGTCGAAGCGTCCGGGTCTTCTCAGAGCCGGGTCGATGGAGTCCAGCCTGTTCGTAGCTCCAATCACAACCACTTCCCCTCTACTGTCCAATCCATCCATCAGAGCCAAGAGGGTCGACACAATGGAGCTACAGACACAAAGGGTTAGATTTAGTTTTCATTAACAGTATGCTCTGTAACAAAAAGGACACACAGTGATACAACAAGCCCTAAATATTAAGGCTCACTGTGGTACCCACTCTATTAAGGTACCTAATTGAGACAGTGTAAACTGGAAAAACAAACAAACAAAAAAAGACAGTTCTGCTTCATTTTCCTGGTGCGTTTTAGAGCTTTACATTTAGGAACTGAAAGAAGCTACTGTAACAATTTCCTAATTTAAAGTATACTTTATTTCTTAATAAAATACACAAGCAAATGTTTATTTTACAGAGTTGTTAAATTCGAGATAATGTAAAGAAACGCATGCACTGAAAACAAGCCTGACCTGTGAATCTGGTCCTGACGGCTGGACCTGACTGGAGCCAAACCGTCAATCTCATCAAAGAAAATGATGGAGGGACGCATCTGGTATGCCTGGAAAGAACCCAGTAAGAACCTATTAACACCTGATACATGTACAGGTATTACATTTTTAATTTCCACATAAAGGCAGATGAGTTCAGTTTACCTGGTCAAACAGCAGACGTAACTGTCTCTCAGATTCTCCAACCCACTTGCTGAGGCAATCAGCTCCTTTCCTCATGAAGAACGAAACCTTTTTGTCGCCCTGACTGCACTCATTGGCTAAAGCTCTGGCTACAAGTGTTTTACCGGTGCCCGGAGGACCATAGAAGAGACAGCCTCTGAAAGACGAGAAAACCAGAGCGATGCGTGAAGCAGACGCAAAACTCAAGACAGACAAAGGAGTGACACTAAACCAAAGAGCGAGAAAGTTTGCAGCAGAAAAAAATCACTGTTACAGGTGGAAGAGAGCAGAAGAAAACTGGCACAATCCAAGAGATATTTTGGTTTCAAGATGTTTCAAACTTTATTATTAACTGAAATTATTCTAAAAAATAAACATATTTGTGTAATATACTGTACTTGTATATATTGTATACATAGTGTAGTGTACTTTATATAGTCATATTATTTGGGAAAATAAATGGAAAAAAAATCTTCAAACTACATTAAAAATAATGTGCAACCGTGACTTTTTGACACACAACTTTCTCCTGTTCACAAACACACTGGTTACCTGGGTGGCTGTATCTTGAACCTCTCAAACACCTCTGGGTAAAGCAGCGGGAACACCACCATCTCCTTTAGGGCTGAGATGTGTCTGCTCAAACCTCCGATGCTGTCAAACCGCACCTGATCGCATTCACAACAGAGTTACATTAGGATTACATGTTTAATGTGCTTTAGTGTAACATGTTTTTTCTTTGCATCTGTTAATCGGGCCATTCTCTGACGCAGCTCACCGTCCTGTCAATCTGCATGGGGTCCACATCAGCGAGGCTGGCTCCAATCTTCATCCTGTCTTTGTGGATCCCAAGCAGGTCTTCTTTCACAAGGTTCATAGGTAGACATCTACAGGACACACAAACAAAAACTGTAAATAGCACCAGCATTTTATTATTATAAAACATGATGGCCAGGAGTTCTGGCATTCTCACTAACGAGTCACAAGACTAACCACGACTTTTTCTTTAAAATCATTTGAGCAACTTTTTCTGTGTCTTATTGTACACTGCAATAATTTAAAAAAAAAAACAACAACAACAACAACAACAAAAAATGACAACAACAATACAAACAATGGCTTGAGACACCTGCTGCTCTCACCTATTGACTGACCGGCTCCTGTTCTTACTCCTCCGTCTCTGAAATTGCTCGTCGTCTGAGGAGGAGGACGTGGAGTCGCTGCTGTGGATGGCATGTCTCCTCCTGTGACACCAAAAGATGTGAACGCAGCTTATTGTAAACAAACAAGATCTATCAGCATGGAAGCAGGTTACTCTCACCAACAACAGTAAGGATTAGAAGCCATCTGTAGCCACACATAAACTGTGACAAACAAAAATCTATACACCACCATTGGTCATCATTCATTAGTAAAAATCATATGGAGAAAAAAACAAAGAAAAATATCTGATTTGTACAAGTGCAGCAACAACAGGAGTGACTCATCCAACCACTTTAGATGACACCATCACCTGACGACACCTGAGCAACACACAGAGCTTCACTTGCGGAAAACTTAAAAGGCTTGTGAGGCCAAACCAATTGCACAACATTCAAACGTTTTTAAAGTGACAGAAGTTTCAGATTAGATGTACAGAAATGAAAACAAGTGCACCCAAAAAAAGCTGTCAAATGTAATACAAAGTAATACAAAAATAAACTGAAATAGAAAGCTAGGGCATTTGCTGTGTAACGAGCAACAGCGGAACATAAAACTAATTAATGAATAATCTAGTCAAGTTTTTCGATTTTTCCACATGGTCAAAACTGAGATTTAACATATGATTATTCACTGATGAGCTTGGATTCTTTACAACAGCCTAAAAGAAATGCCCTAAAGTGCACAACGTTTGAATGAAGATTGGTTCATCATCTCTTTACTCGCCACAGTATTTACTACTAACAGCAGAGTGAAACTCAAATGCACCAACAGCAATTACCAACAACCGCAGAGCCTCTATAAAAGACAAACTACAAACACTGTAAACACTGACAAAGACGAGCAGTGAGGGTCTTACCTCTCAGAACTACTCCTGACGGTGGGAAGGGGAAAAAAAGAGGAAGAAAAGAGGATGGATTTGACATGCAGTGATTATGCTAGCAACTAGTAGAAACAGTGTTATGGCAATAGGTGTCAAAGAATCTGTTTGAAATCAAGTTTTTGCCAAACATTTTTGAGTATGTGTGAGATGAGGTACTAAACAGGTATCAAACAGGGATGTGACTGTTTAAAAAGGTTCATACATAACCCGAGAAAAGTGGACGATGCACTAAAACAATCCTGTCTGATTTAGTAATAAACATCTGTCACATGTACAAATTTAAGAAAAACAAAACATAACAGAATGAGGTGTTACTCAGATGGAATCCTGCATATGTTTTATGTACAGGGTAATGTTCGGTAGCTGAGCTGTGACACTAACCTGCTGGTTCTCCTCCTGTTGTAGGGGCTCCTCGGGGCTGTGGAGCTGAATCTGAACCTGCGCCTGGTAGATGAGGAGTGGTCCTTGAAGTACATGCTGCGCTTCCTAGTCTCTCTCGGTTCTACATAAGAAAAAAAAGAAGCATCCTTCAACAGTGCAAAATGACAAGACAAAAGTAATTCAGGCAATTATTCTAGTTAATCATGATGAGCTCTGAATGGACAGCATACCATCTAGTGGGGCCTGATAGCGGACCACGGTCTTTCGCTGTCTGAAGTCATAGCGTCGTTGGTTTTCTTCTTCCTCATCTTCAGCATCCTCATCATCTTCTTCTTCTTCCTCGTCATCTTCTCCATCTTCCTCCTCCTCTTCATCATCATCATTATCATCCTCATCCCCTCCTGTGAATTCAAATGTAAAAATAAAATGAAACACCGCACGACACTGCTGCTGTCCAAACCTCACTGAATGTTGAGATTGATGTTGAGATTAGTCCTTCCCTGAAGAAGATAAACTCAGACCAGCATGCTTTCAACTAGAGACCTTCCTGGCAAATAATTTCTTAGTCGACTAAACAAGAAAAAAAAATTTTAATTAACCAACTAGCCTAAAACTAACAAGCCCTTAGATATCAAGTTTTATTTGAGGAGGAAAATCTCAAAGCTGCCTAAACAAAAAAAATGAGAAAGCAGTTTGTATCTGCGAAATAGCCCTAACAAAAATTTCAGGTCTTGATTAACAGAGTGATGGCATTTTTTTTAATACAGTGACTGCAGCTCCATCTGGTGGCAAATGGCTGCATAATATTCAGGACACAAAACCTGCATTGGGTATCAATTCAAATGTTAACAATTAGATTAAACGACTGGTACGTCTGGTACTGAACAGTGACAGTAGCAAGTTGTGCACATTCCCACTGCACACAGTATTCTTAAACTGTGTCCCTAACATTACTAGACTTTAACCATCTCACCTTGGTTCTCTTTCTCAGTTTCTTTAGTCTTCACATTGTTCCTCAGAGACCTTCTCATTCTGCCACTCGTGTACACACTCAGCTACTCAGAGGAAACAGAAACAAACACTCATCAGTTCGACAGCTCGAAGATGGCTTCACACTGTCAGCTACTAGGTACCCACTCTCCATAAAAACACTACATTACAGAGCACCATGCAGAGCTGTGAAGTTTCCTGTGTGGATTATCACCTCTTCCTTAGCGTCTCTATCCCGGTCTCGGTTCCCCAGCCTGCGTCTCATCTTCTGCATGTCGTCCATCTTCTGGAGAACAGCTTCAGCAGTGCTGAGGGACAAACAAAGGAAGAACGGGACATTCATATCTTATCTAATCCCTCATCAGCCCGCTGTGTATGGAACCGTGTTTGTTAAATACTACTAGAGGTGACGGTTTTGCTGAGTGAATGCTGCTGAACTCACTTAGTAATTAGGCGGTCGTACAGCACAGACTGATTGCGGGAACCCAGTTTGTATCTGGTGATTCGAGAGCTGCGACGCACTGAGCGATGATCCTCGTCTTCCTCCTCTTCTTCCTCCACTTCTGGGCTTCGTAGGTTAAAGCGGCTCCTCTTGGGAGTGGATGACCCTTCCACTTCATCTGGAACATCTGGGATGCAAAACATAAGCTCTCCCAAGTTAGATGTATAGAGACTAATATAAAAATATATAAGTTACTCTACACTGCTTTAATTTAAAAGGATGGATTCTACAGTACATGGTACCTGCTTGCTGCTTGCCATTCGATGCCTTTCCATCTCTCTGCAGCCTGGAAGATTTCCTGACAAATGATGACAAAATAATAATTTTCTTGTGTTATATTGCTGATTTCATATACATTAAGCACGGATGGAAATCCACTGAGAATTAAATTTTGCATACAGCTGGTGCACTTGGATGGCACAATTATTACAGTTTAAATTGTGCATTGATTCAGCTAGCTGACAATAATATAAAAATCTCATTTTTATACCCATCAGTCATTTTAGTGAGTGGCAGGTATTACACATTTAACACACAACCTTCAAATCTGCAGGTAGAGGCACCAGAGAGCTTGTTAAACAACACGACTAAAAAATAATCAGTTAACAAAGTGAGTGGTGCTGCATTACCTGGTACAGCAGCCTCCAACTTTGTCCTCATCAGCAGGGGAGCTGGTCTTGGGTCTCGAGTCCGCAAACGAGACCTCAAATTTAACCTTTTGGCCTCTGGTCCTCAGAGAGTGGTGGAGACCACTGTCCTCCCCCTGTTTCATATCAGCATGTCAATGACACACAGTGCTGTTATAGTTTACAGAATATGTAGTCAGGAGTTAAAAGCTGCCTGTCTAATGGGTTAGGAAGTCAACCTCATGCTCAGATTAAGTGCAGTTAATGATTAACATTAGAGTGGAAAACTGATGTGCAGAGAGTGCACATCTACTAATAAGTTATCACCTGTGTACTGAAAGGACTGATTTATTTATCATTAATTTACATAATTTATCTAGGTCACTTAAATTCCTTCACATGTAGTATCTTATATTTGAGATCACTCTTTAAAACGGCTCACACACACACACACACACACACACACTCACTAACATGTCTAACTCCAACTATGTTATGAGCTATAGGTAATTAATTCAAAGCAAATATAGCAAACAGAAGCTCTGACATGAATGCAAGAGGACTGCTGGGTGGAAGTGATGGTCATATGACTTAACAGCTAGAAACTTGCTTTCCTGTGCAGTAAACACGATAGTATCTTGGTTTGCTCTAGTAACTAAACCACTATCTGCTCCTCTAGTGCTGCGGCTGACCTCGGTTCCTGCAACTATTCCTTTTCCATCAAGCAGATTTAGAAAGTACTTTTGTTATAAAGTAACAGACGGGTCTAAGATAAAGGTTAATGAAGAATTACTGAATGAACAGAAGCCTCATCAATCTTTCTACTAACAATACAAACACGCACAAGTAACTAACAGTGAGTTTAATTATGTGATATCATACAATGTTGTTATATGATTATGATGCTTAAGGGCAAATCAATAAGATGATTTAGTTAAGAAGTCATTTAGACTGCGATTATAAATGATTGTCACGGGTGAATAAAAATAATGTGAATATGCTTTTAACTCTTTCGATACATCATGATAGGTAACAATGCGTCAGTAACTTAGTAAAGCAGCGGAGAGGATAGTTTTTAGCCAACTTAGCATGATAGCTAAACTAGCACAGCAAGTTGCATTCATAGCCGACTTATCCAACCAACAAACGGTTATCTACTTATCTGACCAGCTGTTTCAGTGTGTATTCTCACATTCGCAGTGTTGTTTTCAGGGCTGCTAAAGCTGTCATACGGGGCCCGGGAAGATCGGCTGAGCCGGGCGGACTTTCTCTGCGACGCGGGAAGCAGCGAGAGAAACTCGGAGCTCGTATCCAACTCAATCGACCTCCTCGTCGGTGTTGTTGCTACCGGCTCCGCTCCGACACTGCCGCTGCTGCGTAGTACCACCATCTTGGCTCTTAAACAACCTTATAATAACATGAACGACGAGCAATAAACCGACAATCTACATTAAAAAGACTGGCGGTTACGGAACCGCCAACACATTACATATAACGGTATATATCCACCAGCTGACTCACACGAGCTCCTTACCAAAGCCTTGATTTCTGGCGCCATAAACGTCATCGGAGGTTATGAGGTAAGCGGCAACGGTCTGCCGCTCGCAAAAATAGACCTCGTAGCTAAATGCAAAACGGAGTAATAAGATGAACTTTAACAGATAATTTCACTGCCCGTGTAAAGTAGATTCATTTTCATCATGTCGATAATGCGGTGGGTCTGAATGGTTGAGGTAGCAACTCTTGGAACAGTCGCAGTATTCGTAAAAACATTACGAAGCGGAGGGATACACTACAATTTGAAAAAAAGGGGTTCCGGCTCATGTTAGAGCGCGCTCTGCTGTGAAGTCCGCGCTCATTTAAGTGCGCAGATATTCAAACGGCTCATTCACAGTTTGAACATCAAAACACCGCGATAAGGCTGCCATTTCACAACAAAAGCACAAACATTAAACACACGGAGTCATCACCAACTCATCAGCTTTTATTTGAATAAGTGACAGATATCAGAAGAGGAAAAAAAATACAAATTTTGAAACTGTTTGTAGGCTGAAAAAAAGAGTACATCATGTAAAACTGCTGTACAGGCAATCAGATCCTGACAGTAAAATCTCAAAACCTCCCATTAGATCCTCCCTATGTGCTTCCTTTTGTTTATCCTCTTTCCTAGTGGGTTTCAGAGTGGATGAGGAAGAATTAATCCCTTGGGGATGCAAATTAAGGCTTCTCCTGGGCTCAAGAAGTCTCATTTACATTTAAAACCCAAGCAATGTGTAGCAATACCATTTTTGAATAAATCCAGAGGGCTATGCTTGATTTTAAGTGCCTTTCCAACATTAATGAGCAACAAAAACAGATTTAATGGAAGACTTGAGATTTCACTCATCAGAGTCCACATTCCTTTTCATTTGCACAGTAGCCAACTGTCACATTTCACAGCACCAGGGTGTGTGCTCAACAACAATACCAGCTGGGTATGTAGCTGTTATTTGCCACTGGCAGAGTTTAGTCAATGCACAGTCACTGGGCACATGCACAAAGACTGCCTCATTAATTTAATGGGTCTGGGGAGCCGGCCTGTTGTGATGGTCAACAGGCCGTCTAATTCTGTCATACAAGACAAGAATGACGTTTTTTTTTCCTCTAGTGTTTGGAGAACAGAAGACGTCTGATCATACGACAATGGGGCCAAATTATCTTTATAAGAGGTTTACCAAAAAAAACAAAACAAAAAAAAAACCCAGCATTATGAGACAATTGGCTACTGTGCTGGCTTTTGTCTTGAATGTGACCGAGGGGGTTGAGTTCACGCAATGGCTGCCAGGTAGTCTTTCACCTCTGCTGGGGTGAGTCTTTTGAAGCCAGCCTCGTTGCAGATGCCCACTTCAATGTTCTCCTCTGTCATCTGACCCTCAAAACTCTCCTGGAACACAAAGACGAGATGGTTTGAATAACCACAGCTGAGGTGGCGTCACACTAGCCCGGATAAATTTGAAAACTGAAAACGCTCCGCGTCCACACTATCGTTTTCAGTCGTTTTCTCAGAGTTGTGCGTCCACATTGGAACGGCCGCAAAAACTTACATTCCAGTACTGCGAATGCGTAAAATGCAAGACGATTCGACCTGCCTCATTTCTGTCTGCCGTTTATTTACTTTCTGGCTCTTTGAAACATCGCCGCAAAATGTTGAGGAAAAGCACAGAGTTTTTTAAATGGACTAACAATGAGGTGGAGTTGTTTCTGCGAGTAACACAAAAGTACAAAGTTGCAAAAGTGAGTGAGAATTAAAGAATTTGAAGAAAAGCTATCTGGAGCATGTACAAACTGATATTAATCTTTAATAGGGCTGTCAAAATTGGGTGCAAACAAAACAACTGCTGTATAATGCCCACCGCTATCTTAGTTTAATTGGTCACATGACTGCATCACATGACTGCAATGTGTCATCATTTTCAAAAAGGCTCCGGGTTCGCTGTCCACACTGTGACGCGAAAAGAGCATTTTCAAATGTATCCGCTTTGGAGAGCGTTTTCCTTGATCGAAAACGGCATCTCAGTGTGGACAGAGGGCCAAAACGGAGAGAAAAAGATGTGTTTTCAAACGAAAACGTATTAGCGTGGACATGACCAAAGCTGTTTCTGGTTACAAGCTGTATACCTTTAATGTCAGGATGGCTGTGTGGATGGCATCTTCTAATTCCAAGTCATTGTTATACCTGAGGAAGAAAAACAAAGTGGTCAAACCCTTGAACTATTGAAACAATAGACCCCTTTCACAGCAGCTGCTTTTTGCATTAAATGGTGCTGTGTGTTAATTGTTCTCTATTCAAGTACAGAGCCTTAAAAATGCATTCACCCAGTGGATGATTAAAAGTAGGTCAACAGTCTAAATTCAAACTGTGTGAAGAGCTTATTGGTTACCACTCATTCAAACTGCTTTATAAGAAACCACAAATGAAATATAGCACTCTAAACAGTTTACCACATGATCATTGAGACAGTCACAGTAAATACACAGAGACTTTACGATGGGAGTTTGGCCACCAAGCACCAAATACATCCAGTACAAAATATCAAGCTCAGCCCATAGATCTAAATACACATCTCTGCACTTCTTAATACAGAAAACCACTGAATTCTAATTAAACATTACTTTATAAATGGGACCCATAATTCTAATTTCCAACAATATATTTTATTGTGGGGCTTCCCTTAAGTTAATGTGAAAGGCACCTTATTTATCTTCTCAGATTTCATATTAATGATGGATCTATCCAGTGGTTAGTGGACTACCAGCACTTCTCATTTATGGTCTTGAGTTTGGACTGTAAGCGTCGCCATCTACTATACTCTGAATATGTATCATTCTATAATTAAAAATGAGGCTCAACCTGTGTGACTAAGGCCATAAACTACTTAAGAACTTTTTTTAACAAAATAATTCAAGTGAGTTGTATGGCCATCTGCTCATAGACCTAATTTAACAGAGGTCGCCCTCTGCAGGTTTAAGTCACTTTGGCACTGAATTCACTTTTCAGAACCAACTTTCAACTCAAAAACAACCTGTTTTAGCCACCCCACACCTTTGTAAAGCCCCTTTTTTTTCCTTTTTTCTTTCTTTAAACTGGCCAGTATCTGGAAGCCTGCAGAGGGGCAGCACTCGGTGCTTTAGAGCACTAATGTTCATAAGCGCATAAGTTCTAAAGTTGGTCTTAAGCAAACAATTATATAAAGAAAAACTGTGACGGAATCAGACATAATATATATATTCCTTATAAGTTTTATATAAATATGCAACACTTTAGTAATATGAATGAAAACAGGGAAATAATTAGTTACTCATTAACGTGTACCTTTTTTCAAGGAATGTTTTTCCATTAACATAGTTCTTCCCCATGGCTGTGGCTTTCCATGCGAAATATGCACCCTGCCAATCACAAACAGAATAAAAAAAACTTTAGGTTAGCAGGATGACCTGCAAAAGCATTTTTAAAAGCACAAGCAATATTTAATCCTGAGCTGTAGGCAGCAGTCCTGAGAACTAGCAGAACGTACAGAAGGGTCCGACTGGAACAAGTAGGGCTGGTCTTCGTCCCATCCAGCTATCAGCAGAGACACACCGAATGGACGCACTCCACTAGGGATGGAGGGGGAAAAACAAGAGAGAAAGAGAAATATTACATCTCACTAATAAATTTCTCTCAGAAGACCTCGAAACAGCAAAATCAGTAACACATTAACACATCTTTTAAGGTGAACTGAATTTTGAGAAAATGTCACAGCAATGCAAAACAAATCCTACCCCTAAAGCATGTCACTAGTAAACAGCAGTGTGTGTACTTTTGTGTGTATGTTTTTTTTAAGTATATACCCACCCAGACTGTGTGTACTCCTGCATCACAGAGGCCACCCTCTGGACAAGCTGGCCTGTGGGAATGGGCTCCTGGTAAACCAGGAAGTACTGTTGTGCCAACTTGCGGGCTCGCCTCACTAAAACCCTGCGAACATGACACACTTATTATTATTTTTCTGCAATTAGCTTTCAGTTGTCATTTTATATACAGAGCCAAGAGAGTCCTAACAAAATGTCACACTATAGTCTGCAAAGCGGTTGCCAATGTACAACACTCACCGGTAGTCAGGCCCCATGCCGCTGTAGACCATTCCTATGTGTTTAGTGATGGGCTCCACTTTATGGACGCTCTGTTCATCATACAGTATGGACTTCTGTTTTTTCTCTGTTGCCAAGACAACGCCATTGGAAGCTGGAAATCAAGAGTCACGCAGTTATTGAAGAATATGAGTTTCTAACCAGTTTCAACTCTGCTTGAATGTGCAGAGCCTTCGATTATGCTTTGCGTCGCTAACATGTTGACAGATTCACTCTCAGAAAGCTACGGTCGAGTTCTGGACTCACCTTTGATGCCCACCGAGGGGGCTCCGGCTGCTACTGCTGCCAGAGCATATTCGATCTGGACCAGCTTACCAGAGGGGCTGCAAGAGGAAAAAACACAACAAGCTACTTTACTATGTGTTAAAGTCAAATAAACGATTGGAAACCCGAATTAGCGTATTGTAACTAACAGAGACGAAACTGAAAGTAAAATCTAAAACAACTGACTCATTTAAGCTAACTCGACGCTTTGCCGAAATAATCTCTAAATATTTTGCATTCAAAACCAAGCTGTCCATTTCAGTCTGCTCGGGTACTGTTCCGCATTAAAACAGGTGAGCATTTGTTATGGGTTTGAACAAAGTTTATCCTTTTGAATGTTCAGTTTGGAAAAACTGTTAGCCAACATGCTAATTGGAGATGTTAGCCGATTCATTATCCGGCAATGACAGTGCATCAACTCCAGCGGCTCCAAAACCTCATCTACGTTTTGAAATAAAACGTAATGCATACATGTGATGACGCTACTGCCACAAAGCAACTGTTACATTCCATAAGCTTCGATGTGGCTGCTCAATTTTATCCGTATTTTGACAAAGTTTACCTAAATGTGGTGAGCGAGAAACTGTAACCACGTTCCGCCATCTTGAGCTTCTTCTTCTTCTCTGCTGCTCCGGAGAGCTCCAACTGTGATCACGGGTGAACATCGCCACCTGTGAAGATTGTGTGTTCGATCAATATTTCTTTTTTTATGACTCCGTTTTATAGCATTTTTACTTTGCATTTCATTAAACTTTGGAGTTTAGTCATTTCCACTGTTTTGAAAAAAATATTTTTTCTTAAGTATATATTATTCTTTAAAATAAAATAAAATACATATTTACATATTTTAAACTGAGTGTAGATATTTGTGTGATTACATACCGTTATGGTGAACTAAAACTAAAAACTAAAACTAGACCTGAACAAAAAAATTAAATGAACTGAAATCATTTTGCGTCCTTTAGGGTAACTAAATTAACATAAAACTAAAGGTTTTATTTATAGAAAATACTTCGTTTTAGTATTTGTTAATTTGGTATAAATGTTATTACAAGTTTCCTGATGAGGCATTGGATCGTGTGTTTATTGAAACAAAGGTAAACACATTCTGGCATGACTTTTCCAGCATTATGTCAAAACTTTTAGAGTTACTCTTTTCTTTGGATCCTCAAATATGTTTATTAGGAGACTTTACAAATGTTAGTACACTATTAAGAAAAAGCCCACAGAAGTTCCTGGAATTTGCCAAAAAGTTTAAAACCATTACCTGGAAGTCTGACTCCCAGCTGCCTATTTTTAGATTGATCTCAGAGATGAATAGTTGTGTTCCACTTGAAAACATCACCTACACTTGTCTTTCATTGTTGTTTTTTCTCCTCTTCTGTGTGCGTGGGTTTGGAGGTGTGTTTTGTTCATGCTTCACTAAGTGGAAAATCAGGAAATAAAGTATTGCATTAAAAAAAAGATTACAAATAACAGTAAAACTAATAGAAACTTAATTAAAACGAAACATTTTAAAACAATTAAAAAAAAAAGCTTAAACAAGAACATTCACTCTGGATATTAAACTGAACTAAAAACCGTCAAAGTCAAAATGAAATCATTGAGATATAGCAAAAAAAACAAACAAAAAAAAGCCAGCCGAAAAGCTAGAACTCAAATTTCGACACAAATCTAAATATGCACACAAGGATTGAGACGCACAGTTTTGCTACAATAGCAGCGCCACAGTTAACCGCTAGATGGCAGCAGCGTACAAAATCCTTCCTTTTGTGTGCCGGAAATGAAACAGACGAAGTGCAGCTTGGCGTCGCTATTTAACGACGTAGGGATCCTCAGTGACCGTGAGCTGTTTGACATGCTGGGAGAAGAGGAAGCGCGTTGGTAACAAAAATGATGAATTTATCCGCGTTAATTCACAGCCTCAGGTGCTCTCTGCTGCGCATTGAGAGTAGACTTTTGCAGGCGGCTGGACTAGAAGCACAGTTGGGTGAGTGAGCTGCTGCTAATAGCCTCTTTTCACGATGGGGTCATTCACACAAACACACTCATTAAAGACATTTTTCATTTAATACTACCAGTCATGGTCGTGTTGCTGTTTCGGTGGAGTTAAAGTCGTAATGATTCCTGTAACGTTGTTTCCTTCTGCGTGCAGCTCCGGGTCTGGCTGTGAACGGCCCCAGCCTCTTGCCTCAGCTCGGCCAGGAGCAGCAGCTGGAGGAGCAGCAGCCCGGCCTCCTGGACAGCATCATGTGGATGGCAGCACCCAAGAAGAGGCGCACAATCGAGATTAACCGCACCAGGAGGAGAGCTGAGAGCAAACTTATAAAAGTCAAGGTACGCTCCGCAGTCCCTGGATGACCTCAGTGGGTCATTTCCAACTTTAAACCAATTTATAGCTACATCTGTCTTACTGGTACCTAGTTTTACTGCAAAGAAGGGTTTTATTTGTAGCAAATAAATCATCCGAGATTACATTTGCAAAACCATTCCCATAACCGATATGGCTAGATTCCACTGACCACCCGAGTACAACCAGTCAGTGGTAATATTTAGGATTTAAGGAGAGCACTATGACAACAGCATGGCTTTGTAGTAGAAGAGTCCAGGTGCTGAACTGGTCTTCCTGCAGTCTACACCTTTCAGCAACTGGAAACATTTGGAGCATCTTGAAATGGAAAATATGGGAAAGGAGACACGGGATTGTTGAGCAGCTAGATCTGCAAGCGGCAAGCCGTTGCCACTTACCTCATAAGCTAAGATTTAAGGAGAGCACCACGTTCATTGAGGTTGGGTCCAGCTGGAGTGACGTCCATAGATCACACTGTTTAATAGAGACAGATCTTCAGTAGAAAGTGTACTTTGTGAAAGATACTTTGAAAGATTCTTCTAAAACATCTTCTAATTTAGCTGCAAACTCAGTGGACTTTGGCCCAAAATACAGTGTTTGAAGTATTTTTTTCCCTCGGAAATTATTTTTTCTCACAAAGATTTTTATTTATAGTTCTTCATTGCTGTTTCTCCTCTTGAGTGTGTCTGATCAAACTATCTAAACAAATTCAACTACGGAGAAATTAGATTACTTTTATTTTACTTCAGTTTCATGCTTGCAAGACCTGTGGCATCCCCTGGATCAGTCCTCATAGACTCCCAGGTTAAAATGTTAATACTTGTAAGCCTCTTTTTCGACTCCCTTAGGGCAAAAATAAGTGATAAGAAGCTGAACGGGTCACACTAATGTCAAGTGGCCACCTTCAATGTGTGTGTGGTGCAGCTCTCCTGTTTGCTGGACAGAAAGAAAGAAAAATAAAACTGGCATTATTTATATAGGTAGTGTTTACTATGACGTGACCACAAAGTGTGGTGCAGAAATATCAAAGATGATCAGAAACATTTAGAGAAGCAGTCGCTTACATCCATTGACCCTGTTTGCTTTCCTCTGCACTCTTCTCTTCCTCAGAACAACATCGAGCCGTGTCCAGTGTGTGGCCACTTGAAACAGAAACACATCCTGTGTGGCTTCTGTTACGCTAAGGTGTGCAAGGAGACCGGTATGATTCGTCATCAGATTCAAGCCATGGAAGGAGGCCCATTAAAGGCCCCCACTGTGGAGACTGTGGTCCTATATGAGGGGGAAACCCCAAAGGAGCAGGACAAAGACAAGAGGATAGTGGAGAGGCCCAGGAAAAGGCCTG
The DNA here is from genome assembly GCF_001858045.2 of Oreochromis niloticus. Classification (NCBI taxonomy): domain Eukaryota; kingdom Metazoa; phylum Chordata; class Actinopteri; order Cichliformes; family Cichlidae; genus Oreochromis; species Oreochromis niloticus. Next base: position 12,135,389 of record NC_031976.2, on the reverse strand, counting down.
CATGGTTCAGCTACTGATGCTGTGTGTGACATATACCACGACAAACAGCATATTTCAGTGTCTCTGGGTCAGTTTTTCTTCCACAAATTAAGAATTAGTTTGTTCAGAACTGATCCAGAGAGCTTAAACATCAGATACGCGTTTCCCGTAGAAAATATGCCTTTGGAGTTGATGATATCATAGTTCAATTTTTGTAACTGTTAAAGCCAAGACTGTCAGATTATGGACATAATTTAACTGCATAATACTTTTGATGGTTTGACAATAAATTCCTTATTTGAAAACATCTACTTTGGTTCTTTGGGTGAAGGTGAATGACTTCTTCTGCTTTATTAAACAGCTTCCAGACTGTTTATGAAACGTTCTCCAGTCTTCTGAGCATTGGAGGGACACCATTAATTCTTTAAAAAAAAATGAACATATTCTACTTTTTCAAATCCCATTTAAACCCCGATGTGTGACCTCTCCCCTTAAAGTAGGATGAAAATGGACATATGCAATCACAATTATTAGTGATGAGGTGCTTTCACTATAAATGGAATAATGACTCAGAGTCTGATGTTTTTAAGATCTGGAACACTTAACATCAAATCATGACGGTTACTGTCATGTATACTGCTTTCTAATGCTTATCAGAGTCACACTGCACCGATTAAACTGGCTGCACAATTGCTTGTGGTAGAAAACTAAGTGTCGGTTAACAGGATCGGATACTGGTGTGTACAAACAAGCAACCAACGCAGCTTCAGCCACAACTTCCTTTAATCAGGATTCGGCATTAAACCAAAGTCATGTAACGGTGGCTCATGTGTCGCTGGAGTAGACTGTTTTTGCTGGGATGAGTCCAGCATACCTTCCACTGCCTCAGTGTCCCTGTGATTCAGTTTCCCCCTCATAGTTTGATAAGAACAGGCTTATCAGTGTTCCACTGAAACTACTTTGGTTTACTTGGTTTGCACAGCGCTGCAATCTTGCTATGTTAATAAATTCTTACTAAATTCTTTAGTAAGAATTTAGTATATTTTTAAACAAATGCTTTCACTTGCCTTTTAATTAGGGCTGCCAAAAATATTTTGTAACATCTGTAGAAATTTGTATGCAATCCATCAAATTAATCGTTAACTGTATTTGTGTTATCTCTCTTGCTTTATCAAATGAATGATACTTAAATTGCAGGTGTACAAAGGTGGTGAACCCGTGAACTGTAAGTGTACAAAAGTATAAAAAATGATTTATTATTGGCATGTGCGTTTTATTAGCACTGTTTCAGTATTTTGCCTATCATGCTAATTTCTAACACTTTATCTTCATTGAACTATTCTAGAGCAGCTTGAATTAAAGCTCAAAATAATCCTTATTTACCTCTTAGCTCCCTTTCCTTTCAAGATAGATTTCTTTTGATTGGCTACCCCTCATTAGCACAAAGTTTGAACAGCAGGTGGGAGGGGCTTCTGTGCTCACAGTCAGAGCTGTGTGTGCATGAAGTGGCGATATTAGAAAAAGATTCCCTCTCACTGACCATCATGCAGATCCCAGACATGACAATTACAATTCTATTTCCTGAAAAGTTGTGAAGCTGTGTAATATGTATATTAAAAGGAAAATAATAATGCTTTGCAAACCTCATGAATCCATATTTCATTCACAATAGAGCCTAGAAAACATATCACATATTTAATCTGAGATATTTAATGCTTCATGAAAAAAAGTAGCTAATTTTTAATTTAATGGCAGCAACATGTCTCAAAGAAGATGGAAAAGTAAGCAGTACTAAAAAGACACAGCCAGAGGAACATTTTACAGCTAACTATTGTCAACAGTAACATGATTGGGCATAAAAAGAGCACCTTAGAGAGGCGGAGTTTCTCAGAAGCAAAAAAAAATTTAAAAATCAAGGTCAGATGGGGGCCTTTGACTTCAAGCCCTCAGGCGACTCTGCATCAAACAGGTTTGATTCTGTTGTGAAAATCACTGCATGGGCTCAGGAACACTGTCTGTGAACACAGTTCACCGTGCCATGCACAAATGCAGGTTAAACCTCTATTATGTGAAGAAGAAGAGGATCCAGGATCTAGAAGTGACATTATCTCCTCTAGGCCAAAGCTCACTTAAAATGGACAGAGGCAAAATAGAAAACTCTTCTGTGATCAGATTAACCGAAATTTTAAATTCTTTTTGGAAAACATGGAAGTTGCATCCTGCAAACTGAAGAAGAGAGGGAACATCTGGCTTGTTATCTGTACTCGGTTCAAAAGCCTGCATCTCTGATGGTTTGGAAAGGTGTTGGATATTTCAGCAAGACAAAGCTAGACTACATGCTGCAACTATGACAACAGCATGGCTTTGTAGTAGAAGAGTCCAGGTGCTGAACTGGTCTTCCTGCAGTCTACACCTTTCAGCAACTGGGAACATTTGGAGCATCTTGAAATGGGTAATATGGGAAAGGAGACACAGGATTGTTGAGCAGCTAGACTCCTGTATCACCTCTCTTTCTTTTTTTTCTTAAAATGGTTCATGTTCTCATGTTAAGAATGTGTTTTCCTTTTAATGCAAATGCAAATATTTCACATAGTGTCCCAACTTTTTAGAAATTGGGATTTTAGTTGTTACATATGCTGCTGTCATTACTTTGGCTTTTATTTTATTTTTTATATATGAGCAACTGACATGGTAACACCACATGTATGACAGGTCATAAGGGAAGGCCCAAGTCCCTCTTAATTATTGTAGCAATCATCAATACCAGTATAGTGATAACCTGCCTTCCACCTTTCCTTTATATCTTTCCATCTGAAATCAAAGACCCCTGTTAACTCAAAACTGCTACCACTCCTCATCAATCATTTCATTACTAAGCAAACTGTTTAAGAACTGAATGCACTCTACTGACCTGCTGTAGCAGCGATGAGTGCAACAGAGCACCTTTGTAGTGTGGTGATTTCAGCCGAGGACCTGACGCAGCTTTGGATTAATGAGTTAGATTGTGAGTGTCAGTTAGCGCTCGAAGTGCCTTCAGCTGTTTCCCCACAGCAACATGTGAGAGACACTTGAGGAGCAAGAGGCTGGATCCTCTGACCCGATCAGATAGGCGATCCTTGCATTCATCTCGTTTAAGCAGATTAGTCATTTTATATTTTCTGTCACCACACAGAGATGAATTAACACGTCCCACAGCTTTAAATGCACTGATCCTTGCAAACACATACAGTATAAGAGAAAAAGTGTATATATAAACCCAAGAGACACTAATTGTGACTGAATAATTATAGAAAAAATGTTAATGTTTAAGATTACTACTTAGTTTTATTCACGAGTACATGAAAATCTAAAAGAGAGGTTCACGTTCAGCTTTCATTTGGATTATTCTGGTTGGGTCACATCGTGGAAAGAATTAAAGTTCCATTTCATGTGAAAAACAACCTTCAGGATGTCTTAAGCAGGGACATTCACTACGTTCACTACAATGTGACACAGAGGAGTAAAAATAGAAACAAGACTGGATATTTAAGACATTGGCCAACACACACACACACACACACTTCTCACAGTGTTTTGAACATACATTTAGCATGAGTTGACAGCTCGTTGTATCCTTTATCCAGCGAGTTTTATTCATCTGTAGAAGCACCCACATGAAAGAGGACATTCATCTTGGAGCAAATTACTAACATTTGAGTTACGGACAAAACCGCACCATGCACTGTGTGAGCAGAGGAGGCTGCTACCTGGTGAACTCCTGGTGTGATCTTCGGGAGGAGAACAGGTGGAAGAAGGAGAGCTATGAAGCCTGCTGGGTGAGCCTCGTCCTTGAAACCAGACCACAGTACAGGTAGGTTGCTCACATTAGATATTGAGCCATGACTCACTAAATATACTTTTTTTTTGGTAAAATATTCTGTGTTATGCTCATTTGAGCTTTGCTGTGTATTTGTAGTTTGTTGTGGTGTTTTAAAATGTAGTATTACACTGAAGCAGCCTATTTGCTCACTGTAATTTGGCAGTAAAGCCATGACATGGTGATGTTGTATTTTAACTTAGAGGGACTAGCAGTTAAAATCTGCTTTGTTCAGCAAAATGACTTACCAGGCTCTGATCAGTCAGGGCTGTACAGTGTGTTTTATTGCAGTTAACAATGCAGACGATTCAATTGCGAACTAACACAGAGGCAGTGACGCAGCTGTACACAGTATTAGTGTTTCACGGATGTAAGAAAAGCTTGATCTGTGTGTTGCAGGCTGAAGCTGTCAGAGAGCGACAGCATTCGCAGAGAGAGTTATAAACAGCAACAGGTGGCCCACTTCATGGTGGAGAGGAGCCCCAGCCAGATACTGATGCTGGGCAGCAACAGTGGAGCGATGACAAAGCACCAGCTACCCTTATTCAACACCAGCAGGGAGGTGGATCGTACTACAACCAGCTTTAGGCACACAGAAGAGCCTGTTATAAAAGAGAAGCCGATTGCTGGAGCAGATAGACAGGGAACAGGAGCCACCATGGATCAAGATCTTAGCAAGCCGGTTAGAGTGAACTTCAGGGCCTCGAGTCTGATGTCCTCTCCCAGGGAAACCTCTGATCGGGTTCAGAGAAGGGAGTGATCACAGCCTTTGTTGTAGTAGATTTCTCAGTGGTATTAACAAAATCAAATATTCTTCTAAAATTGACTATTTTAGAAGTACTATTTTTATGCTCGAGGATGTTATCTCACATGCTTTACTGATATTTGTAGTAGTGTCATATCTTCAGCAACTAAATAATTCTAAAAAAAAAAAAGATGTGCTATAATTTGCATAAAAGCTCTGGGTGCTGTAGAATCGAGCCTGATGTGAACTATAAATTTGTCCCAGGAGGAAAATGCAATTTTGTCACAGTTGGTGGTTTCTATGGTTTGTAAAGCTTAATTAAACACTTTCTGGAAGCTTATTTCACAAACCTCAATCAATATTCTTGTGTCAGTTGTTTTTACATATTCCTCATGCATGCACCTTTTTAATCATGCAGTATGAGCCGCCACATAGCCAACGGATTAAAGTATATCTTTCCTGTATCTAAATCCAGATGAAGCCGCTCCTTGAAGCCCCTCCCCCCCAAAAAATCAGTCTCTATGGAAAAAAAGGACAACCTGCAAACTGAGTTCTAAACAAAAACAAATTTATTCAAATGATCACACAGAGTTATAAGTGTCAGTTTAGCATCCAGCACTTAATCCTCAAGGTCAAAATGAAAACATGGCAGCACAGAGAGGCCTGATAACCAAAGAAAAATGCTACGGATTTAGTAAATCCTTTCATTGCATGTGTGTATGTGTGTTACAGTAAGAAATTAAATGTGCTTTTCTTGATTTTACTTTTTGTTTTTGCAACACATTACACTATTTAGCACTTATGCATACATGCAACTTCGGTTAAGTCCAGCGTCCCTGACAGTAGTGAGGTACCCACAAACCAGTCATCAGAAACATCCTCCCTGTTCTACGAGCTGTGCTCGATCATGAGATCGGAATTTAAATGGAGGAAACTCAATGAACAGAGAGGTTGTTGAAAACAGAAAGTCCCAGAGTTATCTTTATAAATATCTCCCACATTACTCCTTCAACAACAGACTTAAATTATCCACAAAAAACATAACAATAGATTTAATAGAGTGTTATGGCATCCCTGAATTCCTATCTAACGAATAAAAAAAATTCTTCTTCCGAGATATAATCTTAACTGACAATAATTCATGGCATTAAAAAATATGGACGTTAAATCAACATTTTTAAAGGGGCTAAATTGTAAAGTATCATTTTATATTTAATAAACCATGCATTTTTGTATCCAATATGGATACCATCTGAATAATATTTCTAATATTTCTGTTTTTCTTCAGTTAAATGAAATAAATCCTTATCTGAGCAGCTGAGGTGAACTGCTATAAGCGATATTAGTGCAACATCAAAATGTGATCAAGGATGGAGTTTTCAGATGTTGCGACTCACCTTGTTAGACCTCGTTGACCTCCTGTGTGTTTGCATAACATCCCTACAAAGTAAAGATTATTACACAGAGGGGATAAAAAACAAGAATTTTCCATTTCTAAATCACACCCTCGCCACATTCTTCAAGTCAAACCAAAACACCGGCTTATTGTTGCCTATTTGTCACTTTGTGTCTGAGTGGATTTTCCCTCCTAATATGGCTTCCTCGGCTCTTTTGTGTTTCTGGACGGTGATCTGCAGCTGCCAATACTTGAGGTACACCCACATGAGGCTTCCGTTCTTCCTCCTGTCCATGTTTAGCAGGTCGGCACAATGCTTGTCTCTCTTAAAAATATCCTTCAGGTCAGTCTCTAGATCCAGGTCTGCCCCAATGGGATCTTTAACGACCTTAAGCAGCATGTTCTTCTCCATCTCCAGCCGCTGATCTCGAGGCTGGATGAGGGAGCAGTAGGCGTTCTGCCGCTCCACAAGTAAACCCTCCAGCTCCTTCAGAGTGACTGTGGCTCGGTTGTACCAGTTCTGCTCTTTTTCCAGAGCTTGATGCAGCAGAGCACCTGCAGCTCCAGATTTCACCAACTTTTGCTTCTCTTCCTCTAAGGACTCTCGCTCCTTGTTAGAAGATAGAATTCAAGGTTAGTGAGTAAAGGCTATGCATTACAAAAGAAAATGACACAATGATAAAATGGGTGCAATGTTCAATGTAAAAGGAGGACAACAAAAGACAGATGTGTAGCAGGTAACTGAGATGGAAGAAAACAAAGGCTTGAGATAGATTTCTACTCATTAGCTCTGTTATCCCTTATAAACCCTTCAGCAGATCTTTACCTGCTGTAACTGCTTCCTTTCTTCCATAAGCTGCTGGCTCTGTGAGACCAAGGCCTGCTTGTAGCCTTTGACCCGCTGTCTCTCTTTCTCCAGCTCCAGCTCCAGCGTAGCTGCTGCCCTGCGCCTCTCGGTAAGTGTCTCCCGGTAACGGGCCTCCATCTCACTTTTTATTGTAGACACATCTTTGTCATACTGAGCTTTCACCTTCTGGATCTCCCTCTGAGATTCTCTGGTCCAGATCCATCCTGAAAGGGCAATGGGATAAAAAAAAAAAAAAAAAAAAAATGGGGAAGATGTTAAGTGATACTGCCATGATTTTCTGAAGAGTAGAGTAGCTGGAGCTACTTATGAACTGCAAATTTTATAAAATCACAGCAATGACTTCATCTAAGTAACAGAGATGATCTATCATACAATCACACACAGATCAGAACAGATGCACGCTGGGCAAGTACACAAGCAGTTGTGTGCATCTTGTCAATAAAAAAAACCAACAACAACAAAACAAAAAGTTGTTCTGTATATTACAACTGTTGCAGGTGTTTCCCCCCTGTTTTAAAGTAGGTAAAGTTGTGCAAGAAACCTCTACTGTGCTTAACCTGGAATGGTAATACCCTGCTATGGTCAAAAAGTCTCCTTTCAGTGCAATAATTTTTACTGAGCTGCAGTTCAGTCTACTTTTTTCCCCACTTCTGTGTTAATCATTAAATGCCGTTTGGCATTCTAATGACAAAAGAGACTGTGCCAGTGAATAGTTACAGTATACTGTGTGTGTCTGTAAGCCAGGGGACTCACTGATCATAATATTCCTTTGCCTGCTCCCTTTAAGGATCACCACAGCAGATCAAAAAAGCAGATCATTTGCCTCCATCTCTGCTCCTTAGCGTCCTCCTCTGTCATGACATTCATCAATACTATATTGTAAGACTTCCCTTCCACTCTTGAAATTGATATGCTGTTCTACTCTGTTGTCTCATCCACAGTCACACCGGCAAACCTCCTTGCGTAACTTACGAAATGCAGCCAGTCCCAGCATGGGGACCAGCAGGGCGTAGTTCCACTGGTTGCCATCGCCTGCGCCCGCCCCCCTTCCTCTGGGATCTGGTTGGATGTTCCATCTTGGGGGATCATTCAAGTTGTTCATGGAGGCCGCTGTTACACACACACACACACACAAACAAACACAAAGAGAGATCAGCCCAAAGCATCACCAACAATTGACTCTTTTTTAAATTTTTATTTGTGAGTTGCATATATTCTCAGTGGTGTTTTTTTCTTTGACACGTCTATTATTTACTCTGCATTAACTATCGCATCATTTGCCACTCGCTGAATAAAAAGCAGTGAATAAACGCCAATGTATCTGCTAGGGTGTGTAACCTGCAAAACAGTGTTTAGAATAAGCACTGGATGTGAAAGTGCGTTAACAAATCGCTTTTTAGCATGAATCCAAACAATGCACCGGGCATACAGGGCGAAAACAGCCTCACATGATTCGGAAGTTTGACAGCTCAGCTAACCACAAACAAAGCTAGCTATGTGCTACATGCTAGCCAACATTTGGCGCCGTGGCTCGTCATTGTGTTTATTTTAAAAAAACAACAGAACGAAGGGGCTTCGTAGTTTTGCAATCCCGACAACGTGTCAGCGTACGCCTGTTAAATGTATGGAGCTGTGTCTCACCTTGAATGAAAAGTGTAGGTCACTTATGCATTTGTTCCTGCACACGCAGATTATACAATTTTAACGCTTTAACGTTCCATCTTAGCCGGCAGAGGGTGATTTTAAAAAGTGCTTACAAAAAGTTCCTGTAAGTGTTGCAGTAAAAAACCCTGTATATTTACTCAGATGGTTTCAAGCTAATAATTTAATAATTACCCTTAAAACACATGGCTGAATGCTTTAAATAATAACTATCATATAAATATTAAATAAATGAGCGACCCCTCTTTTAGGACATTGGTTTAGTCCAGTCCGGCAAAATATGTGTTCCTCCGCAGCGCTGCAGGAACGATCCTTCGTCTGACAACATGGCGAGTGTCCGCGCGGCGTCCCGTCTCCTCTCCAAGAGGGTTTTATCTACTGCGAAAGCAGTGAGTAGTAAAAACATGCTTTTAAAAGTTAAATAGTTAAATATGTAGTATATTGTAAAAGATAATATTTTATTTTCCCTTTTTTGTTTCTAAAACGAAGCTTTCATAACCTGCGGATTCTGCCTTGCGTAATCTGTTATGTAGCTGGTGCTGTTTCAATGTGACTCTATGAGAAAAGCTATTTTGCAGGTCCAACAAAATATTTATATTATATCTATTACACTTCTATTATCTTCACATTACACATTGTTTCTAATGGCGACTGAACTGTCCGCCTAACCAGACGTTCCGTCACCATGAAAGTCGTAAATGCCGCTGCCCTTGTGTAAAACAGTTCTCAGTAAGTAGCCGCTATTGTTAGCTACAAAAGTAAAATGGGACAATTTGCAGATATATGACAGGTTTAGACCGACGAAGATGTAAAATGACATCAGACATTATGAAAAATAACCGCCAAGAGCAAAGGTCGCTGTGAAAAATGGTCGTGCGTATTAATGCTTTTTTTTTTTGCTATGGGTTGTTTTGGAAAATGCCTTCACAGCCATTATTAAACATGGTGCTGTAAGGCTGTTAACAGAAAGTTTTGTGCTGGAGTTTTTCCCCCGATTATAAATCACTGCTGATGTCGTGGCACAGGTATAGCAGATGTTTTCGGTTGGTATGCTGCTTGTATTTTAGCAGATCATTTTCCAAAGGCAGGAGCCACTGACAGGTGATCAGACTATAACCTCCCTGTCACTTCTCATGCAGATCGTTAAACTTATAGGTTCAGCTTAACATTAATGTGTACTTTTTTTTATTTCTAATGTTAAATTAATATAAATTACACATAAATTAAATGAATCTGTTAGTCATTTCTGCTGCCTTCTGCTGCTTGTAAACATCTGATTGTTGATGCCCCACAGGTAGGGAAGCCACCAAACAGAAAAAAAGAGAAAAAGATTATATATTGTTCACCAGGAGTCATTGTCTTTTTTTTCTTCTTTTTTGTAACCCTCTAAATTCAGATATTGTACTATTTTACACCAACATATGCCATTCATTTTTTTTTTTTCACGGGGAGCCTATTCTGGCAAATTTAAAAATACAGTGATAATCAACTCGGTTAATGTAAGAAGGCGATATCTGTATTTATTGCAGCCATTTATTTGTATACTTTCTACTTGATTCTACTGATAGAAACCCTGTAAATCACCTGCATTCCCCAGTACATCCAAAAATGACAGAAATAACAGAGATTATCCAGGCGTAGTATTATTTACTCTGAATTTGCAGCAAGTCTTATACTTACCCACAGTACAGTTTCTCAGGGGATCATGCTCGGTATATGAGCACACTTCAAGATGACCATTGGATAGTCTCAGTGGCCTCCTCTGTTATCTGTTGGCCAAGCAGACAGTCAATTGATCTGAGAGATGCTAGATGATAATTTAGATAATAAATCATCACCTGTGATTTATATGATATTATCATTTTAGTGTTTAAGACCCTCCTCTCTATAATCTATAATGAGCTCCTTTCCAACATGGAGAGTCTGTATTTGCATCAGTGGGATTGGAAACCTCTTCTTCACTGTGCTGTGAAGAATAAGTTGTTATAGATTTAAAGCATAAAAAATGTGAATAGTCTTAAATACATTGTGTCATGGGCAATGAAGATTAATGGTCTCTTAGCTTAGTGTAAGTTGTTTACACTAAAGTGATTTTTGGGAAATTCAGTCACTTAGTGTAAATGGTTTATTCATCATGTGTGAATAAGGATATCTCACAAAAATTATGTTAATTACTTCACATTTTGTCAGGAAAGTTTAAGTGTTCCCAATAAAGCACATGGGGCACAATATTGTTGTGTCTGTTAAAGTGATGCTTTAGTTCCTCCTACTGGCAGGTTTGTATACTTTTAGATTCAAGTCAGTGGTGAACTACAGAAGGTTTAAAATACATATGCATCTGACAAGATTGGCTGTGTAAATGCTGGTAACATTTTCAGTGATGAATGGCTGTAAATATTAATGATATGAATTATGGGTTGTGGAGGTGCTGTTAGGACTGAAGCTTTAAAACTTCACTTCATTGAATAATCATTTTGTTGTGTTTATTAGCAGATTCTGGTTTTTCAGTGTGTTTTTTGTTTGGGTTTAGTTTTAGTTTTATTTAAGTTGCTTTTTCTTCTGCCAGGTCCCTGCCGCTGCGGTTCAAGGTTCCAGGAACTTTCACTTTTCCATCTATGGCAAGAAGAAAAATGCCAAAGTATCAGATGATGTAAGCCACATTAAGTTTTTTTTTTTAATGCAGAACAGTATGTATATGATATGAATCATCAAACCAGAACTCCACATACGTAGAGTACACTCTCATTGCTTCAAACGTGTTTGCACTACATTGTCTTTTCAACTGGTTTCAGATCTCCACTCAATACCCAGTTGTGGATCATGAGTTTGATGCTGTGGTGGTTGGAGCTGGTGGAGCAGGACTGAGGGCAGCTTTTGGCCTGTCTGAGGCGGGCTTCAACACTGCCTGCGTCACCAAACTGTTCCCCACCAGGTCTCATACTGTCGCTGCACAGGTAAATCAGTGGTTACAGTAAATGATTTTGTATGTCAGTTAGAACCAAAGTCTCCATGTAATTAGCAAACTCATTGCAAATGTTTTACTAATCTTAAGGCCATCAAGTAAACACACATAATGTTTAATATTACCCTGGCTAATAGGGTGGGATTAATGCGGCTCTGGGGAACATGGAGGAGGATGACTGGAGGTGGCATTTCTATGACACAGTAAAGGGATCTGATTGGCTTGGAGACCAGGACGCTATCCACTACATGACAGAGCAGGCTCCTGCAGCCGTAGTGGAGGTAAGATCTCTCTTAAAAACACACTAACATGCATAATGAGTCATTATGTTAACTGGCAAATACTAGGCCTTAAACACAAGACGTAAATGAGTGTGTAAACCATGCGATCTTTAAGAATACCTCATTGCATAATAAAAGACGAGCAGGTTATTAGTGGATTTAAATAATTATTAATGTATTTTATTTTTAATTTACACCAGATGGGGTCATTCCACCCAGAGCTGTGTAAAAAAGACAGTTACAGCAGATTAGGAATTCACGTTGCTCTTGTTTCCTCTTTTTTCCTAGCTGGAGAACTTTGGCATGCCATTCAGCCGCACTGAGGAGGGTAAGATCTACCAGAGGGCCTTTGGAGGTCAGAGCCTTAAGTATGGAAAGGGAGGCCAGGCACACCGCTGCTGCTGTGTAGCAGACAGAACAGGCCACTCACTGCTGCATACGCTGTATGGAAGGGTGAGTACACGTACTTTCCTACCTTCTTTCTGCAGCGTAATCTTTGTGTTGCAGAGGAGCACCAGTTAAGTACCTCCGTGCGTCTGTCTGACTTCTCTTCAGTCACTTCGTTATGACACCAGTTACTTTGTGGAGTACTTTGCCCTGGACCTGCTGATGGAGAATGGAGAGTGTAAAGGGGTCATCGCTCTCTGTATGGAGGATGGGTCTATCCACCGCTTCAGAGCCCAGAACACCGTTATTGCTACCGGGTAGGAGATGCTTTCGCTTAAACATTTCTTCAACTGTCATTTTATCTGCAAGCTTAGAAATAAGTTCTGGCTTTCATTCCAGGGGTTACGGAAGAACCTATTTCAGCTGCACATCTGCTCACACAAGCACAGGAGATGGAAATGCGATGGTGACCAGAGCTGGTCTGCCTTGCCAGGATATGGAGTTTGTCCAGTTTCATCCCACTGGTGAGAAAAGAAACTTAATTTATTAAACCAAAAAATGTTGCTGAAGCATTGAGGAGAGTTTTATTTTGAAAGTGAAAGCTCCACAGGAACTATAAAAATTCCTGAAAGATATATTTGGAATACCTACAGTAATTATAAGTAATATAGATGCTGTATGAATAACAAGTCAATGTCCAGTAAGTGCAAATGTAATCTAGTTAAGAAGAGCTTGGAAAGAAAAATGAATGATTTTACATAGTTTGTCCACCAGAGGGCAGTCTACAACTTCTCTCTTGTCATCTTGTGTTCTGCAACACCACAAAAACAACCATCAGCTGATCTGAGTGCAGTCTGGCAGAGCAAGGAGTAACCTGCGACTTGTGACAATAAAATATTGCATTGTCATATTATGTTAGTAAGCACTAATTATTAACTACACATAACAAATTTGAGGGAAACCTGTTCATGTTTCATGTGTTTAAAAGAAAAAATATTGATTGATATATCAGACTTTTAACTCACTAAATATAATGACCCTAAAAATCCTGATAGAGGGTTTTTAAGGCCATTGCTGTATCAGTGAATCTCTAGTACATGGCTATCTACATTTCACTCCGAAGACAACTTTCTCTTTCCTAAAGGTCATGTTTATTTTTGTTCCTCCTGGATATTTGATACCGTTAAATATGGATGAAGTAGCACAGTTATGTGCCCTGTGGCACCTCATAAAGTCCGAGACATAGATGCTCCAACTTTGTAAATGCTTGTTGCATAAAGGCAGCACACTTTGCCATGTTTTATGCACAACTCTGGTGCACTGAGGGAAAACTTATGATTCAAAATGGTTGATGGATATAGCTGAAAAAAGTAGTTTTTCACAGTTTCTAGAGATAAAACTTTAAAATTGTGAGTGAAATTACTTAACAGTACTGGGTCTATAAAGCAGAATGTCTTTGGTTTTATTGACATTATATTGTGCCATGGCAATAAAACCTTGTGGATTTTACATTTACAGTGTTGACCTTGTGTTTCTTTGATGGGAATGAAAGCTTATAACTACTGTTGTTATTTATTCATAAATATTTGGACATAACAGTTTTTTTTCATGTTTCATGCTTACAGGGATCTACGGAGCCGGCTGTCTGATCACAGAGGGCTGCCGTGGTGAGGGAGGAATCCTGATTAACAGTGAAGGAGAGCGCTTCATGGAGCGCTATGCACCCAACGCCAAAGACTTGGCTTCCAGAGATGTGGTATCCCGCTCCATGACCATAGAGATCAGAGAGGGCAGGTATGCCCAAATCACCTGTCTGTGTGATGTCTGTCAAAGCTTTTAAGCCGGTTCTTGCTCCTTACTGTTGCTCACATTTTTAATTTCTTCAGAGGTGTTGGTCCAGAGAAGGATCACGTGTACCTGCAGCTTCACCACCTGCCTCCTCAGCAGCTGGCCGCAAGGCTGCCTGGTATCTCAGAGACAGCCATGATCTTCGCTGGAGTCGACGTCACCAAAGAGCCCATCCCTGTCCTGCCCACCGTCCACTACAACATGGGTGGAATACCCACAAACTACAAGGGACAGGTACATAATCTCTGCATGTGTCATCTGCACACATCGTGCACTAAGAATGTTGTTGCGAGCACAGCGGGCATGCTTAGGATTTTTAATATTTGGCCCTTAGGTGATTACTCACGTCAGTGGCGAGGACAAGGTGGTTCCCGGACTGTATGCCTGTGGCGAGGCAGCTTCTGCCAGTGTCCATGGAGCTAACAGGTTGGGTGCCAACTCCCTGCTGGACCTGGTGGTGTTTGGCAGAGCTTGCGCCCTCACCATTGCTGAGGAGCACAAACCTGGTGAGAACCTCTGCTTTTCACAATCAGAATACTTTATTAATCCCAAAAGTAGTGTATGTAGTTAAATTTATTACAATAAAAAGTTTCTTAATCTTAAAAAAATAAGCAGTAATGATGCAAAAAAGTTTCATAAAAACAACTGATTAAACAGACTTAATATGCAATAATATGCATTTCTGTTCTACATTCACATTTAGAGAAAAATCACTTTGCGATTTTGCTGTCTCTGTGTTCATGCTGACGTTGGCTTTTTTGTCATTTCCTGTGCAGGAGAGAAGCTGTCCCCGCTGAAACCCAGCGCAGGAGAGGAGTCTGTGGCCAACCTGGACAGGCTGAGGTTTGCCAACGGAAGTCAGAGGACCTCTGAGATCAGGCTCAACATGCAGAAGGTGGACATGCTAACATGAACACAGACATATTGATGTATAAATTATATTTGTACTTAACTAATATTTGGCTTTACATGAATTATTTATTATTATTATTATATATTATTTATTATATACAACTCTACACCTTATTTGTAGATCTTTTCTAAATGATAATAATCATCAGGACATAAAAACTTAATGTATAATTACCACCAAATCTCTTACTTGTGGTTATAATCTGGCAAGATCTGCCACAAAATAAGGTTTAGAAAGCTTTTCTCTCCACAAGAAGGGTTTCCATAGGTTTTTATTTTTCATTCTTTCTCTTTTTTTCTTCTTTTTGTTAACGGGGTATTGTCATGACCCCAGTGTGGAAAAACTCAAGAAGGAAATCACCCAGCACCTCCACACTGATACCATAGGTGCATCTACTATAAATCTCAGAGGAGTTTGAATCTCAGTGAATTTTAGTTTCCTTCTTTTAGTTTCTAAGGATACTTTGCTTGTTTCAGTTCTGTTTTAATATTAGTCAATATGGGCGGCATCTGTTAGCAGCAGATTTAGGAAATTCAAACCAAGTATGCTAGTGTCAATAAACTTGCGTAGTTGAGCACATCTCTCTACCACTTCCTCAAGTTGCACAGTTTCTCAATATTACTTCTTCATTAACAGCTCAATCCAACATAAATGTTCTTACTAATGCTGTCAATAGATTTAAAAAAAAAAACCCAAACTAATTAATCGCACTATTTTCTGTAATTAATTCGCATTATTTGATCAATAGCCTGGTTGCAATGACATTTTTTCAACTTTATATTTAAGCTTGTAACAGACATTTATGCAATATAATGCAGTAAATGGAGAATAAACACAAATAATGTATGCTTAAATTCAAAGAGAACTTGAATAGTTTTCTTCAATCGTTTAACACAGGTTCTCTCCTGTGAAATACAACTTTTTAAAAAACCTGCATACTAATAGGTAAGCATACACTAATATATAATATATGTTAGTGCTGTCAAACAATTAAAATGTTTAATCAGATTCATCACAGGGTTACTGTGGATTAGTTTTGATTAATCACGATTAAATATCATTAATTTTTATTCTATATTAATTATAATTTTCATTTCATTTTGGATGAGTAAACAGACTCGAGAAAAAATGGAAAATATACGCACTTTACATGTTCATTGAACATCTTGAACATTCATGTTAACAAAAAACTCTGCAAACATGTATCCCCGCTCTCTCTCTCACTCTTGCGGAACCAAAGCTATGTAAAGCACGTGTTCTCAATGATATTAACAGGTCTGCAATTTGTTGCAATCCACTTGGCAATTGTGTCAGTCAATATTTCCGAGGTAGACTTACTGAGTCCCCGATGCTCCGTGAGTGGTTTGTCACAAGCTGGGTGACACGTTAGCCAAAGTGCTAGCAGCATCCCTGACTAACGTATGCTTCGTGTCCATGTGATATTTTAAGCTGGAAGTGCTTTGGTGAAAAGAAAATTCCTTCTTGCACAATGTGCATAATATTTTATGTCGGTCAGCTGTTCCATCTTTTAATTTTTTTAATACTCAAATTTCCCATCAAGAGGGCCAATGTGCGTTTATCATCTTCCATATTGAGTTGATTGGTTCAGCTGCCCGTCACTACCAGATCAACTGCCCATTTGCGCATGTGCAAAGGTAACTACTTGGACAAACTGCCCGAAATGCATTGACAGAAACATTTCAGGGATTTTGAGTCATTCTGCAGTCCAGATGCGTTAATTGCATTAAAGATTGTAATCGGATTGACCCTGATGGCAGATTAATTTGCATTCACGCATTAATTTTGACAGCACTAGTTCTTACATATATCTTGATCATGAGCATCAGCTGGGATGACTTGGTATCTGAATTTGATTACCACCACCACACAGGTTAAACAATTGTGAAACTCAGCTGTGCAACATCACAACTGGCCCCTGTGTCATCCCATAGATTTCATTGTAGCAGTTCATTTTAAGTAACGTGTTTCTCTGCTTCTGCTTTCAGACCATGCAGAGCCATGCTGCGGTATTCCGTACCGGCTCTGTCCTGAAGGAAGGATGCGATAAGATGGATGCTATTTATCAGACTGTGGAGGACATCAAGACCTTTGACAGAGGTACTGCACCACACTGCTGCTCTTCTTGTGCAAAAAGTTGTTGGAATGTTACTTGGGTTTGGTTTTTTGTTTTGTTTTTTTCCCCTCCCCTCTTAATTTCCTCCTCTCTCCTTCAGGCATTGTGTGGAACACCGACTTGGTGGAATCGCTGGAGCTGCAGAATCTGCTGCTGAACGCCGTCCAGACAATCAACTCTGCCGAGCAGAGAAAGGAGAGCAGGGGAGCCCACGCTAGAGAGGACTACAAGGTCTGTATCAACATGTTTAGCGTAAAGATGGAATTAATGTCTATTCAATCTGCTCTCTGCCAACATTTCTTTGAACTGTTCTTCAGGATCGTGTGGATGAGTACGACTACTCTAAGCCCCTGCAGGGTCAGGAGAAGAAGCCGTTTGATCAGCACTGGAGGAAGCACACTCTGTCCTTTGTTGATCAAAAGACTGGAAAGGTGATGACCCCCTCAGTGTGTGTGTTTGTCTGTGTCTTACAGAATAATTTAAACAGTTTTTGAAGCTATTGTCAGCTTCAGCTGTCAGTATTCTCAGCTTCTCATACACCTTTGCTTTTGACCAATCACAGGTCACATTGGAGTACCGCCCTGTGATCGACAGCTCTCTTGATGAGCAGGACTGCGCCCACGTTCCACCTGCCATCCGCTCCTACTAAGATGATCCACTCCTGCCCTCCCCTTTATTCCCAACCTTCGCCCATCACATCCACCTTACTCAATTACAGAATGCTCATTTATCTATTACTAAGGAAGCTAAACTTTCTGTGCTAGAGATGACATTCTGAGACAAATTCAGACTTTTATTGCACGTTTGTATTCATTTAGATCTGTTCAATACAATGCTGTCTATACCATTTTTGTTGCTTCCTGTTTCTCTCTCTCTCTCTCTCTCCCTTTTTTTTTTTTTTTTTTTTTTTTTTTTTTGGCGTGTTTTGCCTTGATTTCAATCTGTTTGCAGAAACTAAATTTCCACATGGTTCTCATGGCTTCTCACGCTGTGTGAGCAGGTTGTGTGCGTGTGTGTGTGTATATATAATAAACTGTGGACAAATGGGTGACCGAGGAATTTACAGCCTCCAGCTGTTAAACATCAGAGGGGAAAAACAAAGTTGACAGTAAGCCTGGCTTTCTGTGATGACATCATACTCTCATTTCCCAGTCTGGCATTGCAGTAAGAGCTTCTTGTAACCTCTTTCTCCTTTTGGCTGAGTTGAAGAGATGGTGGAAGTGATTGTAATTTCAACCACACACATTGCAGGCACGTTTGAAGTATGTAAATATTGCATAAATGTACAATAAATATGGTGAGCTGTACTGTATGTACTAGTTGAAATGCAAGTCTCACATCTCGCTCACTGTGGCCTTCATTCTTGTGGAATACTCATTACACTTTGTGCGTGTGTTCAACACTTGCTGCTTGTTCTGTAGATAATCAGCTAACAGGCTCTAGCTTTCTACAATTTCACGCTATAAGTGTTAACTATATTAAATTAATATCTTCAGCCACATTACAGCCTCTCAGCTATTGGGATAAATGAACTGTTTTTCAAGTTGCCGTGTTGATGTTACCTTTCTAGGACTAAGGGGAAATTTCAGTAAGGTGGTGTAGCTTTCTTCAACTCCATAAATGACTTAAATATCAAAGGTGAAAGATGCGCTCAGTGTTAAAGTGTTGATGCCTCTTGTGCTGAATCAACAGTGACTTAATTTATTTGCAACAAAAAGTTAATCCTCTGCTTTTTGCTGTTTGTACTTTCGTTTTCATATGTTCAATAAAGTCTAGGCTGTGGATAGAAACGGACGCTTTTCTTTTTTTAAGTTTTTATTTTAGTTTAGGTTTTAGTAAGAGGACGGACAAGTTTAAGACAAACACCTTCACAATAACCCCTGAGAAGAATGAAACTGAGGAAGGGATTTTGTCCCAGGTCTAAATATAAATGTGATTTTTGTCCAGAGGAGGGCAGCAGAAGCACACAGTTCCACATGTCATCCAGGAACAGCTGGTGCATGTTTGCTCTGGGGCTGCTCACTTGTCCTGCTATCATAATCGTTAGGAACAGATTTCTATGTGTCACTGATAAGGGCCGGCACAATAATGAGTGGCTTTGTTCTGTAACTTCCCCATGGAGCTGCTTTACCTAGCTGTAAATGTAGTGGAAGTCTGTTCTCGCTGAACAAACAGCACTGTAACCTGAGCCCTACTCATATTCCCGCCAGCTGTAAAAGCCCAGCTCGAAGAAGGGCATGAAGCTGAAGTAAACAGGGTTGGAGTCATGTATCACGCTCCTGCTGGAACAAAGGAGAGGGTTTGTTAGGGGGAAGATGAAGGTTGGTTAACCTTTATTTGCTGTGGCAAATCGGCTTCAATTCAATTTATTTTTATTTATTTTTTTATCATACTAGCACATAATTACAGTAGTTACTTATAAATCTGTTAACGGGTTAATAAGTAAATAATTCAAATTTCAGTATCGTTTATCATAAGATTTAGCACACTTTAGGGGTTATAGTGTTAACACAGTCAGTGTATCTTTATTCTCCTTTGAATTTACTTTCACTTTTTCTGTTCTCTGTCATTCCAACATCTCTTACTGGTATAGTGAGAAGACTGTGTGCTGTAACCACACTGTGGCTCTTTCACAGAGCTCTCAGAGCGCAAAACACAAGACCAGTGCACCAGTTGTGACTGATTGCAATAGGATGCGGAGAACGAGGAGAAAACACGTCACCAAGTATTAGTAGAAGATAAAAAGAGATAATGTCATTTTTCTCATTAAATCTTGCTACGAAGTCTCAAAACATTGACTATCTGGAAGAAATCCATTGGTGTATCAGCTTTTAACGGAAAAATCATAAATGGAATATAGTGAGTACAGAGGCTAAATCACAAAAGCAGGTTTTGAAATTGCAAATGAATAACTGCTGGAGGGTGGGGGCGACAAAAGACGGAAGTAAATTATGAATACATTTGATGAAAGGTGGACTAAAAAGGGAAAAGCGTGGGCGGAGACACTGTAACTGCCTTTACAGCAATCATACTCGCCTTACACCCACTGATATGTTGAAGTCATTATCAGCATCTGGATTTTTTCCCCAGAGGGAGAAAAAGTTTCTGTACTCACTAACATCCCCTAAAACGAGTTAAAGTGTCGGTTCAAATAATTTAAAGGTAAATACAAGTAACTGGTAGACTGTGGAAAAATAAACACAACAATGGAAACAAATGAAAAGCTGTTAAATTTAGTAGAAGCTAAAAGAAGACAGATTGAATCTCACCGAATCTTAAATATAGCATCCATGTAACCAGTGCATGCAATTTTTCCTCAGTCAATACAGCTTTAAAAATTCTTATGACAATTCCAGACTTGTGATTCTCAATTTAAAGCCATTTAAGGTATTTCCCAAGCGGTGTTAAACAGAGCAAACATATTTTTAACACAGCTTTTTCTAAACATCCTGGTTTTATTTTGGATACTGTCATTCCAACATCTTTTACTGGTACAGTGAGAAGACTGTGTGCTGTAACCACACTGTGGCTCTTTCACAGAGCTCTCAGAGCACAAAACACAAGACCAGTGCACCAGTTGTGACTAATTGCAAGAGGATGCACAGAATGAGGAGAAAACACGTCACTAAGTATTAATAGAAGATAAAAAGAGAAAATGCCAGTTTTCTCATTAAATCTTGCAATGATGTCTCAAAACATTGACTATCTGGGAGAAATCCATAGGTGTATTAGCTTTTAACAGAAAAATCATAAAGGGAATATAGTGAGTACAGAGGCTAAATCAGAAAAGCAGGTTTTGAAATTGCAAATGAATAACTGCTGCAATCCCATCCCATTCTTCCTTGGCGTATCTCTCAAGGTCCCCACAAATTTTCAGTGTGATTCTAGTCAGGGCTTTGTGCAAGCCAGTCAGTAATACTCCCTTTGGTTTTCTGGAGGTACTTCTGCAGGAGCGACATATTTTGTGGCTTGTTGTCATGTTGGAAGACAAACCCAGACCCAGATTTGTGCTGAGTGCTTGCATTTCTTTTTTTAAAATTTTCACATCCTTTTTTCTTCATGTTTCCCACAGCATAATGCTCCCACCACCGTATTTCACTGTGGGGACAGTGTTCTTTGGATCGTACACCTCTCCCTAAGAAAGATCTCTGTAGCCAAAGAGCTCTAGTTTCATCTCATCTGACCAAAGGACCTGACCAAAGAGAACCACACAGTATAGAACAGTATGCTAAGGATGACCTTTCTCCAGGTTGTCATTGACATACTTCAATCTGGCTTCAGTCAAGTGAAGATTTTCTTGGTCTTGCAGTCAATTTATGTGCAAGGTTTTAGTGATTGCCTTCTTTGAGAGGACAATTCATGACTTGGCTAAGTCATTCACTAATGTCTAGGCAGTTGTTCTGGGGTCTTTAGACACATTTCGCACTAGTTTTCTTTCCAGAGTCTTTGAAATTTTCACCTCCTACTTATACCAGGCTCGTTCTATATCAATGTGACTCGCCTTAAATTTCTTAAAAAAAGTTCTCACTGCAGTTCTTGACAATTACAAATGCTTTGACTACTTTGTATAGCCATCTCCAGGTGTGTTAGCATCAGCAATTCTTTTTCTCAAGTCTAAACTTGTTGTTTTTGACACGATGCTTTCTCAAATGACAGCTCAGACAACTGCTGAGGTCTTTATACTGTGTGTACATTGGAAAATAAAACCCATCGCTGCAGTGCAGTGGTTTATGTTATGGTTTCTAGGGGGATGGGGGAGCTAATAATATCAACCCAGATAATTTTGGTTTTTTAATGGAATAATTCTGTTGTTGTGTGTTAACAGAACTAATAATGCATTTCAAAGAAAACTAATTAAAAGTAGAATGTTTGACAAAAATTTTCAATTTCATTTGGGGGGGGGGGGGGGGGGGGGGTTAATAACCAGTCCTAAGAAAATATCTTGTACAAAACGTACACATATCCTCTTCACTGCTTGAGCCCAGAACACCTGTAAAATAATGCATTCAACAGTTAAGCTGCAAACTCACTTATTCCATAGTTGTTTCCCAATGTTTCTATGGCTGATCTAATAAAACTCATCCAATTAAACAGCACAAACGTTTTTCTCGTGAAATACTTCAACTTTATTTATAAAGAAATTTGGTATACAGTCTTAAGCATTGGCTACAAAGAAAAAACACAGACAGAGCGCAACAGAAGACCAGTGATACCTACACAAGTTTGAATACAGGCCGAGTTGGAGCCAACGACTGAGCTGCTCCTCATAATGCCTCAACTGTTTCTACTTTGCTGCTGATTTCGTGAGAAGCTTTGCGCTCCTCTAAACAGTCTCTGGATGACATCCTGTTTAAGGTTGCAATACTGATGACCAACAGACTCGTCTTCCACTGTTTTTCAGCATGGAGAAAACAAATGCCTCCATCTGTGAGGAATTTTAACATTAGTAAACCTTTTAGCCTTTTAATACTTTTCCAAAAATCTATCATAAAACTCAAAGTCAAACTTTAATCTCACAACCTAAATACAATTTTGATAATCATTTGCCATTTAATCATGAACCGTAAACTTTGTATGGCATGAATTTTGCTTGTGTAATGAAAGCACAATAAACTCAATTCATGAGGCATCAAAATTGAGAAAAAAGAAATCATACATGTCAAAAATGTGATGATAAATGCATGATAACATACAAAAGCAAATCATAAGCAAAATAACTGATTAGTAAATATGAATCTTTGGTAATAGATGTTAGTCTTCACACTGCTGAAGAGTAATGGGCTGCAGTGATTTGGATGTATTCTGCAAGATCATAACAATAAATTGCCAATATAATTTTATTAACTCTGTAAGACCCAACCCATCAAAAAATACCCAGAAAATTCAGATTTTTTGGAACTGAGATGTTTAATAACCCTTATAACCAAATCCACATTTTTTTTGCTATATCATGTTGTTTATGATATATTTATGAGATTTTTTTTGTATCACATTGGATACATTGGGCGTTTTTGACAATTTTTTGTTAACAATGTTAATTTTAGACTCTTTTAAAAAAGAGTTTTGTCCATAACATTTTAAAATTATGGAAAGTATTGATTATGTTGATGGCAAAGAGGGCAAATATGATAGAAATGGCATTATAGGGTTAACTTTAAAGATGTTTCAGCGCATAAGGGGCCACAAACTCAAAAATTTCCAATAAAACATCACCCTGAAAACCAATAATGTTCCTGATATGATCACATAACCTGTTTCTGAGCATGGAGAGGCAATATGGAAAACATGTTAAATCAGTGTTTGCCGATGGCATTTATCATAACTGCCACGTAAACAATTGAGAGGATCAGGCCAGCGATACCGAGTCCCACAGCCACATGGTTCAGTGTCCTGGCTGTCCTGCTGCTCCGCTCCGCTGACATCCGGTCGCCAACATGGTTGGCTTCCCGAGCCTGAAAGTGACAAGGAAGAAAAACTAAGCGTTTTGGTTGTTGTTGCTGCTCTTGGTTGTTGGACCTCCACTATACAGGATTATACATGCTTAGAGCTTAAAAACCCAGAAAGCATATAGTCTGAGCTTCTGAAAATGGAAACGAGAATGATTAAATTAAATAATAAACAGAATGAGAAGTAGCATAGCCACGCAAGCCAGGACATTTTACGTGATCTCACTGAGAATTCCAAACCAATCTGAAAATCCTAAATGACAATTCATTAACCCGTTAATGCTATAATCAGTAACAAAGATTTGATTTCCCATGTTATGATGGGTCAGAGATTTTCACACAATATGAGACCGGGGGTTTTAATGTTGTGGTTTTCTCTGAGTCCCGCCTTTCTCTTCCTCCTTTCAGATTGCCCATTGCTCCCCCCTAATGTGCCTCAGATTTGCCTTGCCTAAAGAAATTATGTCTCATATGTACGTTTCTAGAGTTTATATAAGTTACATCCTTTGTTGGATTTTTTGGGTTCTCCAGTTTAGAACAGACCCTTTTGTCAATATATTGTTGGCATCCTAAGATTCTGCACTCTGCAATACTCTGTAGTGGACATCCATCAAGTTCATTTTTTTCTCATCAGCCATCTCATCTCATCCTGCATCCTTTTCCCTCTTAATGATGATTGAGGAACTGATGCCTGCATTTTCAGAAACACAAAAGCTTAGCAGCAACTCTTCACAAACACAATCATGGCTCAGAAAACTCTAAATTACTGTATCAACTGTTATGTTGTTAGAGGTGTGGCAAGAACGTTTAACTTGCTAAAAACAAGCCGACTCTTGAGACTGTGGAACAAATAGCCCATGACGGCGATTTGACGCACTGAGCAGGAACTCTATGTGATGATTACTACTCATGGGTAAACTGTAATTTGTGAGCAAGTGCTGTTTAAGAGCCACACTGCAGAATATTTACTCAGGCAATATGAAGCACACCCATCTTTTTATCTCTTAAATAAAAGTTTTAATCCAATATTTACTCTATTAAAAAAAAAAACCTGTTAGGCCACATGAAGACTTAAACTGACATGTTGCGACAATAACAGGAAACCACAGGACCTTTAATAAAATAGGACACAACAGACCAGCTGCAGAGGATAATGTTAGCATACTTTATTCAGTACTTAGACTGGACCACACCCATCCTCAATCTTTATTTTGAGCTCATAAATTGCCGAGGAGACATCTGCTTAACGTTTGTCTAATCCATTAGTTAAAAAAGTACCTAGAAGCCTTGAAGACTAATAGGAACCACAATTTACAAAATCAATATCACATTGCATTCAAAGACTCTTACAACTAGCAATCGATCACATAACCTCATCAAGTGAGGTTGAAAGCAAGAAAGCAAAAGGCTGTTTTCCTACAAACATTTAAGAACCACAGAATCATCTCTGCTGGCAATTAGGGGAAAAAAGTGCATGTTTAAGGCACTTCTGCTTTATCGTTTACATTTAGGGGATACTTTAGTCCATTTTCCATCCACTGATTTACTGTAAGAAGTTCATGATATAAACATTAAAGCTTGAGTGTACAACTTTGGCACAGGCTGGAATGTTAAAGATGTGCCTCTACTTTTTTGTTACATATGGACTGAATTTTCTCGCTGGAAATTTGATAACAAACAACAATGGTACTATATTTGATGTACTAGCCAGAAGAAGTTGACTTCTTAAACTCCAAGGATCATTTCTGAGGTTCCTGCTTGAAAGTGACATGTCTAAAGGAAATAGAGTATTTCTCTGCAATTAAAACTTGGTATCAAAATAAAGCTAATAATTGTAAGACTTCATCAGAGGTGTAAAATATTACAGCAGATGCTACTGTGTCAAGGTAACTGAGTAATTTAACTTTATTTATATACCTAAATAAAGTAGGTATATTAATAAAGTTAAATAAAGACCCGCATAATGGGTCTTTTTTTGCACAGCAAAAGCAGTCTCTGTGACTTTAAATTCTGCAGAGCAGTAAATAGAATCACAATAGCGTCACTGTGTTTACATCAATCCCACCAATCACAAATTGCAAGGCAAGAAATACATGTGCAACAGATGCATGGCACTCGCCATAGTCCAATAAAATATCTGTAACCGGGCAGAAAATGGCTACTTTTTTATTTTTTTGATGGGAGACTGCTCTGAGGTATTGTGTTTTTCAGTTAATATAGGGTAACAGTGCTCGTACAAAGTTTAAAAACCAAGAAAGCACAGATAAGACAAAATTCATAATGCTGTTTTTCAAACGTGAAACGTAATGTTGGTTATTTTTCCTGCTGGTTCAGGTTGGTTGGAGCGTGACGAAACTTGCAGTTTTGGAATCTGTGAGATGTCGGCTTGCACACACATACATGCCGTCGAATGAACAGGGGACTCTGTGCTTTGTGTTTACATAGTTTTACAGAATTGTTTATATGTCTTTGAATTGTTTGTTGTCTAAGCTGTGTTTGGTGGTTGGTAGAAATGGTGTGCATGAGCATCACAGCCCGTGAAACCGGATGTTTCACCTCCTGCCCCCAATTTAAGCGGTTAAACAACACAAATTATGTTCGATTTTCTGATTTCCAGAGAAGCAGCATGAGCACAGTATGGTCATATCTGGTTATGGATAAAGAAGAGAAGAGTGATTTAAAAAAATAATCACTGATCTAACAATGCCTACAAAACGTAGGAATAAAACATTAAAATATATTCTTATGGTGATATTACAGCTGAACGATTTGTAGGAAGGAGCTTTGCTAATCTACACAGCATTAGACAGTCCATTCAATAGAACAGCAGGCACAATGGAAACAAATGAATCTAATAAAAAACACTGCCCAAAGTGATTTCCAGACAGAGCAGCCTTATACAGACTAATGCACTAGTCTCCCAAAATCGATAAAGTCCTCTTTGAAAAAACGTCTCTCCTTTCCTTCGACTAGCTTGCCTTGTTGTTTGTTTGACGGTATAATCTGTGTGCTGTCTCTATGGAGGGTTATCAGAGAGTCTGCCCGTGCTGCTATCCTGCTTTTTCGTCTTCTTTCTGCACACGATTTATGTGGGTGGCAATGGGGTATCGTTGGTAACATTGCAGCAAGCACAGCTGAATGCAGCTGCTAAAAAAAAGTGCATAGTTCTGCTACAATGAAATGAAAGCAAAGTGACGGGCGAAGAGTAGTTCAGCAAGCTTATTCAGTTAGTTAACATTGTTCAGATGTTCTTGCTTCTGTCTTTTCAACCTACAGTTTAGCAACAGTTTAGAGATTTCCTGGAACATGTACAAGATCCTCAACACATCTTAACCACACAAAATGTCACTCACCTCTGTGAGCAATCCGAACCCTGTCTTGTGGTAAGGCTAACGGCAGGGGGGTTGAGTGGCATTTTGGTCTTTAACAGTTTTCTGTATTTGTGGTTGAAACTCAGAAACACATTTCTATGTTAAACACTTACGTGCCAACACGTACATACTTGTGATATATATGCAGTCATGGGAAAAAACGTTTTCACAACCTTTTACCCAAAGGTCAGACTGTTCAATACTCAAAGAAATTAAAAACTAATAATACAATAACAATAATAATACTAATAAATTCAAGAGCCAATGACAGTACAATTAGAAGAAGCACAGCTTGTATGGAAGAGTATGGGCTCAAAATGTGGTCATAAATATTTTGTACTTGTAAATCAGTTTTGTATGTGTAAAAAGAATTTGTGTGCGCGTAAAAAAGATTTGTGTGTGGACTTAGCCAAAAAAACCCTGCAAGTTACAAGTATGAATTTTGACCCTATTTTTCTTCCTTTCATCTGATTGGTCAATGTCATGTCAATCACAAATGTAACAATCCAGTCAGAGAACAGATGGGTTTGGCTGTCGGAGGGGCGCTTTTTTGAACTGCAGGTCTTTGAAGGGAATAAATGCCCTTTTACATGCTAACCCAGCGTTTTCCTTCATTAACACGAAGGAAAACAGTCTGTGGTCGTCCGAGTTTGGACCTGCAGTTCAAAAAAGCGCCCCTCCGACAGCCAAACCCATCTGTTCTCTGATTGGATTGTTACATTTGTGATTGACATGACATTGACCAATCAGATGAAAGGAAGAAAAATAGGGTCAAAATTCGTACTTGTAACTTGCAGGGGTTTTTTTTTGGCTAAGTCCACACACAAATTCTTTTTACACATACAAATCCTGATTTACAAGTACAAAATATTTATGACCACATTTTGAGCCCATAGAAGAGTTGCCAAAGAGAAAGCCTTTCCTTTTTAAAAATAAGATAGCAGCACAGCTTAGGTTTGGAATTTTCACAAGACTCCTGGAAAAATGTCTTTTGGATGGAGAAGCACAAAGTAGAGATGGTTGTTATGGTCATAATGCACAGTGCCATGTTTGGGGAAAAGCAAACGTGGCATATCAACACTAACCGCTCATATCAACTGCCAAGCACAGAGGTGTGGAGTGATGATTTGGGCTTGTTTTGCAGCCATAGCATTTTGGCATAGCTCCAAAGTAAAGCTCTAATTTGCTGCTGTGATACTGAAGTGTGTAGGCGAAAATGATGTGAGAGACTGTTAGTCTATACCAAAAGTGGTTCTACAAGCTATTGAATTCTGACGTGTACTTAGTTTTTCACAGAACTGCACAGAGTCATGTGAATTTTTTTTTTTATTTCAGAAGTGTACTACACTGAATCTGTTTAACCCTTGTTTTCTCTTTTAAAGGTAACCAAGGCTGCTGCTCCTGCTGTTTATGTGCACTAAGCAGACATCCTCTCGAGATCACAGACCGTCTAGGTCTTTAAAACCCCCATCTGGGATGTATTATAATGTGCAGAATTTCTGTAATGAGATCTACCAGGGGAAACAAGCCTGTGTCCAATGTTTGGCCATCTGAATGGGTAAGACACAGACACACAAACGTGTGGCAGGTCAGGCACCAAAGTCATTTACAGCTGGGCTGTTGCTGAATAGTTGTTGTGCGAGAAGATTTCACAATCAATAAAATCGCTGAAAGTATCTAATCGGCAGTCATAAAAGCTGGTTGATTTTTTCCTAAATGCTAAGGAAAAGTATTACAGTGTTAAATGAGATACACTTGCTATGCTTTCGAGGTGAAATCTAGATATTGCTATCACAAAACTCAAAACTATGAACCATCTAACAAGAACTGACAAGAGATGCAGATTATCATCTAACTAGTTCCTGCATGTTCCACTTCATACTACAACTACAACTTACTGATATGGCTTTATCTTTAAAATATTTTAAACCAAACTATGAGCTTAAAACTGCTACAAAACGTGACTTCTTATGAAGCTCAGAAAAGTGCTGTATAAACCCCAGAGGTGGGAGCTAAAGTACAAATAATTTTGTAATTAAGTAGAATTTTCAGGCATCTGTACTTTACTTGAGCATTTACTTTTCTCACAACTTTTTACTTTTACTTTCACATTTAGCTGAAAGGACTTTGTAGTCCTTACAGTTTGAAAAAGGCATGTTACGTCAAGTTTAACACATTCCAGATATCAAACAGACTGGAGCCTTAACTGAGGGAACAATGCAAACAACACACACAACAGGCAGTCCTACTGGTGTATTTACTACAGCTTCTACCTGTGACACCTGGACTATTTTCACTTGTAATATCCTGTTTATACTGTACATAGTAATGTTCAACTTTAGAATATTTACATTAACATTTATTATATAGAGTTAACATTTTCTATATTTTACATTTATTTTGAATTGAGCAACAAAATAATTTCTCCCCCTCTAATAAATAAGGTATTGTAATTCTAATCAGTCATGCTTACTGACACTAAGGGATGAAAGAGGCAAAAGTAGGTAATTAATGCATTGTGTATAACAGTATAGTCAGGGCTTAAACTGGACTAAAATGGGCTGGAACAGCATTTTTGGTGCAGATGTCCATAGGCTGTTGTCGCAGTATTAGAGCATTTGGCTAGCTCCATAGAAGAGGAGCAACCATAACGAGTGACCTTTTTTTAAATCTGAAATTAACAACATTTCTAACAGCTCAACAAATATCAAACATACAAAATGTCTCACAGCTAAAGGACTGAAGCTAAAGGTCCAGCTGCTGTATTAGCTAAACTTATCTTAGCTAATTAGCTGTAAGCTACGTTCACTCAGAGATAGAGAAAGATGTAAGAAAGACAGGACAAAAGAGAAGAAGAGAGGCTAGATTTAAAGGTAAGGACTACTCAGTGGATTTAATCAAATACAGCTCAGTGGAAATTTAAAGCCTATTTCTAATGTCCTTGATCATTTTATAGTTTTCTTTTTAACCGACTGGATATGTAGATCTACATGTGTTGAAATTCTGTTTTTTTTTAATATTATGAAATGTCTTAGAAAATATTAGTCAATTTAGTGCAGCTTGCTGCAGGCTTCTCTGGTTAGTTTCTAGCACCGTGGTAAAGCTGGCTAAATCCAGAATGAACAGCAAATCTTAATATCTACAAAAATACAAAATCAAAAACAAAATCTATTGGAGCTCACATCAGACATTACTGTGACATTACTAAGTAATTCTGTTTACCACACTGCGCCGCCATAGTAGAAGTCGGGGTTTCATTACCTGCCAAATCACAAATCTGTCAAGGCTAGTGCAGTGAGTGAGCAGGATGTGGACCCAAATGTGGACTCAGAAACAGCAAGTTAACAGAAAGCGCAGCTTTATTTGCTGGAACACTCTTTGTAAGAAGTAAACTTTACAAAAACAAACCAAGAACCTCAAACACAAACTAAACTAACTAGACTCAGGAAACTAAAACTAGGAAGCATAGACTAGGAGAGCAGAACTGGGAACCAGAGCTTCACCAAAACACGGAGGGATGAGACACAGCACGGAAAAGGTGTGGATGACGTTAACGATGCGACACAGACAGAGAGGATCACAAGGCTTAAATACACAGACTGACAACGAGAGGGTGGGGAACAGGTGATAACACAGCAGGAACAAATACGAGCTAACGAGACACAGGAAGCAACGCAGACTAAACTCAAGAGACGTAAACTTAACACGAAGACATCAGACACGGCACCAGGGGAATACAGATGTGGGACCAGGGCAGGCACAGAGACACAGAACAGAAGGAGCTCAAAATACAAAACACAAACCAAACCCTAAGAACAAGAAAATGTTAAGAATTAACCTGAAACATAAGATGATAGTAATCAAAACCAAAACCACTGAGTCAACTCAGGATCATGACAAAATCACAAATTGAACTTTTAAAAATCCAATTTTTTTTTCTTCATTACATTTCTAATTTAACTTGAAATAAAGATTGTATTTAACTGTATTATTATTGGAAAGTGGCAGGTGAAGGTTCAGATAACACTGCACATAGTAAATAGTTGCTGCGCAAATACCTGTACGTCTACTTAAGTGACAATTGTATGTGGTTTTCAGACTGCTCTGTCACCCTGCTTTTGATGATTTTAAATAAATAATTCTTTTACAGTCAAAGGTGCCAAAAGTTTTGGACATCAGAAAGGAAAGGGTCAAAACTGGACTCAGTACACTCAGTGATGAATTCTTACCTCACTGCACACCTCTAATCAATGTCTTGCTAACCAGTTATCATGGTGAAAACAGAATAATCATTCATTAGATCTTTTCCACATCTTTCTACAGTCCTCCTGTCATCAACTGTTATTTCGTTTAACTGAGTGATAATCACAGGCAGCAGGTGAGCGTAGAAAAGACGCCATTCACATCTGTTAAATAACATTTTCAATTAAGTTTTACTTTAATGTAATATTCAGATAGAAAGTGTGAGTGGTTAGTTCTCTTTGGAAACATATATAAATAATGTAAAAAACAAAACAACCAAATAAAAAAACAGCATCTTGTTGCTATCAGGTAGTTAGTCACACTGGTCTGAGTAAAGTCCTGTTGGAACAAATATTTACTTTGGCTTTAACGGTCTTGGTGACTACAGACAGTTTTACATGAAGATCATTTTACAGAATCAAATCTAATTTTCTTTAGTGTTGATCAAACTTTTACCTTTAGTCTGCCAGATTCACTTTAATATTTAAATTGAGATCAATCAGACGCTACAGAGTACCTGACATTACAGCCAATGACTAGCAAGCAGCCAGTGTTTGCCTTTATGTTGCTCTCTGTAGCTCTGTGGTTAAACACAAAACTGTCTCCACTTTGATTTCAATACGTAAAATGACAGTTCAGTAACAAGAAATGCCATGTCAGACCAAAATAAATTTGTATCACATTTTAATGTGACACAAACTAAAATGCGTGCCACATTTTAAGGTCAGCAAGAGGAAATAACCTCAAATTCCAGTTAAAATACATCACCCCTCTGCAGAAGAATTAGCTCATCTGAATGTTCACCCATTGTAAATAAGG
The DNA here is from genome assembly GCF_001858045.2 of Oreochromis niloticus. Taxonomy (NCBI): domain Eukaryota; kingdom Metazoa; phylum Chordata; class Actinopteri; order Cichliformes; family Cichlidae; genus Oreochromis; species Oreochromis niloticus. The sequence continues at coordinate 12,103,480 of NC_031976.2, read as the reverse complement.
GCTTACTTCTGAAGAAAATGCTGGCATTTTGGGAAACAAAGAGCTGTTTGGAGATGCCTTCACAAAAGCAGAGAATGCCCTGGAGCAAGGTAACTGACTGCTCGAGCCTGATCATGACAAAAGTGGGGATTGTTTGGAAAGCCTGGGGGCATGTAGCGCTACTGAATGCTCCACAAAGTGCTTTTGTCGTTAAGCAATTAATTCAGAAAAGCTCACAGAAAAGGAAGAAAAAAACGGAACTTCTACATTAGAAAAAATGGAAACAGAATGAATCACCCGTTACTTCAAATTGTTCATAACAACCAGCCAAGAGCTGTTAAGCCCCCGTTGCACTTGATGTTGTTGCTTTCACAAACAGAGCGTGCACCAAAACCTTTGGTCTTAATTTCGCTGGTCGTGCACCTCTCAGTGTCTGTCACCTCACACATGTGGTGTGGCAGGTGGCGCCAGGTTGAAGACACAGTGTCTTCAGGCACACGCTGCTGTAAATGCCATAAAATTGGTTTTACTGCCTTTTCACTGATATGTCAGTACTGAAGCTAAGAGATTCACAGATTACACAGAGGCAGATTAAAAACAAAAATAAATCAGTGGGCATTCTCCATAATGCCAAACTGATGAGATCCTCATGACCGCGTGATCACCAACAATCTGGAATTCCTCAGCTTGATAAAGGAGCCAGTGTCTATGAGAAGAACTTATTATCTCTAATGTAGACCAAAATGACCAGCCCCAGCCCCAACACCGAGATACTGTTACTACAAGAGTCAGACACCAGACAAGGTGTTACACAAAGTGTTAGACCCAACGGCCGTGATATAGTAACGGAAAGAGGTGGGGTTGCTATAATGCCATCTTTGTGTAGGCACAGACAAAACATGGGCCAGCATGTGTGAACCTGCAGGTGAGAAGAGGAAGATAGAGAGGGAGATATCGGGGAATTCATGTTCTTCCAGCACAAACCGAAAGTGTGTATATGCATGATTCGGGAGAGCACCAAATCATCAAACTTATATAAGTGTCCTTCACATAAACAGGACACTGTTTGATTTTGCTATGGCTTTGTTTTTTTTAAACAGCCTTTACCTCAATCTCTCTCTCTATCTAAAATGCTTATAAACTACTACATAAACTTTCAGTGGAAGTCATGTAAAACTTCAGACCATTAGAACAGACCCATTTCCAAAAATTAACAAACATAATGATGCAATTATCCATCAAACATTCTGCTGAATTCAACACAGATTTTATGTTGTTAGTTTTCATCTACAATCCCCTTCCAAAATAAACAGAAATTAAAATGTGCTTCATTTCATTCATTCCCGACTCTTGTTGCAGTATCTACAGTACACCATCGAGTCCTGTCCATGTATTCATAGTGACAATACAAAAGGCACTATTGAAAGCTTACAGAAGCTAACAGAACATCAACAGCTGCTGGCTCACAACAACTAGGTGCAGCTTTAGCTCAGTGGTTCCCAAACTCCCCTTTGTTTTACAAGAAAAATGTTCGCGCCCCCCACCACCTAAACACCCCGCCCCTGCACAAACACATCCTCCAACCACACACTTACATATTTTGTTTTCAAACGCCATTGCGGTTTTCAAACATTTACTAAACAATTAAGCAAATACAAATAAACTACAATAAATTACAGGTAGTAATAAAATACACTACTAACTCTTTTACGCTACGTCCACACCTACATGGGTATTTTTGAAAACACAGCTTTTTCTATGTGTTTGGGTCTTTCATCCGCATGTAAACGGCGTTTCGAATCACCGGAAACTGAGATTTTTTAAAACTCCTGTCAGGTTGAAGATTTTTGAAAACTCTGTTTTTGCGTTTACGTGTGGACGAGGAATATGGAGTTCGTCACGCAACGTCAAAGGTATGTGTCTTTTTTCACGTCACTCTGTGAGCCACGTTATTGTTCACATGAAATAAATTGCAGATAGAGACAAAATACTGTTAATCTTACTATCTTCATGTTTTATATACACACGCAGTTACTGTCCCTCCGTTTAGAAAGGCAGAGGCGTCACGGTGTAATTATTTTGTGTGTAGTTTTTTTTTTTCCTGTGTAATAATATTCAACATTGCTGTCAATACATTTTTCAAAAAATGCCTCTTTGTGCAAAATAGGTTCAAACACATAAACAACTGTAGGATACTGTTTGTCCGTGATTTGGACAGGGGGAACAAATCGTGGCAGGATCAGCCTGATGTTATTTGTATCCCACTGTAACTTTACTGCATAAAGAGCTAACATCTCCAAAATGTCATTTTAAGAAGTGTTTGTGAACTAAAAATCAAGAATGTGGGATACTGTTTGTCCGTGATTTGAAGAGCCCAGCGCTGCTCCCGACGAAGGGAAACTAATTTTGCAGGGGAGCCCTACCTCGGCACTTGTGCAGGTGAAGCCAAAGGGAAGATATGCTTCACCATATTTTCTAGTCTTTGGCTTGAAGGAAGTTGGTTTGGAAACATATTTGGCGATGCTTCAGCTTCTGCTTTGCGTTTGTGTGGGAGCCTCGTCAAAAACCTGTCCATTATGCTAGCAGTGTCCAAGGGTTCTTTTTTTTCTTTCTTTTCATACCGCGCCCCCCCCTGCAATGGGTCTGCGCCCCCCCTAGGGGGCAGGCCCCACACTTTGGGAACCTCTGCTTTACTGTGTTTACTGTATATGCTGTACAACATATACAATGGAGACATAAATGCTAAATGAATTACCTCAATAAAAGCCTTGAGTGATTAATTTTAAATTTTCTTCACAACTTACTTCACCCTTTGTCGTATCACAGCATTTGATGCAAATTTTTTTTAATATGTAATCCACACTGATCAATACAGATGCCTTTTTAAAATTTGTATTTATTTATTTTTAAGCAATAATCCTACAATGTTCATGTTTTTGTTTCTTTCTAATTAGGTTCACAACAGCAGCTGTGGGAAACTGTGGACAACCACAATGTAAATACTGAAAGATAAATGCATAACATTTTAAAAATAACAGCTCAGCAGCATCAGCTGCTCTGGAAGGAATGTGACAGCAAGTTATAATTAGCATAACATGACATGTATAGTCTTGACCATAACTTTAACAAAACCTAGCATAGGAAATTTAGAAAAGCTTAAAAGCTTAATGACTGTTATTTCATCTGTCATTTTCTGTGTCTTAAGAAAGGCTCAAAATAACATAAAATGCAGGGCAATATGCACACTTTGTATTTCTGTAAGCTTCTGAATACTGATAAATAAATAAACATAATCTAAAACATTGTGCACAGTCACATAGAAGTGCATTACAAGTCACTATGGCAAAAACATTTACATTAAAGCTTCAGAAGCCTCCTTTGTTTAAAAGTGAAACTCTTCAGGAGTCTTAGTGAATGTAGTAAAATGTAAAAGGTTATTTTTGGCCTTTAACTACAAACATGGAGGAAGCAATGGTGTCTTTTCCATCCTGTAAGAATCTTCTTCCAGAGAAAGAAGATTCCAGAGAAACTGAGAACTTCCAGAGAAAATGTGCATGCAGTAGCACTCTAATAAGACAGTGTAAAAAAATGTCATTAAAGAGGGCTATTCTGCTCATTTTCACCTCCATATTTGTATTCCTGGACTAACTGCTGTAACTTTGAACAGTTACTAAAACTAAGATTTGTTCTAGTACAGCTATAAAGCAATGGCTTTAAGCACATCCTGCTTTATAGCCCTTCTTGACACTAATAATGACCATATTTTACAAAATGATCATCATATTGTTTTCAATACCACTTAAAACCAGTGACCGAGACCATAAACTCATCTGAAAAGTGTTTACTGAGACCATGGATAAAGGGAGCAGTAGACTGTTTTCCCCATATACTCCTGTATACCCAGATTTGTTACCAAAACCATAAGAATTGTCCCCTGCTGGTTGGTATAAAGAATGTAAGTGTAAGGCACTTCCACATTGGATTCACTTTGAGACCCGAAAACGACGCCTTTTATTTGCAGCCTACGGAAAAGCTGTTTCTGTCCCTTTAAAGCCCCTCAGTAAAGACCTACTTTCTCTTTTGCTCTTAATTGCAAATGACAATTTTTCAAATCTACTGTTATGTGTTGGAACCAGAATCTAGACTCTACCAGAATACGAAGAGCACAACGTCAGCAGCAACAACGATTACAGCAGGGCGCACCTGTAAATATTGCATTCACTACCTGCTTATTGTGGTGGATTTAGTCCCTGAATAACTACATGAAACACTGTCAATATACAGCAGGGCCCTGTTAAAATGTATATGTGAGAGAACTGTATATAATATGGTGAATATCACTTTTGCACAAAAACAGCATTAAAGAGTTGTATGAATTATCCAGAGCAGCATCGCTAAATGGACTGATTCTTTGCGCTTTATACTACATGCATTGATTCATCCATTCATAAAAGCAAATTTGTCTACACCTAAGAGCTTTCTATCTAACATTGACACACATTCATACTCTGTGGGACGGTTTGTTGCTGATTCTCTCTTTTACAGGACAACGCCTCTTTGCTGCTCACTGTGTGCTTGTGTCAGAGAGGAAATGATGTGGGTCTATATTCAATTACACCGGTAATTACAGCTGCCTTCTTTCAAATGCAAGTGAAACCCTTGCACTGCAGAGCGTTTCACCACCAGCGCGTTCTTACTGCTGAGTTTTCCCACAACGGTTATCTACTCTACTCTCTCTATGTCTCTGTGAAAGTCACACCTGCTGACTCCAAAAGACAGCCAGCTGGATTATGATGGACCACACCCAATGCAGGCACGACTTACTTTTCTCCCTGCCCTCTGCAAAGACATTCAGATCAATCAAGTCCAAAACCAACCAATTAAAAAGCCATTTGTTACAGCTGGAAGTGCAAAGCAATACCCATCCTCCCCTCCACAAGACTGTGGGTTAAGAACTGGAAGTACAATATTTTTTGTTTTGTTTTTAAACATCTCGCTCTCATCTCTTGTGCCACATTGGATTTGGCATGTTTGTTATGTATATACTACTTCACTGTGTTTTACTTTATCTCTACTTATTCTGCTAGTCTTTTTACTTTCCAGGTGAATCCTTATTACACAGTTATTGCACATCTTTTCGCTTCTCCTTTTCTCGGCACAGATTTCTACACCTTCTGGTAACTTAAGCATGTTCTCTATTCTGTTTCCCATGCAGTAACATGTGGGTGTTAGATATTGTGCTGAACAGCATGGTTTACTTTAATACCTCAGTGAACTTAATACTGAATGTTTTATTACTGTGGAGGGCTAAATGTGCCAAAATAAAATAACAAAACTGCATAAATAATAAATTCATACATTAAATTCATCATTAATTACTTAACATTTCAATTTGTTTAATTAAACATATATTTAATTATTCCACTTTTTAATCAGTTACTTCATGGTTCCTGTCCTGGAGTGCACCATAAAATTATTTTAAAATGTAAATTCTTGCTGAGGCTTGTCAGCAGACCCCAACATCTAACTGGTTACCCTGCACAGCAAGTCAACACAGATTATCCAAGTTAATGAGTTGATGCAGTGTTACAATCAGCTGAATTGGTGCTGGTGTGGACTTGATGTAGCCAGGTATTCCAGAATACATTTTAAATGAAACCACAAGCATCAGGGGTGGAAGAAAGTCACTAAAACTATTAGTAAACTTTGAGTTTATTATTTTGATTATTACTAGAATTATTATTTATTGATGTATTTACTCCCAATTTTAATTGCTTAATGACAAATTTAGATTATTATTTAATCATTTCATTTTGGAACTCTTGAACTTAGGTATCATCTCATCTCCTTGGATTAAAAAAAACAAAACAAATTTGCGATGTGTATTTATTGCAGTGCAACAGTCCATGAAGAATGAACTACTTTCTTTTTTGAGACTCACCGAGATGGAGAAGATAAGGGCGGCAATTCCAAGTGGCAGGCAACAGCACAACATGGTGAAGATGGAGTAGCCCAAGTAGTCATTGACAGGGTTAGCTAGAGGACCCTGAGCCACAAAGACTGTGGGCTGGACCACGACGGTACCCTGCTGAGGCGCAGGGTACTGTCCACCCATGGGATGAGCTGGCTGTCCATATCCTGCCCCTGCAGGCTGTCCATATCCTGCCCCTGCAGGCTGTCCATATCCTACTCCTGCAGGCTGTCCGGGATAACCCTGCAGGTCCCAGAGGTGAAATAAGACCAACTCATTTCCATTGCAAACGAAATAGGTGGTTGAAGTGAAAAACGGGCTGGATTATTGAAAACACGAGACTGTCGTTGATAGGTTAAATATAGAAGGATTTGACCTGGTCTTTGTATATACACACATACACACACACATATATATATGTGTGTGTGTATATGAATGCAGCTAACCAACTCAGGAGGATGAATATCGTAATAACACACAACCGGACGAACCGATGGGAAAAGGAAATTTAAAAAAAAAGCATAAAAGCTCGAAAATGCGTCATGATTAGATTGTTTAGCTGTCTTTAGGTAAATAGAGAAAAAAAAAAACCCAACGTTTTTATTGGATTAAATACCTTTTTTTCTTTTATATTTGTCTTAAAAAATAATTGTCTTTAAATGTGCTGGTTACCTGCAGTGGGTATCCAGGGCCAGGGCTACTGTCGTCCTGGTAGGGTGGAGGGGGCGCTTGTCCCATGGAGGACTTCTCACTGGACCATCCTGCTGGTGGAGCGCTTGGGTGTTTCCCTGAATCCATACTGCAAATTCTAGGTTTTCACACAAAAAAGAAAGTCACCTTTGTTTTTGTTGGCGCCGGGTTCGCGTATAGCTTACTTCTCTAAAATATTTAATATGTTTTTTCTTTTTTTTTTCTTACCAAACTCTTTTAAATTTTCCAGCTGAAAACGGTGCGTTAGACGTCGCAGTCCTATTCCAAATGTTTGACAATTTGTCAGCGTAGCCCTTCGCCAAACATATCACTGCATTTCACACTTCCGCTTTCAAATTAAAAGAGCTGCGGCGCATATCCGCGGTTTTATTTTAACTTGTACCTGCTCATGCTACGGTATTTTTGGTCTTGATCAATCCTTTGATTGATTATGGTTTTCATATCTAAATGCCTTATAATTAACATATAAACATATGTAATTTACATGCACCTAAAAAAATGCATAAAACTAGGTGCTTCAAAAGGCCCCCTGCGATGCTCTGGTCCTGCTGTAATGCCATTTTAGTCAGGTGGTTGCCAGGTTGGAGTTAAAGTGACTTGATGCTTTAAGATATGTTTTGGGTTCATACATGTTTAAAATGGGTAATTTCTAGCCCGTTAGTTGGTGGTTGTTACGGAACGAGATGATACCTGCCTTTCTATGTAGGCTCTGAAAACAGGTGAAGAGACAATATAGAATGAAAACTATATTGTGTACGATTGTACGATTTAACCAAATCCATCTTATGATTATATGGGGCACACGGAACATATATCAACAATAAAACCCGGAAAATAACTATCTATAGCCACAAAAACATGTATAATTTCCATATCCAAAATTTTGTCTCCGTTTTGTTTCATTACAGTCTCAAATACAGTACGCTTTTATTTTGTGAATAAAAATACTCTTAATTTCCGGTCTCAATAGCTGGCTGGACATATGTAAATCAGGACTTACAGATAAGTATGGGTCGGCCCGGGGGGGAGTGGGTGGGTGATCAGGGGTGTCGGTCTCTCATAAGAACAGCGAGTTATCTGGAAAACAGAGCCCTTTGAATAACTGAGAAATATTATGGTCATATGGTTTGAAGTTGTCATACAATTAATTAAAAGAAGTGACTCATGTGGAGTTCTTCTCTGTACACTTACACACAATGTAGTTTTGTTACTCAATTATTTAAGTCTGTATCTCACGGGGTAAACATGAGGGCACCGTATGACTGGAAGGCTCATTATGCGGTGTCATTACCTTAATAGAGTAGAGAGAATTGGATTGTCCACTAGATGGCGCCAGAGCATTTCTAATAAAGAAGCTGTCGTTAAGCGTCACAGTGGACATGGCTATGAAGGCCACTCATTGTACTTTCATTCATTTATTCATTTACCTACTTTGAAAACCCCTTTAACACTTACACAAGATGTTTTATGTGAGCTCCCTTTTTGATATAAAAACCAGTGCAACTATTTTCAAACAATTAAAGTGTTAAGTGTACTTGAAAATAGTGAAAAGACAGCACTTTGTAACCAGGTTTTACGTTCCCTCAGGCCATCTTAAAAGACGGACGCTGCGGAAGTTTCTGGATTGTTTTTGTGGATGCAGTGCCACCCTGTGTTCACTGAACATGGGTAATGTTGGGATTTCTATTTTAAGGTTGTCTGTTTTTTATCCCATGACACCTGAAGGCTCAGAGTGACAACTTTTTGTTTGTTCATTGTATAGTTTTTTGTAGGTTTTTTCCCCTCGTACACTGCGACACATTTTTTTCAAATAGATGAGGAAATCATCTATCATCCCTTTAGGGGTCGCCACAGGCATCTGCTCCCATCTCACCCCATCCCTAGCATCCTCCTCTGTCACACCAACCCTCTGTATGTCCTCCTACACTACATCCATTAATCTTCTTCGTGGTCTTTCTGCCCCACCCCCAGCTCCATATTCGACAGCTCTATGCCTCGTTTACACATTTCCAGTCATTCCTCTCCAAATTGCTCCACCTGAGCTGCCCCTCTGATATGGTCATTTCTGATCTTGTTAATCCTGCTCACTCCTAGTGAAAATCTTCCTTCTTCTGCTACTTCCAGATCGGTCTCCTGCCTTTTTGTCAGTGCCACCTCACAACCAAAGATCATAGCAGGTCTCACTACCACCTTCCACCTCTGACACTCATCTCCACCCACTTCACCCTGCCTGCAATCTATTCCTCAACTGTGTTGTAAACTGTCCGTTGCGTCAGAACGTTGACCTGAGGTATTTAAATTCATCTACCTTCACTGCACCCACTCTTGCAGCTTGTTAAACCTGTGAGAGGTGAATCTTTCCAATTCTTTACTCCTTAAAACCTCTGTCAGATAATCAGACACACAGCACACAAATGTAAAGAAGCACATCCAGTTAAGCCTCGTTCAGCTGTTGGAAACAACACAGGTCACCCTCAACAACTACATGAGTTTTGTCTCCAGTCTTAGTGCTCTCAGTATACTGGTATTGTACAGCAGGCCTTAATCTGAAATTTCACAAAAAGCCCCTTTGTAAAAAAGTAATAAGTAAAGAGCACAGAGCATAGGTGTTTCAGCATTTCTTTTATAGAAACATGACTCTCTGAACAGTGCAATCCACTACACTCTTTCAAAAGGCAAAACACGGAAACGAACAGATTTTGATGAATTCCCAGCAGCACCCTAATTACTCATGAATACATGGATTTCATATAATTCACACAAAAGCACAGACACAGGGTTAGGCCGGCCACAGTAAGTGACTAACATCTACATCAATGTTTGACTCAGACATACAGTACAGGTATGAGGAGTAATGTGAGACATTTATTTGGGAATAGGTTTGTGCTACTATTTTACTTAGATACATTCAAAACTACTAACATAAAAAAAGACCTATGTGTCAATGACCAATTTCTGTCGTGAGCAGCTGGGTATCACAGCTGGTTAATATCGATTTATTCATTTATATTTTTACAGTGTGGGGTATCACAAAAGGTAAACTGATTGAAATTAAAGTGGCAAAACTGTATATATATAAATGTTTTTGAACGTGGGTGTATGGGTTGAGGGGGAGATTGAAGATCAGTAGCTCAGGTAGAAAGCGCCACACCTCAGATAAGGTGCACACAGACTACTCTTTGTTTATCTCTCTATATAAACAACAGTAGGGTGTTGTGGGGCGTCACGAGTCCCAGTGCTCGTCCTCTGCGGTGTCTGTTGCTTGCAGATTTGGGAAGTCAGTGTGTTCTGGCTGACGTCTAGCAGTCGCAGGCACGACCTACAGATACACACATAGAGGAAAGCATGGTTGACTTTCTTCCTGAAAATGTGATCGCCAACATGAGGCACAAACGGGGTCCTTTAGTAGGGTCTACAATATAACTCAAACTGCATTTTAAAAAACAATTAAAAATCTGCTGACTTTAGAGAACACTGTGACAAAACATTGCAGACTTAACTGGAATCTTGTGACAGCAGTAAGCATATTTAGAGAAGTAACTACTGAAAAGTGTGACTTTTTTTATTAGGCATTTAAAAAAAAGGAAAGAAGAAGCGCAATACTGAAAAAATAAACAAATAAAAAACACCCCAACAGCTCAACTTCATCATGGCAAGTGTAACAATGTAGCAATCATAATCATAATTTTATGTAAAATGATGAATGTTTGTGGCTCTTTGTAGAAAATCCACTCTTTGTTATATGCTGCTCATTATCTGAGAATGAATGTCAGAAAGAGGAAGAGCGTGTGTGTCTCTGTGTGTGTGTGTGTGCGCCTGTGAGTGGAAACTGCCTATCAGTGCAGTATGTCCCTGTGGGATCTTGCTGAGTTGCCTATATACACACCCAGTGTTTTTTTCCATATGGGCCACCTGTATGTTTTTCCTACATTAAAGCTGCTAAAATCAAAACACCTTGGCCTCAGTATCAACAGCTCCAACACAGAGCATACAAATTAACAATATTTTTGTGTTTTTTTTTTTAAAAAAAGCTAAAAAATGTTAAATGAAACAGCAGTACTTTTTGTCTTCCTCTCTCCTTCCCTTCTCTGCCTGCCAGACTCCCAGAGTCCCTGCACCTGTTGAACAGCGAGGTCTGTGCCATCTCAGTCCAGCACTATGAGCGTTTTCCATTCTGTGTCAGTGTGTGTGCGTGTGTGAGAGACACATGGGGATGTCTACAGTGGAGCAGATGGACTGAATATATATAACTTGAGATCTTGGGAGGATGCCAAGTGGGTGATGAAATTGTGAATATTTTAATAAGAGAAGAAGCTGTTTATCTGGTTTCATACAAGTCATAGGTATGCATTAAAAAGCAGAAATACAGTGTCCTGCAAAGGAACAAAATATTCAATTTCAAATGTTTATAACTTCATCACATGACAGGACATCATAATTTTTACTCAGTTTAAGTGTCTAATGAGGGTTTTTGTTATAAACATTCATGTGGTTGTTCCCCCACTTTGAAGAACTTTGTCTTTGCTCTCACAGAGGAGCCTGCACACTGTGTGTTGAATGGGACTTTAAATGTACTGGCCTGTAATTGGACATATGTGAGGGTGACCAGTTGGTCACTGGTTCAGGGTGAGAATGCTGGACAACAGTCTCGGGCCGGTCAACTGGTGCATCTTTAATTTGTGAACCAGTTAATAAGGTAAAGAGTGTTGTTAATAAGGCTGTATGCATTACCTTGATCGCTAAGCATCTGCTGAGCATTGCTTCCTGTCCTCCGCCTGCAAAGAGAAGCAAGAATTCAAGAATTGGGATTAAAAAAACAAAACAAAAGCCTAACATGACTTGCAAAATAATATTTGATATGCAGTGTCATTAAGCTCCGTCCACACTGGAAGTGCTTTGTTTCTTGTGCATTGCTTTGAAACTGAGGGCTGGTTGCAGATATCCCAGGCTCCAGTTGTCTGTCAATCAGCAGTATCCTGTGCTCTCATTGGTAGTTGCTTCCATCGCTTGGCTGGAAGTCCCACAAAAAAATGTGAGAAAAGTTTATCTCAGGTCCCGGCTGCTTCTATTGCCAGCGGTTATTTAACCTGTAGTCACTTGAAGTCAAATTCAGTTTCTGTGGTCTCTGGTGGGCATATTGCTGCAAACCATTTCCAGTGCGGCCGCAGCTTTAGTTCACTCCTGTTACACAAATGTTTTTTAAATATTTAGATGACAGATCACCTCTTATTCTGGTTGAACTTGCACCTGCAGTGGCCGCCTGAACGAGAGAAAAGAAGCAAAGATGTCTGCGTGCCTTTGATGGAGTCTATTCATAGCTGTGCATACATTTGTATAAGGCAATGCATGTATCTGCATCTGTGAGTATTTTGCCACTTACTGAGGAGGATGGTGATGCCAATGAGACAGAGAACAGCAGCTAGGATGAGGCCTCCGACCCGCAGTCTGTGATAGTCTGCACGAACACATCATGTTGTCCATTAGACAACAACAACAACAACAACAACTTGAAGTCACAAAATAGTCAGACAAAAGGTCAAGACTGAAATCGATGCACCAACAAGTAAATAAATATTATAGACCTTTACCCAGCAATATTCATCTTGCATTCTTCTCTTATATAAGGGTGTAACGATGACACATAAGGCATCATCTTCTTACTTTAATCAACTGACATAAGACAGTAATAAATTTACAGATAATTACCAAAGGTGAAGGGGTCATCTTCCGCTGTAGGAACAGAAATAAAGAGGATCCGTTAAAACGGGAAACAATCAGAAACATCTAAATAGTGTTATCATCAATGATATTATCAGAGGCCTAGTTACTAAATCGTGCCATGCCTAAGTGTCAGGAGGACACATTTCAAACATTAGACTCTTTTGAATGTGACGTCCAGGACTGTACTTACAGTTCTGTTCTTCTGCGAACACCAGGGACACAACTGCAAGGGATCAGACACAAAGACACGCACAACAGTGAAACAGAGCCAGACGAATCTCGTGCTGCTGAACAGAGGTCTTGAAAGTGGATGTTGATGTTAAACTATTTCATGCAGCAACCAAAGAAAGGCAATGAAATTCTCTCAGTGGCAATTCATAAATACCTCTTAAAGCTTTCGTATTTAAAATTATAAGTAAAGCTCTGTTTCATCAAATATCATCTCTAGTTTCCACTTGATGAAGCCTCGCTTCATTACCAATGGAAATCACAATGTTAGAAATTAGTTCCACATACGGTGCTGTGAAAATGTATTTCCCCCCACTTCTTCATTTCTTGTTTTTTTATTTAACATATTAATGATACTTAAATGTTTCCGATCAAACATATTTTATTATTAGACAAATATAACCAGTGTGAATACTACAATGCAATTTAAAAAAAAGGATTTTATTTATCAAGGGAGAAAAGTTATCCAAACCTATTTGACCCTGTGCGAAAGAGATATTTAAGGTCACGATAAAATATCTCGATCAGATTTCACTTAAGACTTTGACTGTTTTTTGGGGTTTTTTGTATTTTGAGCCATTCACAGGTGGACACGTGGTATGTCTAACTGAAGTGCTCTTGAGCTTTAGGGCATAAACTGATGGCTGGACATTCTCCTTCAGGACTTTCTAGTAGAGAGCAGAAAGCAGCCCAGACCATCACACTACCGCCACCATGTTTGAATCTTGTCAGCGTATAGAATATTTTCTGCAAAGTCTTGGGGGGTCATCAAGTTTTTTTTGTCAAATGTGAGAAGAACCTTTGTGTTCTTTTTGGTCAGCTGTGGTTTTCTCCTTAAAACCCTCCAATAGATGCCATTTTGGTCAATCTCTTTCTTGTTTAATCATGAACTCTGACCTTAACTAAGACTGAGGCCTGCAGTTCTTTAGTTGTTGTTCTGATTTCTTTTGTGACTTCCTGCATGATTTGTCCATGCAGTCTTGAAGTATTTTTTAATTTATGGTTTAATAACTGAGGCAATTACTTTGTCACACAGGACCAGGTAGGTTTGAATACCCTTTTTCCCTTAATAAATGACATCATCATTTAAAAAGTGCATTTTGTATTTACCCAGGTAGTCTCATCAAACCAAGACTGAAATGGCAGCCAGTGACCAGATGACATCTGTAGCCACTCATAAACTGTGCTGCCTATTTTCTCCCCCACCACGTTATCTGGAGTGCTCAAATATTTGTACAATGTGCTGACAGGAGACAGACTTGCAGGCTCTGTTAGAAGGAAGTGAAGCTAACTGGTCATGCTTTCCGATTTAACAAATGAATGAAAAGTTTCTCATTTTAGAAAAAAAAAAAAAGACATGATACAATTTTTTTACCCCACACTATATTAAAAGACTTGAGTTTTACTTACTTGTCATTAACACCAAAACACAGATCTTCAACATCTTCAGGATTTACATAAGGGCAGAAACACAAGCTCTAGTTAGTTGAAACATCCACTTAAAACGAGACAGAAACTACACGTCTGCAACTTCATGTTTCACTTGTGCATGCATGTTGACTGAAACCATTAACTTCTAGTCAGCACAAGGTTCTGGCTACTACCAGCCAACAAAGTAAACAGACATGATGCAACATTTAGCCTCACAGTGTTTTCTGAGGGGCACTAAAAGGACTAAACACACAGAGATACGCTTACAGGACATGCATCTGTCCCCTTTGAAGCACACACAAAGTCATTTGATCAAATTCGGATGGATACAAAGTGGCCCCTCCTGCTTTATTTTCACACACAGAAACTTGAGCTGATGTTGATGGACACAAAGTGCTCTAATGGAGCCTCCACAGAAGAATTACGTCTCTCGTGCATACTGCATTGCACTGCTGCCATCTTAAGGCACCAAAGCTTTAATGTTCCATAACCTGAATAGTAACTTTCTATTTGACCACAGTCTAATGTCATCATGCATTATGGACAGCTATGGTGACTGTCCAGGTGTTTGAAGTTTCCTGTCAGTTTTTTTTTAAGTCTTCTTCTTTGTAAATTAGCTTTCACTTGCAGATAAACAGGAAAAATCCACAAAAATATCGTAAGTGCACTCAAACTTCAAAGCTATTTCTGTCTGAAAAAACACAAACAAAACCGTTTAATTCAACTTTTTTTAATGGTGAACTGTGCATTGGCCAATGGAGTTATTTCTACTGTTGCCCGAGAAGCTTGGAAAGAAAAGCGTCTGGACCTCTTTAAGCTTCTTGAAGACGTTCCACCTCTCATCCAGAGCAATGGTGTTCCCTTAGAACTAAAGAAGATTCTCGGATGAGAGGTGGAACATCTTCAAGAACTTTAAAGAAGTCCAGACGCTTTTCTTTCCAAGCTCCTTAGACTAAGATGACCTGGATACATCTATAAACTTGTGTCACTGTTTATAGAGAAATATATTTCCTGAAAAGTGCACGCATATTAAACAGACTATCTGAGGTGTACGCGCTGTGTGAGGTGGGATATCAGAGCAGGGGTATCGTGCCCTCAGAAAGGACACGCCTTAAACCCCCCCCCCCCCCCCCCCCCGAAAGCTAAAAACCAGGGCAGTGATTTTCCACTTGGCATAAACATTCACACATTGGTAACCTTTACAAAAGTCTGGCATCCCCTGACATCTTGAGACAATGTGTTGGTCTGAGTTTTCAGTCATAGACTATAAGACTTTTGCAAAGATCTGGGATCTTGGCAGGATTAGTTTTTTTTTGTGTCCAAGACTCCCCCTAGATTCTTTTTGGGATTATTCTCCATCATGCTCCTGGTGGAAATTTACAAGAAGAAAAGCTGTTGATCCAGGAGGAGAAGCGGAAGGAGCTTTTAGTAACGACTGCCTTGGATTGAATTTTGTTTGCATGAGGCCAGACACAAAAGTTAAGATAACATTAAAGAGAGAGGGCTCTGACTGAGCTTTGTGGCCACCTTACACCAAACAAACCAGATGGGGGACACAAATTTAGCAAAACTGTCATGTATGCACTGCAGCATTTGTCTGTGAACTGAAAGGCTGCCATAACAGGTGATCTGAATGCACCCAAAGTTACTTGTCAAATTTGATGGCTCACTTAGCTTGTCTAAACTGTCCTGAAACCAGTAACAAGTAATTTACCCCCCTCTGTTTCTCATGAAACTACTATTTCCTGTAGTTTCATGAAAAACAAAAACAGACACCTGCCCATGATCTGATGGGTCTGTGATAAAATCTGTATTTTTCACGTGTTATATTATATACAAAATGATTAAATTGGTCAATTAATCTGCTATCTTCTAGCATTTTTGCTTGTGTGAAAGGGAGACATGGTGATCACTATAAAGAATGTAAGCAAGAAGAATGTGTCTCCCTCTTCAACTTCTGGTATTTCGGAGTTTGGCAGCAAAGAGGAGAAAAAGAAGATCAGGATGAGCGCCTCCATCGCAGTGCCTCCCCACAGCAACCCAAGGCGAGCCAGGGGGAATGCACAGTTGCTGGAAACAGGCCAACAACCACTAGAGAATGGTTTACCTTGTTAGAAAGGCACCGGGGGAGAGAGAGGTGGGAGAAACAAAGACAGAAAAAGCAGATAGAAAGACAGTAAGAGAGAACAAAGATGGAAAAAAAGGAGGGCAGCTGAAAGGTCAGGCAGGGGAGAGAAAGGTGGCGCCTCCCAGCTCCTACTGAAAGATCATATTCTAACGCAAATGTTAGTGTAGGGTGGGGCGAGGCAGAAAGAGATGAAGGTGTGTGTTCCAATCATTGTGTTCGTGACTTGTAGATAAGAACAAACCACCTGGTGTGTAAGTAAAGTGTTCACACTTGGCCAGAATATGCGGATTGTCCATGAATAACTCACATTTACACAACTACTAGATTTTTCATGTATAAAAAGAACATCAATATTCTATTTTTGTTTAAAAACCTACAAAGTAACTGGTTAATCATCCTGTTGTTTCTGATCTAATTTAGTTATGGTTTCAGGCCACTTGGAAATTACAAATGTTTCCAGAGAACCACTAAAAACCCATATTCGTGACTGCAGGCACCAACTCCCTGTGGAGCTTCTTCTGCTCCACAGATAAAGAGCTTTCTGTTCTGGCTCTCCCCGCCTGTCTCCGACTATCCCTCGCGTTTTGTTGTCAGCTCTCGGAGCATCCCACTCTTTCCTGACCTCAGGAGTGCTTTACACTCCGTCTCATGCTCTCTTGCTGCGTCCTTTCACGTCATCTTCTCCGTCCTCATCAGAAAGTGTTCAGCAATCGCATGTTTGTTTAAACACTGCTCGTTCATACAGCTCTTCTTTTATTTAAGCTCCTGTCGCCCTTCCAGTGCCCTCCAGTGGGTTTAGACCTCTCCTCTATTCTCTGCACTCTTCAGTTCCTGGACACGCTTCGTCACGTCCTTGCACTTTCCCCAGCACCCTCTCGTTTATCCCTTCCCTTACAAATTCCCTTGCAGATAGGCTCTCTACTCTATACAGTTGAGCCCATGATAAGCCTCCCATTTCCGCCCAACACTTCTTCTCCTCCCTTTTCTACAAGTGAGGTTACGCAACAAACTTCAGCTACGTTCCACTTTGACTCGTGCTAACAAGTGTGTGCAGCCTTTGCAAACTGATTTTTAAGTAATGTGAAAATTTTGTGATCAGAATTTTTTCCTCGTGCTGGTGCTACTGCAGGAAAGATCGCGGGGATCCAAAATCCACAAGGAGCGCTCCTCGGCTACCATTTAGTGTCAAGAAGATGATGTTTAGGGAATGAAATGAGCAAAGCACACAGAGATGTGAGCACTTCGGCTTTGAATGTGAGCCAACTACCAGTTCCACCAGATCATTCTTAAGCTGCTTAACCATGTTTTGAGCCACGAGGGTAAAGTACAAAATGAATCAGTGAAATAAGTACACATGTATGAAAAACACATGCATGCAGTACACTATAACTACACTCTAAGTCTTACTATCAGAACTTCCTCTACCATGTGTGCTTACAGCATGTATGACTTGGTTTCTGTTTCTGTCTTCCAACAATCCCCCCACCCCCCGTCCACCTGTTTGAACGCTGGACACTGGTGTGCTCGGGGTCGTGTAATGCACTACAAAGCCAGCTGTCTATTTTCAGACACATTTTTTTATTCCTAAATTAGAAGCAGTAAATTCCAGTATGCAACACATCCTGTACGTGTTGCAACACACCCACAGTGAAGTCTTTGTCCTGGAAGAAACACACTGCACACAGTGTGAACCCGTTTTACTGTGACCAATACTTTTCCTTAACTCGCCCAAGACAGAGCTGAACCTCCCTTCACTTTGTGACTCTGGCATTTGATGATTCTTTAGAAGTGAAAGGCTGGGAATAAAATGTCTGATCACAAATGCAACCTGAAAACAGCAACCCCGAAATGTGCTCTGTTATTGCAAAGATGTGTGGACTCGACTGATGGGTAAAGAGAAACAAATAAGGAACAGAGAAAGGAAGGAAGAGGCATGAGGTGGAAGAGATCAGCACTGGCAAAGAAAACGAACGAAGGACAAAAAAGAAAGAAAAAGAGGAAAGAAAAAAAAATCACATGATGTAAAGTTTTGAAGTAGGATTTAAGCCTCAGTCTGACAGTGAGTGGGAGAGAGGAAGATGAGGGAGAGTGTGATTGGGTAAGAGAGGGGAAGAGGAGGAACACAGAGAGGGAGTGGAGCATACTAGAGCCATGAATCACTCATGGAAACCACAGTGAGTGGATAGAAACCGTCTTCATGCTGTGCAGTCACACTCAGCAGATCAACAGAGACAGTACATTTCCATAATTTCATCTCCCCTTCCACTAATCAATCTCCCAAGTGCTGACTAGCAGCTGCTCACACAAACTTTAATAAGACCTCTATCATCTGTTTCACTTCCAACATTATCCCCGAGAAGGAAAGGAAATGCTCTGAAGGTCACGGTCACATGGCTGATCTAAAATCAATGTCTTCTTGTTGCAGTTTCTAAATTTGTGTTTGTCAGCCATTGAACTGATGCAATTAGGAAAGGTGAGCAGCAAGCGTGCTACCTAAGAGCACTCCCTTGCCCTCTCTTGTCTCTCCACTGCTGCTCCCGTTTTCTTTCCAAGCTTTTGTCATTTACATGAGGAGGAGAGGACGTCCAACCAAGTCTGTCTCAGCTAAGAAAGGAAAGAAAACTCCCTCGCAAATACTTTAACCATTTAAGTGAAGTTAATGTCATCACAAGATCATCTTATTTAGCTTCTGTCCTGTCCTCTTAGCATCTCTTTTATTATATCATCAGCCTATTATCCTAATGTGTGCCCTGCTTAGAACTTGTTAAGTAGCTTATATCACACTCAAAACAGGGAAGAACTATTGGGAGAGAGTTGATTATCATTTCCCACAGAGTACATTTGCTCTGCAGAACTCCCATCATGGCTTTGCACAACATATTTCACAGCCTCAGTGTGGTTATTTGCTTCATATCTTCCTCTGTGAGGGCTTTATTTTGGTGGAAAGTTAACTCATTTGCTCCATAACTTAACTCCTCGAGCTCTTGCAGAGTCTTCTTTGTCTGTATCTGAAACCATGATGATCAAATGATTGTTTTGATAAATTAGCAGCGTGCTATGCATGTCCTGTGCAACACAATTTGACTGACTGTGTCCTTGACCCACTCTATCCTGGTGGCACACAGTCACGTTTGCTCTTATCAGCTGGTCACACATGCCATTTTGCACTCCTGTTAAAAAGACGGAAAAGTCTAAAGTAGGAAATCTTACAACCGAAAAGATAAAGTGCGCTTTTTTTAATCCAACTCTTTATCGGTGCGATTAAATATGCTGCAAATATTTCTTTGAGTTTTTCCTCTTATCTGGTGAATTTAAACAAGGACCCATCTACAAAAAGCTGTTGTACACTAAGCCTGCTGGGCACTTTAAAAGAGAGAAGAAGGCGATGGACACGCACACGCGAAGAAGCGCGTGCAGTTCCGCTGTCCTGGCACTGGTGGGCTCGATGGAAACAGCCAAATAAACATTATAGGCGCCTGACGCTCTGCTTTTCCGCCTACGTTTTATTTATTTATTTATTTACTTATGTAAACGACAATAAACCTGAGACGTAACTCATCTTGTTTGAGCCTTTAAGTGCAGAAGAACACAATAATGAAGTTTTTTTTTTTTTTTTCAAAAGTTCTTCTTTTTTAAGATGACAACCTAAATGTTACGTGACTTCGTTAAATTAGCCCGGAATAACATGAACGCTTTCAGCTGAGGAAAAAAACCGTAACTTCATCAACAAATTCCCACAACTGAGGAAATCAGACGAGGACGTCACTGCTGTGAGATGTGAGCTAATTTCTTTGTTTCGGCACTTACCTTTGTGTGTAGCAGCGACAAGCAAATGACGAAGAAATTTCTCACGAGCGGACGGATACGTGACACTGAAACTGCGACTTCTCTCCACGCGCTGCGCCAACACCCTGCCTTCAGCACTCTGTGACGCTCAACAGGTTGGCTGGGTTTTAGGGAAAAGGGGGAAGAGTTTAAACTGCTGGAGCTTTGTTGCCGTATCCTGATCCCAGGTCAGTTTTGGGGGGTTACGTTTGTCAGCAGAAGGGTTGGCGGCTGGAGAAGAGGTGGGTGTGGAAGCTGATCCAGAGTCAGCTGTAAGCGCAGAGAGTTGGAGAGGAGGGGAATGTTTGCTTGTGGAGAAGGACGACGAGGTTTGTGGTGTCGGGGTTGGCTTTCCGCTATGTGATGTATGTTTACAAAAAACGGGCAGTAACAATGTTATAAGTGCTGTAATAATAGCATTTGTCACCATTACAGTTGTTAATATGAACACTTAAAAAAAATAACTTCTTATTTTAGTGCTGGAAATGAAAGTTTGCTAATTTGCTGTAGGGAAGTTATGAAAATGAGACTCTTGGTTAGTGACACCGACATTTATTTTGACTTTAATTTCGAATTGACTCAGGATATTTGACAGAATACACTTTTCATTATTATTCCAATAGTTTAGAGTTTGACAGCATCAGTATGGACAACTGATCAAAACAGCAGGTAGTAATGCTAAAATGCTAACTGTGTATTATTTCATCAGCTTTATACAATATTAAGAACTAAAGAAGCACCGCATGTATGGCAGACTGGATATGATGCACGGATCAGTGTGTATTTACAAAAATAAATATCACCGTATCAGCACAGAAGTGGACATTTACTTTTTCTCTTTGCATCTCCTTCTAGCAGACTGGAAGGAAGTGATGTCAAATTTGAGCAGTGCTTGATTAAAAAAAAAAAAGGATGTGTCTTCACACAAGTATCTGAGCAGGTGAGCCTCCTCTGAACCCCCCTGCTCTCAGGAGGCAGGAGATCTCCCCGCCCCATCTCCTGCCAGCTTTTATTCCTAGGCCAAAACCGGTTTGTCAAGCATCAGATCAGATTTCACTGCTGTTGTCAGTATGTTTTCTACAAAGTGACAGAGGAGTGGGAGGAAGTAATTAGTGAAGTTTCAACAGAAAGACAGAGATGGAGACAATAAATAAGAGTCGCTCAATTTATTTTACAAAGTGAGGCTTAAAAAAGACACAAAAAGAAAAGCTTACCCTCTCTTCTTGCATTTGCCATCTGTGGAGAGAAACCAGGATGTAGTCAGTCCCAACTCAATTACAGTGACCTTTTTTTTTTTCTACAGAGGTTCAGAGGCACATTTTTGTCCATGTGTGTGTTTTTGTTGCGATTACAGTACTTACAAAGCAAAAAACCGATTCCTGCACTGATCAACAAGATGGCAAAGACCAGTCCTCCAATCCGTAGTCTTTCATAGTCTGTTAGATGCAAAGCAAACACATCCGCAAATCAAGCAGAGAACCAGCACATTTTTTATTTATGATATGGATTAAACTGAACAGAATACACATTGTCATACTCTGTTCTTTTATAACGTTTTAATGAGCACATATTATTGACGTGATAGATTTCAAATTGTATATGATAAAGGAAATAAGAGGGTGTACACTTACTGTAAACAAATGAATCTTCAGACACATGAAGGAGGTGATATAAGAGAGGGAAAAAGAAGTTAGTGACAAATTTGAAATAGTCGTGAAGTGTGACAGCATTTGGTTTCCTCGAACCAGAGGAAAGAGAGAATGTAAAGCAAATGGAAATAAATAAATATGGTGTGGTCATGACATTCTGTGAAGTTATTATTAGAACTAAACAAACTGATTTATCTGCTCTGTGATGACCTTCTGCAAACAGTTTGACTCTAAAAATATTAGTCAGGGCTGCAGAAGAATGACTTTGATTGTAGGGAGAAATACATTTGTGGATGGCTTGTTCATAAACCAGGACTGCGACAAACCCATTCTCAAGGTTAGGTGCACGTAGTTTTGACCTTACTTGCTTCGGCTTCCACAAAAAGGCTGAACAGCACTGCAAGAGAAGCAAGGGTGATAAAATATGAATTCTATGGATTTTATGTGGACTTTGTCTTTAATGTCATTTTCTGCATTTCTGTTTTGTTTACCTGTGAGAAAAGCCACAAGAGTGAGATGGCCCATCTTCGACACAACTGAACGAGACAGACAGAGAGAAAGGGTGAGACACGATTGCGAGACATCGCTTTTTCTCACACGCATACATAAGAGAGCCAAACAGCGCACGCTCTGCCCTCTCCTTGGGAAGATTGCCCTTGCCGTGCGAGAGGTCGGTGTCTCGTCAGCAGGGATGCACTCTGAGTGTTTGGAGAGTAAACAGCGGATCGCTTTTTGTTATGGGGGGGAACCCAGCGGGTCCTTTCCCTCAGCCTACGCTCAGCTCTACAAATGTTCATTGCAACTGGATGAATGCTGTCATGTGCTTTCCAGTATCGTTTGTTTTGGAAGTTACATGCTCAGTGGAAAAAAAAAAAGAAAGAAAAAGTTTTGCAGTCTTTTAAAATGTATGGTGTCCGAAGAAATTAACCTCAGCGTCATCCCCGAGTTCTAAATGACCTTGGAAGACCTCCGGGCTGGCAAGAGTCAAGGCATTTTAGAAATTTAGCACCTTTTCTCTTGTTGGCTCTGCTTCTCTCTTTAACAGCCATGCCTCTTTTCAAACCCAGCACAAGATAAAAGACACCTCATGCTTTTAAAACAGATCAAAAAACACCTTGATGCATAAATATGCCGTCTGATTTTTTTCATCATGCGTTAATCCAAAATCACAACTGCACAGAGTGATAATGGAGTTTCACCAGGAATGGGAAAATTTTGGATAAAACCCATCAAAGATGAAAAAAAAAGATACAGTAGGAACAGCACAGACAGTGGCTGCAGTGGACAGTTTTCATTGTTTTTAGCACTCAGTCTTACTTCAGCTCTTTGTTCTTCTCTATGGCTCACTGATGGACCAATGTCAGCAAAAGCATGAGTAGTACTAGGCAGGTAGACAGGCTGGCTGAAGCTACATTGAGACTGCAAGTGCGCTACAATGACTGAATTATAATTTCCCCATCAGAAAACAGCAGCAACACACAGAGCACTGAAACACATTCACTTGTGCTTTATAAGATCATTGATTTAATCCATTTCAGAAGGTGGTTACTTTTGCATTTTAATCACATGAACATTTCCTTGAGGTTATTTCAATTACAGTGTAATAGCTGTTAAGTCACTGCTGTACAGAACCTGAATCTTAAAGACTTTTCAATTCTGAATGTGCAAAGAAGATCTTAGATATCAACAGCTTAGATATCATTACAGAGTCAGTGCATATTTATAGAGTCCTATAAATGAACCAAATATCCTAGATGCCCTTCACAAGTCTATAAAACATCAGATTTGCTAAGTAATCTCTTAAAGCAAGCTAAGCCCACCTACACCTTCACTGAACAGTAACTAAAAAGAATCACAACCTTAGCGCCTGATTCCTAAGTCCTAATTCCCATCCTGCCTCGCTGCACCATACCTGTGCTTACCTGAGCTGGTGGTTCAGTAGCAGTGGTGTGTGCGGTGACAATGTTCCAAGACACTGTCTTGTTAAAAGCGTCTTTCTTATTTTACCTGAATAAGTGCTCCCTCCTCCTCCTCCTCCTCCTCCTCCTCTTTATTTGGGATATAAACAATTGTGTGTACACGTGTCCGGTGTGGATGCGAGATTGGCTGCTGTGTTGACGCATTTACACATATATCAGAGACCAGAGTCAGTGTTGTTACATAAACATCTGCGTGTGTATGGGGATAGCAGGAACAAAGCCTGTCATAATGTCCCTCAGAGAGGACATTCTTACATGTAGTTGAGAAACTCTGTTATATATGTTGGTAGACGTTATTATCATGCTCTAAGCTAAGCACTTCTTTAAACTGCAAAGGATGCTTTGACATAACAGTGAGAGTCAATGAATCCTTTAATTAGAGTCATAAGTGGTCCCTGCTGCTCTCAGAGTGGATAAAAAAATACACTCCCTTACTCTCTGACACAATAGAATATAGGTACACCTTGCTAGCAACAGGTTAGGTCCCTTTTGCCTTCAAAATTGCCTCAATTCTTTAATTTCCGAAAGATCAGCAGTTTCTGAATTAC
The DNA here is from genome assembly GCF_001858045.2 of Oreochromis niloticus. NCBI lineage: Eukaryota > Metazoa > Chordata > Actinopteri > Cichliformes > Cichlidae > Oreochromis > Oreochromis niloticus. Next base: position 12,079,310 of record NC_031976.2, on the reverse strand, counting down.
TCAGACCAGCCGGTCATGCCTTCTTCAAAGTCACTTACATCACCTTTCGTCCTCATTCTGATGCTGGTTTGAATTTCAGGAGGTCATCTTGACCATGTCTACATGTCTAAATGCATTGAGTTTTTGTTCCAAGAGGGATTTTCTGGCATCTTTTCAGAAACACTAAATGATTTGTGTTTCTTGGGTGTTGCTTTACAAGTTGAAGCTTCAGCTCCGTACACAGATTTATCTATTAATAAAGATTGGCTAGGCCCCTCCATGATCTTAATGTGCTTCTTCTTTGGCCCTTTGTTGCCTTGGCAGTATGTTTTGGGTCACTGTCATGGCAGGAGACCCATCCACTAGAAGAGAATAGAATAGCCCTTTATTGTCATTGTACATGTAGAGTGTGTTCTGGCTGTGGGAAATAGGTTTTCATGATCATCCACAACCAATGAGGAAAGATCTTGCATGGAGATTCAGACTGAGGGCGATTGATAGTCTTTTTATATTTCTTCCATTCCCGAGTAATTACAGCAACACTTGTCACCTTCTCAGCAAGCTTCTTGGTGATGGTCATGTTGCTCAGTCCATTGTGTGTGTCTCTAATCTTGTCCCTTACATCCTTTTACAGTTTTTTGGTCTTTCTCATGGAGGTGGGGAGCTTGGGATGGAAGAAATTGTTTCTGTGGACAGGTGTGCTTTGTACACACGATGGACACATAGCCAAGCTGTGGGAGCCAGAATTCTGTCTGAGTTATTGGAGATCAAATATTTATTTCAGTCAGTGACCTGCAAACCATTTTATGTGTGTTTCTGGATTTTTGTTTGATATTCTGTCTCTCTTCATTAAAAAATTAAAATACCAACTCTACCAATACCAGCCTTAATTATTACGGCGTACCTCTAAACGTAGCCTTAGACAAAGAGATGCTGGTGCGACTTTGTGTCGTACATGTTACATTTCATTTCCTTTATTGTCTTATTTTTGTTATTTGAGGATCTGCTAAGTTTCCAGGTATCCCAAGTGCTCATCTTTCTGTGGAATATATTGCACATTCTTTGGTCCGATGGTTGCTGGGCATTTTCCGTTTACATGTCCTGGGCAGGATATAGAGGTTATTCAGACAAGAAAACATTCGGCTTTCTCCTTGGTTAACAGAGAGCATAAACAAAAACACAGTTTTCAAATTGTGATGCGTTTTTTTTTTTTTTTTAATGAGGTGTGTTTGTGTGCAAGTATGCTGGTTAGTTATCTGTGTAGCTTTTCTTTGGTGTTACAATTTTTCATGCCGTGTAGTGGTGTCATTCCTTGTTCTGTCACACAGTGGAAAAAAAGCCAAAGTAGACTGTATCCGTCTGATAACTGCGAGGTTAGAAAAGAGAGACTGTGACACAGACACAAGAATGTAAAGTGTGTGTGCTGAGTTTTTGGTCTATGGGATAGTGAAATACACATGACAGCAGCACAGCTGATGACAAGAAAGGAAAATGGGGGAGTGAATTTAAAAAAAGAGTGTGAAAAGCTAAAATCCAACATTTTTTTCACATTCCAATGCTATCTTATGTTTAGTTTAACTAATTTAAATCCATTAATGGTTTAAAGTTATTTCTTATACAGTTAAATCACATTATTAAGCATACAGGAGTAAAAGAATGAGGCACTCAATAACAGCTGTGTGTCTGGTGTCTGTCTGCATAAAGGACTACTTGCTTGTCATAAGAGAGGTTAAATAAAGGTCACTTTGTTCCATGACATTGGCATGTCACTGATAGAATTACAGGACATGTCCTGTACAATATGTAAAGGATACATGGTATTTCCTTTTGTGAAGATAAGAGGTTTCTACCTGCAGACACGGTTTTCTTCTTCTCTGGCCTCCTATCTATATTAAAGAACATTTTAACGGCAATAAGAAACCATAGTAAAGTTTATCCTCGAATGGGTATGAAATTACTCTGAAACTACCCCAGGTCAATATAATGTAATATTGTTCTTTGACACTGAATCTGCTGAAAGTCTGGTTCTTTTCTTTAAATACTGTAAAAGTAAAACAAGCCCTCAAAAATAACATTTACAGTCTCAGGACTTCATTGCATTCAATTTTCTGTCAGTTTGTACAGAACTCAGAATGAAAGCATTTTCTGCTCCGTCTTCATGGACTACATTACAGAAGCTCGCTCAATTGATTTCACTTGCAGACTTTAAAAGACGTACAAATGACCTTGTGAAATCATCACTGGGAACTAGTTCCTGTTTTTGATATGACTGTGTAGACATTAGACAATTTTTGTTCTTTTTATGTTTTGTTTTTTTATTGTTGTAATTTTAATGTTTGTCTGAAACAGGTATCTCTTGTATTTGAAACACTGAGTCTCAGTGGGACTACCTAATAAATAAAGGTTAAATAAATAATGTCAGCTACTTGTTCTGGAGACATAATGTTTAATTATTAAAGCATGGCATAAACCAAAATCTTTATAAAATCTTTATCTTATGTTTAGGGAGCAAAATTTAGATTTCAAATTTCTCAGGAGCTCTCCAAAGGGGGACAAATCCTCCTTGAATGTACAAAAAACAGAGGGTGTCTCTAAAAGTTGTAAAAACTACAAAACTGATTGTTTGCCCCACAACTAACCCAACTCAGCTTAGTTATAGTTTAACCATCGTTTCTCTCAATATCATGGAACAAGTTAAATAGTTTCATTGTATTTGACAAAGGTCATCTTGAGATGACACACTGAACAGTGGACACACACACGTGCGTCTCTGTTATGGTGGTATTTGAGGGTGTTTTTCCATAAACAGGAGAAAGAAAGGTGTGAGGACAGGTAAGCTTACGTAATAGTTAGAAGTCAGACCTAGAAATGTGTGTAAGGATAATAATCCTCACACATAATTATGCTTACAATGATATTGGTATGATGTGATTATAATGATAACATAAGAATAACAATAAAAGCCTAACAATAACAATAAAAATGATAAAGCCCTTCAAAATAAAGTCCCAGCATGGTTTATACACAAACAGAAAGTCATTCAGATTTACTAGGTGGTGGCCACATGAGAGTCCCGTGTGTTTTGACAGTTAGATGTGTCTTTAATCCCAGCCAGAGCTAAGAAATAAAATTGAGGAATATAACCTGACTGGCTCCTAAACATGTCCATTATTTTCCTCATTCTTTTAGTCATGCTAACACCACGGGCTAAGATGAGACAGAATATGACAGAAACCTATCATGGAGTGAGCCGAGGTGCAGATGAGCAGCTGAATCAACACTTTGCTCCATCCTACCTCACTGTATCAACTAAAAGTTGAGGGAGAATTCTCTCCTGCTGATCTCACTCTCTCTCTTTCTTTCTTTCTCTCTCCCTCTCTGTCTGTGTGTGTGCTTTGCTGGGCTCGTCAGTCAGGTGTCACAACACACAGCAGAGTAAGTGAAGATCACAGTCAAAGGCAATCAAATGGCAGGGTAAGTGCTGTATTACTAATGAGAGATTTGGTCCCTGTTTTATGCACCCAAACGTGGCATGTTTTATGAGTAGCAATGTTTTAGTGAAGTTGGAGTGAACTTTAAAAACATTAAGTTTAGAAATAAATGGTTAATTTATTGGAAATGTTATGAGCAGATTACTTAGACTGACATGAAGGTGGAAAGTTAAAAAAGGCAAATACAAGTAGGGGGTAGCTGATCCTGAGACAAACTGTATTCACCACCAGGGGGAAGCAAAACACAAGAGGTCGACAGAGGAGATTTACTTCATTAAATCTATGCTGAAGTGGCAAAAACTGCAGTTCAATACAGACTCTTGTGATAAAAAGTCAAATTTTAGAGGATTAAAAAGCACATTTACTTACTGTAAAAAGCCTTTGTATGGTTTAACCATTCATAACAACACTTAGATGGGTAGTTTATTTATTTATGTATTTATTATCATTTATTATCAGTAGTAGTAGTAGTAGTAGCATATATGAGGCCACCTCTGGCTTCACAAAACCCAACATGGCTCAGTTTTCTCTGGTATCTACTGCCTACTGTTATATGCTAATAAGGCACTCTGAGAGTAGTTAATATAGTTAAGCATACTGTAACTCAAACTTGTGTATAAAACATTGTATGTGCAGATATAACACAGTGGAGTTCCATCAGGACAAGTAAGGCAAGCGTTAATTGCCTTGTCGAATTTTAAAATAGACATAAATTAAACAACACCAAAAAAGGGGATCTTTCTCCTGTCATTTCAGGCAGTGCTGTCATAAAGCTCCTTGCCTGTTTACATCCATCCTGTACATTATCCTTTACATTATCGCCATCTTGAGGATACAGTTGGATATTGCCGCTCAAAGCTCTGATTGTTTTGTGCTCATAGGAAACTGTAGCTGTCTCTGTTTTACGGGTGTATCAGTCTCCTGTTGCAACCCGTTCTCACTCCCGAGGCGTAAAATACTGACGATTTGTCACGTCCCTTAACTTCTCATGCTGACGCTAAAGGTACCCTTCCACGTTTTTATGTGACGCTGTGGGTTGTCAATTCATTCCAATATGATCCCGCTCGCGGCGATCAGAGACGCTTCAAGCAGAGGCTCCAGCCATCTATTTACTCCAATAATAACCCCGTCACGGCGAAACATGACGCCGTGAAGCACAATCTAACTATAGAACCGGGGACCCTCTCCGCGAACGGGTTTTTCTCCCGAATTTAATGCTTTCTTTTAATGACATCGTTAACATTTCTCAACAAAAAAACATGAGAGTATCACTGATAATTCAACAATAAAATCGCTTCATGTTGTGGCCATCACACAGTGTTTTCCAAAGTGATTCACGATCTGAAAGTGCGCAGATTTAACGTACATAATCCTTTGTTAGGTTTATTATTTTCATTTCACACGTAAAACACATTTATAGATTAATTCACCACTCCTGTTAGTTTTGGATGCGCTCGGCTCCAACCAATCAGACGCAACCGGTGTAAGCAAAGGATGATGGGAGAACGGAGAGACCCGTTTATAAGAATAAGAAAATGAGGCGGAACTGATTGATTCTAATGCAGGTATGTAAAAAATACATATATTTAAAGTAATACCTTGAAGTGTGTTTCAAAGTTTGTTTTTCGTAAAAGCTTCAAACAAGCAGAGGTGACTGATCTCGGAAACGATTTAATGCATTTAAAAATGGCTACAGCTACCGTCAGCATGCTTGCTAGGTAACCTACCTACACGTGGCTACTGCAGCATTAGCCATTTAATCAAACGTTGGATTAAATCTATTACAAACGTTAAAGGACTTGTGTGTTGCAAAATACCCTCACATGGTGCGTAAAGCAGTTTTTGCGCTAAGAGTTCTGCTAGCTCGTTATAAACGGCTGATGCTAACGTTAATTGCTAACGTTAACCGGAGCACCAAGACTGAAAATCATTTGAGTTGCGTTAGTTATGTGTTTATGTCACTGAGTTCTGCAAAATCTCTTTCCTCTTTAGCTTGAAAATGAGTGATTCAGAGGATCCCGAGCTGGAGGAAGAGCTTCAGGCTGCTGACGAACTCCTTCAAGATATGCAGGTAAAGTAAACGTTATATTATTAATTTTTATTTATTTATTTTATTTTATTTAATTTTATTTTATTAATTTTTTTAAATAAATTTTTATATATGTGTATATACAAGTTTATGTCAAATTAAGTTGGTTAACTTAAGATGTTTGATAATCTTTGCTTTAATCATAGACTGTATTTTAGGTGTTCCCTTTGTTCCTTGTTAATTGCATAGAATGATGCACAGAGTGAACCTCAGCCAAGACCAGTGCGCTGGAAAAAACGTGACAGACAGGGAGATTTTATTCCTCAAAGACCATCAACCAGTCGAAGTACTACTTGCATGCCACGTGGTCAGTGTTCACACAACCATTGGTTTTATCTCACAACTTGTTTTCACCAAAGAATTTCAGTAATTAAATATTCTTCAATCTCTTTCCCCCCCCCCCCCAGTGTCCAGAGATCAGCATCAATGTCCACGTGAAGAAACTAGTTATGTTACCAGTGTCAACCCAACAAAAGGTACTTTACCTTCTTGTATATATTGTGATTTCTGTTTACTTTTATATTTGTTGTTATAGTTGAGTTAGGCAGGGCTTTTGTGCAGTCCTAAGAAACATACTGCCTAGGGTGTTTTTCACTATGTGGAAGAGATTCTTCCTTTCTTTATTTTTTTTCTGTTAGTGTATGGAACTGAGGTGCTCCGTCAGGAGCTCCTTCAGTTGTTGGAGGATGGAGAAGAGGACGCAGCCATGACTTGTGAGACGTCGTCTGAGTCAGCTGCTACTCACTGGGCGATTAGAAATATGGTGTCCTCGCAAAAGTGGAAAGAGGCCAGGCCTTGTCTTATAGACAATATGTTAGCTACTCTGGATCCACAGTCACACAGTGTGTGTCAGTGTGGCAAACAAGTAGTTGTGAGGTGTCTGGACTGCCTTCCTCTTCCATTCCTTTGTGCTGACTGTGATATTGCAGTTCACACACGCTTTGTCCTGCACAACAGAGAGGCAGTAACAGGAGGGTTTTTGCAGCCTTCATCAGAGTTTCACAAGCCAATAGGTACGGTTTTTAAGTATTATGCGTTTCTTGCTATGTACTATGAGTGGGTGCTGTTATTGTATATTTATTGTGTATCAGTTAATTTCCAATTCTTTTTATATATATATATATTGTGTGTTTTAATGTTAGTTCGGCTGTTGCCTGTCCAAAGGCCAGACCGTGTGTGACTGCCCAGCAGGTAACGTTGAGGTTTCACCCGGCTCAATTGTGGCTCTTGTAACCATAAATGGTAAGTTGCCCTTTTGTCACACACTACATACACAATAGATGTGTTTGGAGGTTTAATTGCAAATTGTGCATTGCTATCTTGGTTTGAATTGCCCTCGGCCCGCAGTATGTATGTATGTGGGCACCTGTCAAAGGTCATTTGGATTTACCAGATCAATTTGAAAACAACATGAAATCTTCACAACATGAAAAAAATGAATGGTTTGAGCCATGACTGAATTTATCCTTATCCTTTCTAAAGGCCGTTATAACCTTGCACTGCCAGTGGTGAGATGCACCAGCTGTGACCTAATGTGGTCCCCCTCAGTTAAGGACATCCTGGGTAGTGGATATTGGCCTGGCACCTTAAATTTCTGCACCCTGTTTTCAATGGATGTCTTTCAGTCTTTCTATGACATTAAGAAGGCTGCACCAGGGATGTCACTTAAGGCATTTGTCAAAATGCTGGATGAAAGAACAGCCCATTTTGGAAGGGTGAGTTTCTAAATTTGTTTAAGGAAATTGTGCAAATCAATGTTTATGATGACTGTCCTTGAATATTCTGTTGTATGCCCTCTATGTAAAAGACTGGCCGAATATCAGCTGATGCCTTCAGTAAAAGTTTCTTGGAGTGGAGTGCTGTAAAGTTTGAGGTGGACAGGATGTGCAAGGAGCCATGCTTTAGCTGCCCTGCCTGCACTCCAGACGTGCTTGCCGTCTCAGTTGATGGAAACCGTAAGCTTTATCGCTTTCAATCTAATGCAAGGTACGTTATGCATTGTGTACATAAATCAAATATGGATTTGTAGAAAAATGTATTTTAATGTTTCTTTTCAAACAACTGTCACTGTGTTTGTTCAGCACTTCAGAGCAGGGGAACTTTGAAGGTGTCTTCATTGAAAAAGATGAGGACGTTGCTGAGTTTGTGAAATACATCCAGAGACACACAAGTCATGTAAGATACACATATATATTAGTGCTGTTAGCGTTAATCTTGTTAAAATGACGTTAATGCCATAACCATATACACATACGTGTGTGTGTGTGTGTATACATATATGGATGGGTGGATATTTATTTTATTTTTCTCTTGGTGTTGTCGTAATACTATTTACTTTACTTTATCTTAATGTATACTTTATTTTGTTACCATGTGTATTTAAAAAAACAAACAAAAACAACATGATTTTTATTTTGTGTTATCAGTGCTGTCCTGGGGAGATATGAGGTCTTGTGTGACTTAACGCTAATTCAGCTAATTGTTATGCATTGGTTTTAAAAAGTTTGTCCCTGATAGGGCTTAATCATGTCATGTCTTTTATGTTAAAATCTTTGAGTGTATAGGTCCCGGGGAAAGGGTTGTGCGGATCTTCATCTTGGACTGCAGCAAAGGAGTCGTCCAAAAAGTCCACTGGGAAGTTGGATGAAGAGGGCATGGAAATAGCTGTTTGTCGCCACGGAGTCCTCTTAGCTGCATTGAACATGTTTCGAGGGTAGATCTTTGCTTACCCCCTTTTTCTCCAGAGGAAGTTGGCAGCTAACGTCCCAGGACATATTACGTTCCTTTGCTCCGATGTGGCCTGTAAATATTTCCCCTATTTAACCAAGGTGGCTCAGCAGTGCCCTGAGCTGAGGAACCTCTTGTCAATGCGTCCTTTTCTCTCCGTCATGCATGCAAAGGCTCACACTTGGAAATGCGAGGTATACTGCAGCTTGTAGTTTTGGATTAGTTTGAGACATTTTGTTATAAGGTTGAATGAATTCAGCAGTCATGTATTGTGACCTCCTTTCTATAGATCAAATGGGGAGGTGCGTTTCAGGATGGGGCCGGTTCAACAGTTGGAGAAGAGGTGGAACAAGTAAACAGTTTCCTGTCTAGGGCGGCCATCACAACGAAGTACATGTCTAAAGCAGGTATGTGTTCGTGTCTGAGATTCCACTCAGTATCTTGCTCATTAATTCTTATTTGTATACTAATTGAAATGCAGGGCGAACAGACATGCTGACCCTCCTGGCTTTGGGTTGGAACAAAAGGAAAGTGGAACAACTGGGCCGCACTTTGAGCCAGAGATATCTAAAGGTGATTTTTTTTTTTTTTTTTGTTTTGTTTTGTTTTTTCAAAAACCATTTTAATGTGTGTGGTAATGGGGGGAAAACACCTGTACTCTAAAAACATCAATGTGAATGACATTTATTAATGTATTCTTAGATCATAAGGATCCTTAGAGAACAAGTGGAGAGCCTGAATGCGACCAAAAATGAGCTGGGTGTGGATGATGACACACTGCAGCAATGGGTGGCCGATGTGCAGAAATGGGCTGAAGGTGAGTCTCAATATAATGCACTCATGTATAACAATAGGACCCACCATGGCCTCATTAAAGAACTTAAGGTAGAGTTAATATCTTTCTGACAGTGTCAACAAACAATGAAAAATAAGTTTTGTAAAAGCAGAATTTATGGCAGAGTTGTTGCGTTTCATCAAATTGGATTGAACCTGGGTTGAAATGATGTCGTACTAGTTGGTTTTATAAACCTGAACACAGACATACTTGTTATCTAATGATAATGCAGCACATGAAGGCTACAGATGTCTTATAATGAATATCATCAAGTCAGTGATTACAGAGTCCACTGTAGTTTGGTGACTGTTACTCATCCTGTATTCTGATTAATATTCCTCTCACTTAGAAACTGATCAAACTGATGGCAGCCTTGGAGCGTTGCAGGCACGAATAGAGGAGCTTGTCGTCATCATCAGAGTGCGAACACAAAGTCTTTACAGACAAAATGGTGTCCCAGTTTCTTTGAAATGGACCGTTTGATACTTAATTTGTACAGCTACTTTGTAAACAGAATAAAATCAGATCCAGGTTTGTTTAATCTGGATGTGATGCGTGTTCTAGCAAACAAATTGAGTGTAGATTAAAATGTAAATATATACATTATGTGAAGGTGTGAATTTTTTATGATCATTTACAGATAGCAACAAGAGGCGACACAGAATTCGCAAGGTCATCTTAGTTGAGAAGAAACGCTTGGCGGCTGCTGTTGACGACTACAACAAGCTTGCTGAACCAACAAAGCAAATCGTATCCAGTGATGCCCTCATCCAGACCGATATTTGGCCCTGGCAGAGCACAAGTGAACGTAAGCTCTTGATTTATAAATATCCTTTTTAAACAAACTCCCAGTATCTGAGCAGTAGTTGAATGTTTGGTTCTTGAGTCATAACGTGCTACTATGTTTTCCCATCTGATGTTGTTAAACTGTAGCTGCTGCTGAACTCCAGACAAAGAGAAAGGTTTTTGAGAAGGTGATGGCTGTGAGGCGCCTGAGAGAGGAGGAGATGATCCTTTGCAGGGAGATGCGGCATCACTGGACAGTGTTGCGAATGCGATCTGTGGTGTTGGGGACAATCTCCTCAGACTGTAAGCACTTTATTTATTTATTCATTTTTTGACGAATCGATTGAAAATAAGAGCAGATGCTAAAGTCTTACTGGATCTTTTACCGATATCTAGATTGGTGGCTAACACTGCCTTCTCCCTTTAAAAAAAAAAGTTTAATTACAGGATCCTAATTCCTTGTTTATGAGGTGAGGGTTTTTTTTGTTTGTTTTTTTTACTTCACTCATATTTATTTGTTTTGTTCTTTTTACAGCCTCCCTTGTTGGCATGTCGGAGGATGCACAGAAGGGACTCCGTAGCCTGGTTTTAAAAAACACAAAGTGAACTGAAAGCTGAAATGCTCAAAATAAAGGACATGTACAAGAGAATCCTCAGCCACCAACCACTCCTGGAAATGGACTCGGAGGAGGAGGAAGACATTCCAGACGATGCCACTGAGAGTGATTTGAGCACTTCTGATGAAGACTGATTGTGTCATCCTTGATGTTATTTTTGGTAAAATAAAAAGTTAATCACATCTCTGTTTAATGTGATTTTTCAACAGACATTTTACATTTTGAGGAGAAAAATGGAATTTCCTTGGTGCAGTTGTTTACCCATAATCATGCTTTCCCATGTAATTTAATGACTAGTGTACATGTTCAGATAGACTAACATAATTTAATTTATGGGATGCTTTCTGGGCTGCTCAAATTATCACAAAATTTAAAAGCACGAGGCAGCAAACTCACAAGTAAATTTTTTGTTGAGTGTTTTGTCGAAGAAATCAGCAAGTACAATTGATATGTTTGCTGTAGCTGTGTGTGTGTGTGTGTGTGTGTGTGTGTGTGTGTGTTAAGCATGCCAGCACACTGGTGAACTGACAGTCCCCGAATGCACCCGAGCCACTGACTCGCCCCAGAGCAAATGAAATTGCTTATCTAGAAAGACAACCGTCATCAAAGAAGTAAAAGAGTAGGAAACAAATGGTAAGGGAAGGTACTGTGCAGTAGGAAAGAAAGGCCAGAGCCGTGCAAAATGACCTCCAGCAGGCCACAAATGTGCACGTCTGCTCAAACGGTCAGAAACGGACTCCATGAGGGTGGTATGAGGGCCCGACTCCTGCCCTGTGCTCCTCACAGATGAAAGCAGGTTCACACTGAGCACTTGGGACAGAGTCTGGAGACGCCGTGAAGAACCTTCTGCTGCCTGCAACATCCTCCAGCATGTCGGTTTGGCAGTGGGTCAGTTTTGGTGTGGGGTGGCATCTCTTTGGGGACCGCACAGCCCTCCATGTGTTCGGCAGAGGTAGCCTGACTGCCATTAGGTACTGAGATGAGATGCTCAGACCCCTTGTGAGACCATATGCTGGTGCGGTTGGCCCCGGGTGCCTCCTAATGCAAGACAATGCTAGACCTCATATGGCTGGAGTGTGTCAGCAGTTCCTGCAAGACGAAGGCATTGATGCTGTGGACTGGCCCACCCATTCCCCAGACCTGAATCCAATTGAGGACATCTGGGACATCATGTCTCGCTCCATCCACCAACTGCAGCACAAAATGTCCAGGAGTCTGGGAGGAGATCCCTCAGGAGAGCATCTGCCACTTCATCAGGAGCATGCCCAGGTGTTGTAGGGAGGTCATACAGGCATGTGGAGGCCACACAGACTAGTGAGCCTCATTTTGCCATGTTTTAAGGACATTACATAAAACCAGATTAATGATTCTGTATTGCATTGATCAAGGAACCAACCCAATAGGAGCTAAAGGAATCCTCTTGATATTACTTCACTCAGTAAGTTTATATTATCTTTAATGTGCATTTTCTGCATCAGTTTAGAACATAACATGTTAGCGCTCCCTGGTCCTTTTTGGAGACAGATCCTGAGACAGCAGGCAGCTATGGAAAACTTGTGTCAGCTGTGGTAATTAAGTAATACTTTGATTTAATATTGATTTCATGACAACTATCCTCATACACATATTCCTGGATATATATAATGACATAAGTAAAACTCCCATTTTAGAATCATTGCCTTCTTTGATCTGACTTATTGCCTCAGACTTTGGCCCTGTGTCCCCAAAAGTATAGAAAATCCATGACACTGAGTAAGAGGCCTTTATCATGTTATAAGTGAGAGAGTTTGGTGTAACAATGGTTGAACATGCCAAATCAACCCACAACATACTGCCATTCCCCAGCTGTAACCTGCATATGCATCAAACCAAAATCCAGTATCATAGCCACATGATAGACATAAAGATGAGGTTAAAAGGGTTGTATCATTTTGCCAGATAGCTTCATCCCCAAAAAGATAAACATTCGTCAAAAACCAAAGTTTGTGAATATTTGCTGTATTGCCAGGCCTAAACCAACCTGTTAAACTTATCAAAGTATTGTCATAGATACAAACCTATTGATTGAAACAGAATAATCCATTCAAGCCTCCATCATCATCCAAGATCACTGTTACTATTCAGATTATTTTATCTCTATTTTCCTCTAGAATGTTTTGAAAATCAGCATTTTCAATAGATCAATAGACTTTTTAAAAGTTTATTTTGATCCTATTGTTTACTTGTGTAATTGCATTTTTATTGAAATTATGACAGGAAAACCCTTAATCAAATTGTATCTTTGATATCTAATAATAATATTAACAATAATGTTACATATGTAATATGTACACAATAATAATTTGCAAACAAACAAGAAAAATAGCAAAAAATGTCAATTTCTTTTCTACTACCCTGTATTTAAAAACCACATATGACCACAACTCCAAATGTGCAATTGTCACTGCATCTAAACATGACATATTGCAAAAGGTAGAAACATATAATATACAATATGTTCTGAAGCTGGTACTGGTGCAGTTAACTTTGCTTTAGGCTCCCATACACAGTAGGTGTTATTTACTTTAACTTGTAATATGTTATAATAAGCAAGTCACTTCTATATTTATGAGAATGTAGACAATAATGTTGGCTGATATGTAAAACTATGAGATATTGAGTGCAGGGAAGATATTATTGATCGATCAGATTCATGAATGTGTTAGGTACAAAAGCCACTTAGAGAGTGAAACAGAGACTGACACTGGTTGAAATGTATAGAAAATATTTTATTTTGAACTTTTATGCTGAACTACAAACTGTGAACTGTGCCATCTCTGCGACCTGTGGTGCCTGGTTTACTGTGTGTAAAACTGCGCCGGTTCCCATGTGTCATCCCACACTTTGCCACTGTCAGGAGAAAAACATAACAAACAACAACCACAACCACACACAAAATAGGATAATTTAGGTTGTGACATATGACAATTTTTTAGGATGAAATATCTTCTATATTCATGTCATACTTTATACACCTTCATTGTAATATAAATTAATCAAATCAAGTCAGAGAGTAATAATATATGGAGTAGATGTCAAGCAGGACCACAGCAGCAGCCACGAGCCATCGGAACCTGCTGGATGAGAGAGCACAGAAACTCCAGGGAAGAAGTTTAGTTAGTAACATGCATGAACTGCATTACTGAGACATGTACGTTTACAGATGGTGAGGGAGAGGGGGAGAGTTTTTAGTAAAAGGAGACGTGACTGCATCTTCAACCAATACTGAGCCTGCATAACCCTGAAAGAGACAGACAGAGAGGGGGGGACACTAACCCCAGCAGTCTGGTCCTATGACAGCATAACTAAAGGCTGACCTGAACCAGCCCTAACTATAAGCTCTATAAAGAAGTAAAGTCTTATGCCTACTCTTAAAAGTGTTGACCATGTCCACCTCCAAAACTCATAATGGACTTTGGAGGTGGACAGCTATCAAGCTCCTCACAGAAGAGCAGCTTGATTGCTAAAAGCTCTCAATTTACTTTAGTCCAAATACATGAATTCAAATTGAGGTGAGAACTATTTATCAACAATATGAATGTCTGTTCCCGTTGTTACTACATACCATGTTAAGCAGGGCTTCCACTTGACTTTAACTTCTTCTTTTTCCTGAAAAACATGATTTAAACAAACAGTTAATTAAGAAAGACATGCAAGTTGCATACAAAAAGGAGCTTATAAACATTTATGTACTATTGAATGGCTCAATATATTATACAATTAGTTTACAAAAACATAAGAACCACTACAATGCTTGTACTGCCAGCATCGAGTGCATGTCAGCAAAGCAACACTGCTTACATTGTGGCTCACAAGCAAAAACTAACTGAAGCAGATGTTACTGAATGGGAAGGAGCACCTCCACATCAATCACTCCTTCTGAGCATGATGTCAGGAGGACTTTAAAGAACGTAAACACCAGGAAGGCAGCATGACCAGGTCATATCAGATGGTATGTTCTTATTTAATGTCCTATTTGGAGCAAAATACAGACTCAGTGGCTGAATTAATGTAGATTCATCAAACACAAAAGCTTATGGATAGTCAGTCAGGCACAGTTCAAATCCGGGAAGTCCAAAGATGCAAACAAATCTGCACAACAGCAGGCTAAATTACTTACATTTACAACTCTCCTGTCTACTATCTCTTCATATTTGAAAATTTTCTGCGTACGGTGTTTTCGGCATTCTGAAAAATAACAAATGAAATATTTACATGAGGTCTGTAAAACTGGAGATAATGCAAACATTAAGAAAAAGAAATCTTAACAAACTTAACGAACCTGTCATGTGTTTCGTACATTTACAATACCATAACGTCTAACCTTTCCTTGTCCTTTTTTTGATTGGGAGATTAGAGGTGTACACCGTAGAAATTGAGGGAGATGCAGGATGTGGAGATGGAGAGGAGGATGCAGGAGGAAGCAGAGACAGAGAGGAAGATGCAGGAGGAAGCAGAGACGGAGAGGAAGATGCAGGAGGAAGCAGAGACGGAGAGGAAGATGCAGGAGGAAGCAGAGACGGAGAGGAAGATGCAGGAGGCTGACAGAGGGAAGATGTTGGTACAGGCTCTAAATGAAGAATAAATTCCTCGTTTAGAGCCTCTGGGTCTGGGACTGGTCCAGCATCCACATTGTCAGCAGAGGATGGTCCAGCTGCTGGTGTAGAACTTTCAGCAGGAGGTGAAGCTTGTAATTCTGCAAAATTTTAAATATTAAATATTCATTAAAATGGGTTGGAAAAATGTACAGTACACATAAACACATAATAAGTAGTGATTTGCATGTTTTCAGTTAATTTTTTACTAAAGTTACAACTTGTAAATATTGGCATCAAATAAGTCATCTCACATACTCACTGACCCAAATCATTCAGTACAAGTTCCCTCCCGGGTAGTGTGACATCTGTGGTGCTTTTCTACATTGTACATTAATAAATTAATGAGTGTGACTATAAATCCAGATAGCTAATGAATTTTTTCCTCTGATGACACTACTTACCTGAATTTGTAGTGCATAACATTTGACACTTAAAGCTAGTACTGTGACTTAAGAGTTTTGTACAATGGTGATGCTAACTACCTAAGGAAGGTAATCAGGTAACCTCTTAAGAAGTATATAAGTTATTTAAGAATCTTGGTGTTCATATTGGTAACATTATATAACATTTGTTATACTAGAAAGTCTCGAAGAGAATTATCAGGTCTGGTTTTCGTGAAGATTTTTAAAATTACATTTGTATATACATGAGTGTGAAAGACCATACTATACACACACACACACATACAAAATTGTTCAGGTGGGTAACACCAGAGGTTCAGTATGGCTAGCTTTGGTGATGTGAACGCCACATGGGGAGGTAATAAGGCATATATAACACTATTTTCATGTTAGCAACAGGACATGTAGGGCAGCTGTCACCTCACAGCAAGACGGTTACTGGTCTGAACCTTGGCTGAATAATAGAATAGAATAGGACAGAATAGAGTAGAGTAAAATAGAATAGCTGGTGACTGTTAACTATCCTCATCCTAACCATCTTGTTTGTCTCTGTGTACCCCGTGATGATCTGCTTTCTTATCTAGGGTGTACCTATGAGGATAGGCTACCTGATAAGGACACCTGGTTACAGATAATGGACAAAGCATATCTTACTTCTCAGAAGGTGTTCATAAAGCTTCCTCATCTTCATGAGGATGTCACGTGCAGCACCTTCCGCTGGTTCGATCTGAGTGATCACGTCCCCTACTATACGGCCCTTACGGTCAAACTGTCCAAGAAACAGAATAGGCTGGTAGCCCAGGGCATGTAGTTTTGAAACCTGCAAGAACAACAAAGAAAAACATATGCAGCCAGTCTTTCATGTAAGCAAATTGATGTTTAAGTTTCACATCTTTGCTGTTTTATTGTTGTAGATAGTTAAAAAGTATTTATGGTGACCAAACCTGTAAATGTATGATAAAATCCATCTTGAAATGTTTTGTCTCTCTGTTAATAGCCGATTAAATTAAAATTCAGAAGTAGCTTAAATAAAAATAGTTTTTAACAAGTTTTTTGTGGTTTGATGTCTTTAATGTGATGATGTTATTCTGATATGAATAACTTTTTTATTTATGCTCTTTTATGTGTATATACCTGTCTTGTTAGTTTCTTACTTCGTGATATACAAGAAAACATTGACAACTGTGATTAATAAAGAATTGTCTAGCAGACCAACCACTTATTAGATCAGAACTTTTAAACTTACTGACAACTGGGCTGAATTAACCACCCTGCTCGCATTTCTGTTTTTTTTAACAGAGGCAGCCCAGTTATTGTTTTTAAACTGTTCTTGTTTTTTTTTCAATCCCTCCTTTACGTTCAGGCTACCCAGGCATCCACTGCATGTCTTCCTGTTGCAGGTGTTTGGAGCCTGACAGGAAGGGCATGGTTTGGTTTTTGGTTTTGTCATGTCTGCAAATGAAAATGAAACATGTAGGGATTATTTCACGTCTGCTTTGGTTAAATGATTACAAAAATAATTTATGACCAAAGAAATAACTTATATTACGAGGCATTATTACACCATATTTAGAAAAAAAATCGATTAGAGATTAAAGTCGTTAATATTGAGTTAATTACGTGAATAGGGTTAAAAAAAACTGAATTGATTAAAGAAAAGATACATTGCTAAAATAGACCAGTACTAACATTAGCTGGGTGGCTAAGCAAGTGTCTTACACATGGGAATACATCACAAAGAAAAATTAAATAAACTTTTGCAGAAGTAGTTCTCTTGGTACACAGACTGCTCTGTGAAAACATTTCAAGTTTAATATCTGCTGATTAATATTTCAGTGAACATGCAAATTACCCACAGTTTATCACAACTTACCTAGCTAAGATCTGTCTCGTATCGAGTCGGAAAATTCCTGCAGGACCGTGAGTTGAAAGATACATTTACTACGACTCCCAAGATGCATTGCAGTAAAAACCATCCAATCGCCTTGCTTAAGATCTGTTGACGTGTCGCCAAAGGCGCGCTGTAGATAAATATTGCAATTTGTAAAAGATAAAATAAATAAAAATAAATTTGCAATTTGTAATTACATAATTAAACACTGGGCCAGTTTATTTTCGTATTATCGCTGGTTATTATTTTAGAGTAAATAAAGGAATAACGGGTAGCACCAAGCTGTTGTTATCTTCATTTCCATAGCAACGGCGGTTGAGGATTATGGGTAGTGTGCAGTTACGGGATTAGTTCGCTGTCTGCATAAATTGGTCTGATTGGTTGGAGCCGAGCGCATCCAAAACTAACAGATCGCACTTTCAGATCGTGAATCACTTTGGAAAACACTGTGTGATGGCCACAACATGAAGCGATTTTATTGTTGAATTATCAGTGATACTTTCATGTGTTTTTGTTGAGAAATGTTAACGATGTCATTAAAAGAAAGCATTAAATTCGGGAGAAAAACCCGTTCGCGGAGAGGGTCCCCGGTTCTATAGTTAGATTGTGCTTCACGGTGTCATGTTTCGCCGTGACGGGGTTATTATTTGGTGTAAATGGATGGCTGGAGCCTCTGCTTGAAGCGTCTCTGATCGCCGCGAGCGGGATCATATTGGAATGAATTGACAACCCACAGCGTCACATAAAAACGTGGAAGGGTACCTTTAGCGTCAGCATGAGAAGTTAAGGGACGTGACAAATCGTCAGTATTTTACGCCTCGGGAGTGAGAACGGGTTGCCTGTTAACTGTGACTAGAACTGGGCAAGCTGTTTTTTGCACATTTGCATCGTGAATAAACCTCTAGGCTGCCATGTTAAACTGACGGGGCGAATCGTCTCCGGGTGACTTTCAGTAAAAGTCCTCGACACTGACATAGCTTTGACAGGCATGATATGCTAGTCTTTGTTCAGGTGCCCATTATTCTTGTGGTGTTATCATTTGGAGGATTACAGGTGACAGCTGTTGCAGCTGGGAGAGCTTTGCTATCTGACATGAAATTTAGTAAAAGTGCCACTTTTAAACCGCAAGAATATATTTCTATAAATCTAAACAAGTACATTTGTTACCTAAACCTAACCAAACTATAATTGAAAACAGAAAGTCGAGAACAAAGATAAAACAATATGAGATTTTTGCCTTTGCAAGAAGTTTATTAATAGAGGCAAAAGATTTCATTTTCAAGAAGTCATCTAAAGTCATTTAAGGTGCTTGATTAATACATCTGTCATTAAAGGAGCCTTTGCCACTCTAGCTTAAAGCCATGTAATGATTTCATGTTAATGATGCAACTGAATGAAGCAAGGGAAACTCCTAGAACTGCACAGTATTAATGTGTTTGTGATGGTATCTGTAAAGATCACACAAGCTGGATACAAAGACTTAAAATAATTTTACAACAAGAGTACAAACCTCAGAGTACACCGTTGTTTTCAGAGATCATAACATATGTATATTGCATAATGTGTGTTACAATGAAAGGATTAATAAATAATATTAGCATCACACTTAGCATAGATCTGATTAGTGCATAACTCTAACTTTCAGATAGAACAAGCATTATTGTAGCATTTGCCAGTTTCATTGACTATGGGGTTACTTGTATGCAGACAAAGTTTCTTCTTTCTGTGCAGTCCCTGATCATCCACGTGCTGTTTGTGTCAAATTTGGACAAAGTCCCACAGTGTTCCCAGTTGGGCGGACAGTCTGGCAGCATATCCTCAGGACCTGGTTTGTCTCCATTTAACCAAAACCATTTTCCTCCCATGAAGCGCAAGCCAATCCAAGCCTGAGAAACACAGGACAAAACTGGGAGAGTCAGTCCTGGCTGTGCAAGTGTTGGTAAAAGAGATTTTTATTTGCAAATTAAGCCGGGTACAAATACTACCAAGGCTTTAGCAAAGCCTTTCCTGAAATGAATATTGATCCTTTTTTTAATTTAAATTTTTTTTTAAAATTTTTTTTTACATACACTTCTTTTCTAGAGTATAGATTTTAAACATCTCCACAGCACAGCCTTAAAGCACTGAACTAGTAGAAAGAGTAAAGGCACTTGAACGTGAACTCCTCTGGTGTTTAATGCAGAATCTATGAACAAGTGATGCATTTAAAAGAACATCTGTAATTAAAAAATAACTCAAACCTCATCAGTAGTTGCTCTGTAGATCCTGTCTCTGACATAGTTGTACTGAGAGACATTGGTCAGGCTCAGGAGGTCGTACTTACAGCCAGAACATGATGCTTTCATCCTTCTGCAGTGAATCAAGGCATCCTCCCATGTCTTGTTCTCATTCACCACCACCAGGTTGTCATAAAAGCATATAGAGGAAAACTCTTTAGAGCATGCAGAGCCTACCCAGCCTCCGGCAGAAGCATCCAAAGAGCCACAGTCTGCAGTGACTGGCTGTCCTGGTGCCCAGTTTCTGTAGCTAGATCCTAAACTACCCGTCCAGTTCCAGGTCTTGCCCCCCACTCGATACAGTCCAATCCAGCCCCCTTTGTCAATATCACCTGAGTTTACCTGGGTGACAGTGGCTAGGTAACCATAGTTTTCCATACAGTACTTTACAGCGTCATACCAACTGAGCATAACACTGTGGTACCGGATTACATCACCTTGGGAACAGTAGACATTATTGATACTTGAACATTGTGCACTGTACCACATGAGGTCATTTCCTACAACTGCACAGTAGTCCTGCTGTGCAGAGGCCCATTTGCTGGTACGTGAGAGGTCATCACCTGAGACACCTTTACCGGTTCTGAAATCAACACAACAATCATCTCAAACTCAGCTACTCAGTTTTGTCATATTTATATAGACAGACATGGACATTCACATAAAGGTCATTTCAAAAAAGACACTCACCTTAGATTTATAGACTTCCAGACTGAGTCATCTTCAGGATCTCTGAGTAGACCAATCCAAATGTATGGGATATTTATTTGGACCAAAAATGGTATCATAGAATTAACATTTATCATGTCTCAAGTAACCAAGTCAACATAATGTGTCTGGCAGTATAGTCTTGCTTGTGTCCAGTTCTTTTCCTCATAAATAAGAAATCTGGAGCGTTTAATGCTTCCTTTTAAGGCACAGGCAGCAATGAGTACGACGTATAGTGCCAGTTCAAAGTTGCTTTTTCCCATATCTGTTACTGTTTGGACAACAAGCCACACAGATCAGTTTTCAGAGATTGTATTTGCTATCAGTCAGTTTGTGATGTGATCCGTGGCTGCTGAACAGCAATCACCCTGCTTTTATAGCAACCAGCTATGTGATCAGTGCCCACACACACACACCTCAACATCCAGCTGACCAATAGGAACTCTACACACTTTCAAATACAATTCAAATGGCCCTTAGTCACCTTTGACTTTGTTCTTCAAGATGCTTTCCTCCAAAAATCTAATTCTACTGTGACACTACATGTTTTTTATATTTGTTGAAAACAAGTGAGAGACATATATTGTGTAATTTGGTGATATGCAACTTGGCGAAATATCATAACAACAGTTAGTGGAAACCTTTTGGGGCTGCATTCAAAGTCACAATATTCAAATGTGCTTATTTAGGAAACAAAGTCAGCAAATTATCTCTTATTCAGATAAATATTCCTGTTTAATAGAAAGACTATGAGGTCAGTTGGAATTTGGGAAAACTCTTCCTTTCTCTCTAATTAGGAAACTAATTGCATCTTTTTGAGAATGTCTAATTTCTTTCTTAATAAATTACTTGAAAAAACAGTTGGACTCTTTAATAGCTCCATTATTGTGGGGGGCATAAGGCCCATAGAATTAGCAGAAAACATCTTTTAAAACATAAATTGGTAGGAGTGACTGGCTAAAAAGGAAACAGGAAGACTGCTTCCCATTCTCCAAGTCTGCAATCCAGTTAACTCCCACTACTACTAATAAGTGAGGTTTTAACAACAGCTCGATCATAGTCTAGTATGGAGCTTGAAACAGAGTTAATCTTAGTTCAATCTTAACCCTGTATCCCTAGCATTACCCACTGCTAAAACCCCCCCACCAAATTTGGTTGTAGTGTTTTTCAGTAGATTGCCATATTGATGATATTTGCATTAATGGGGTCTTTGCTTCTTTCAAGCAGTTACAAAGGAAATAGGGATTGCAAAGTAACAGCTTTTCCCTGCTACCTGCAGGTAACGTCAGGTATTAATTAATTTTGAGAATATAATAGAGAGTATCGTGTAGAAAAATATGTTAAAATCCCACCTGACCCTCTTTTGTCAGCAGGCGCCTCCTCTTCTGCTAAGCGGGAAAATTACTTTGGAGAGTGTATTCCAGACAACATTTGGGAGAACTGCCTTGAAAACATACAAGAACACTTACCATTGTCTCATTCAGTTTAAGTTCATTCCCAGGCTTCATTGCATTGTCAGGGGATGTAGCTCAGTGGTAGAGCGCATGCTTCGCATGTATGAGGTCCTGGGTTCAATCCCCAGCATCTCCAGGTTTTTATACCATCAAGCCTCTGAGCTACAGCTCAAAACTTCTGCTGCATTTCCTGGAGGAACCCACCCGAGGGATTAATAAAGTTTCATGTAATACTCCGAGTTGGTGTATAATATATATCGAAATGTGTCACCTCTGCTAATCTGCTCCAGAGTTTTGGACTATCCCAAAAAATCAAGCCTTCGTTGGCTGAGATATGCACCCTCATGTATGAGGTCACTAAAACACTGTTTAGACCAGAACCTTTTTTTTGATCACTCATGGTGTTTCTGAGACGTTCAGAAACGTTTTCTGTCATATTCTCTCTTAGCAGTCAATAAATAAATACATAATAAATAGACTGCCCACTCAACCTGACAAATACACCCTATCTAAAAAAGATAAAACTCGCTGGGGACGACAAGGGATGTATCTGGAAAGACTGCTGAGTGAGTGAGATTCTACATTGGACTTATTTGTGGATGTGAGAGGGATTTTTTTAGTCTGTCACTCTGTGTTAGCCCTGTGATCGACTGGTAATTTTATTTTCTTTCTTTTCTGCCTCCATATTAATCTTTCCCTAAAGTTTTCATAAAATGTAGGCGTCTCTAATAAAGGATCAGACCAACTACAAGAAAAACCATGACAATAAAAGTGGCCTGATCTCTTTTGCTCCTCGTGTAAGTAAATGGGAATCGTAAAAAAACAAATTTTAAGTAAACACACAAAGTGGACCCAAATGCAGCCATGTGTGCTGGAGTAAAAGGCTCTGTTGCTCTTTGTTTCAAAGCCCTAAAGAGATTTTCTGCATTCAAATCCAGCCAGTCTCTGTGCTTAGATGGCAAATTAGGGTTAGGTAAATGTCTGAACTTGAATCTTATTCAATGTGACAGGCTACTGACCTCTGTCTCTTTCACAAGTCTAAGTTATTGGTCCAAATGACTGAAGTGCAGAAGAAGATATTAATGAAATAATAAATGAAAATATCAGCAGAAGGCAAAAGAGCAAAGGACTTTCAAACTGGATCTGTTAAAATAAAACGGTGCCTTGGTGTGGCCAGCCATTCTGAAATATTTAACTGACTCAGGATAATGAGCCAAACATGTGAAGGGAAAATCCACCAATTATCATCATAAAGCTTCATAATTCACAATGCAAGGCCATATCAAACTTAGTTTTATATCTAACGTATCTTCTTAGGTTTTTCTTGGCCTGGATTCTACAAAAACCATGGTTATAGAATGAATTTATGATATATTGATTAGGAGTTAGAGCACCTAAGCTGCTCCTCTAATAACTAATGACCCAGCATTACATAGTGACCCACATAGTGAATCAAACAGCACAGTATGGAAAAAAAATCAGTAAAGTGCACTCAGCTTTTATTTTTAACATCAGTGTGTCTCATGAAAAGTGTGAGCTGGGGGACACCAAGATATATGTAAAGAAATATACAAATATATTTAATGTATGAAAAAATTAAACAGCAAAGTAGAATGCATAGACAGCAAATAACCACATTCACACAAAGCATACAAGGCGAACTCCCAACTCTTGAGCCATGATCGCCATAGAGGCTACCATCATTCAATAAACTCCAGTACATCAAAGTCTCCAGTGTACTTTTAATTTATTAGCATATGCAAATGATGTTGACTAAGAGTTTTTATTCACAGTCATTCTTTGATGATCAGCTTTTCCTCAGAGTAAGTGCTTCCCTCAAGTGGACAAACTGAAAGTACAGGTATCTAACCTACTGTTAAAAGCATATGCAGTTCCTCCATTAGTGAGCAGCTCATCGTCAGGCTGAAAGCCTTCAAAAGCAGGCATAAAAGTGTAAACCATACTGTCATAATGGAGCAGAGAGAGAAAAATGTCAGTGCCATTTAGCAAAACATGGCACCGACTGGCTACAATGCACCATCATTTCCATGTTTTGCACTTCATTTCATTCGTTTTCCTTCCACCTGCGGCTGAGATGAAAACATGTTTACAGATTCAAAATCAATAGGTGATACTAAATTACTCATCATCACAATTTCAAGTTCAAGTGGCTTGTGTGTTTATTATAATTAGATTTTAATGATCATGTGATTGTAATGACTGTTTTTTTTCTTTTCTATAATTAGCATCACTTATTAAAAAAAATCACATCATCAGAATTGGTACAGGTGATTTTTGTGATGTTGCACTACATAAATTTAGAATTATAATATTTCCAAAATAAAAGTGCTCTAAAATTTTACAAAATACCAGTCTTATTTATCAAGCTAAGAGAACAACTTATTTAGATGTAAATGAGCTCATTGCTCTTTGTCTGCCTGATTTTACTTGTTATCTACACACACACATACACTAATTTTAAGTAAGTAAGCAAGATTTATTTGGCCTGTGGTCACGAATAATTTAACGCAGGAGAAGAAATTATTCAAAGCATCTAAAGCGAATAGATCAAACAGATTGTCTCTTCATATCTGTTAGCATTTTCAGCTTCTCTTCCTCTTTTTAACCAACAGAACAAAGGACTAAAGTATTGATTTGAAACATTTGCAACAGTATTATCTCCAGACCTTGGCTGAGTCCAGCTCTCACTTTAGTTAGCCTGGTTAAAAAATAGAAATGGTTGCAGTATCTATTATCAGTCTGTCACATCTTGCAAAGTCTTGATTTTATTTCTTCTTTTATTCCTTTGATACAATAGTGGTCAAATCATCTTCGGTTTCTTCCCCACCTAAAAGCACAGACACGTTGTATATTAACTGTCAGTCTATTTATTCTTCTCAGTCATTTGTTGTGCTGATAAATGTAATCATTACTCACCGAAGCATTTCTCGAAGGACTCAGATTTGACCAGGAAGGTGTATAACAAAGCTGCCACTAATAGGACTCCAAAGAATCCCCCAATGATACAGCCAATGAGAAGGACATTGGTTGCACCAGTATCTAGGCATAAAGTAAAAATAAAAACAACATGAGTGCAAAACAGGACACCGGCATGTAAAGGAAACTTTATATGCTGTCTCAACTATGCAGGCTTTTCGTGGTCTCTGCAGATTGAGGCAGCCTTGTTGCATCGTGTTTAAGTGAGGTCTGACCTTCCAGAGGGCATCATTCGTTTTCCCCTTATGGCATCAAGATCACTATATCTAAGATTATAACCAGTGTATCTGGATCCTATTGTATTCAAGTCATGCCATGAACATAGATATGATGAAGAAGGCTTTCAGTTTAAGGCATTGTTCAGAGATGAGCACCTCCCTGTAGTTTGTGTGCTCAGAAATGTTCATAAATCTCGATGCCCATTTATGGATGACCTGGATCATGTAACCAGAGCAACCCTAGTCTCGGTGGTTGCGGGCAATGATATCCTGTTTTCATGTTTCATGTTAAAAATAGATTCAGCCTAGTTTTAGTATGGTAGAAACCTGAATTAATTGCGAATATAATATTTACATAAATCAACACTAATCAAAGTAAATACTTTAGAAATCAGAATTGTACCTGATTATGTAATCTATGTGTGTCTGTATGTGTGTGTGTGTTTGTGTGAATTTAACTGAAAAGGCTGAAAAGACGCATTGCTTATTACACTTTCACTTTGTCACAAGGTGCGTCCTGCTTTGAGGTAGGTAAAACTATATGCTCTCTATGTGTGGCCCTCCTCTTTTCTGCCTCACTCAGCCCTCTACTTCCTGGAGAGATTGAAAATGAACACTGACAAAAAGACCCTGAATACAAAGCTAAAGGGTTAAAATGACTGTAAATTAATGAAATGCTGCTAAATTGAAGTTAATATTGAAGAAACAATTTGAGTTTTAGTGGTAGAGGCACAATATATGCAAAAAAAATGATCACTTAAACTTGTTGCCATAAAATGTGGAAGCTGCATTGCCCATTGTCTGCAGACAGTCACTAGAAAGCCCAGGATGTCCTCTTGACAGTACAGCAGGACTCAATAGACTGCATAAATCTTTTTGGACACAATGGTCTCAGACTTGTGAGGACAAGAATTGACAGAGTAATGTTGAGGTCCTACAATTTAGAGAGAAAACCCAAGAGTCAGATGATCCCCTTTGAGAAAGAACTAGGAGATGGTGGGGAGGAAGAACCCCCTTTTAACGGTAAGAAACCTCCAGCAGGAAACACTCAAAGAGGGGCAATCATCTGTCCATCAGATTAAACTGCAGCTACTCAAAGGTACAAATAATGAACACTGACAAAAAGACACCTGAACCCAAGAGACTACTGGATTGAGTTAAACTGAAGACATGTAATTGTTGTATCATGGTTCACCAAATCACATCAAATAAAAACAACGTTAGGCAATGCACTTAGTTTTACTGTATTTCAATACTTCACCATAAACATGCAGGACGGCAGAGAGCGCTTTTGGGTTACTCAGCTGCTGACAAACTACTCTTGTGCCGTTGTTGGGGAAGGCAGTTCCCAGGAGAGTCCACACAGCCAGCGACTCTCCATTCTTCATTTCACAACTTCCATAGAGAGCCTGAGGACGGGGACAGAAGAGAGAACGGAGACGGAATAAGGGATTCAAAAGTGCTTCAAAAGAAGGCGTTTTCACAGGGTCATGTCGACACAATCTTAACACACGTAAGATGATA
The DNA here is from genome assembly GCF_001858045.2 of Oreochromis niloticus. Classification (NCBI taxonomy): domain Eukaryota; kingdom Metazoa; phylum Chordata; class Actinopteri; order Cichliformes; family Cichlidae; genus Oreochromis; species Oreochromis niloticus. The sequence continues at coordinate 12,052,680 of NC_031976.2, read as the reverse complement.
ACAATATGAAAAGTTCCTGGGTCGTTTGATGGGGATGAGTTTAAAATGTACTAAAATGCAAACATGTTAAACTCATGATTGAATATCCTGTTCATTTTGTGAGAGATGTGCATGAAGCGTCTTTTAAAAACATCTGAAATGCACATTCAGCCGCTTGCAGTGAAAAAACCAAATATGTAGACACGCTTAGAAAATAAGCACAGTTCTCTTTGAAGGCTGCTGTAACTTTATTGTAAATGTGACTTGGTTCCACTTTGGTTTCTTAGAAAAGCTTTGTCATCCTGGTTCCTCGATGTGGACATCCTGTTTCTCCTTCTTCAGAAAGACTCCTTGTAACATGTAATCTAATAGCAGCTGTTTCCTCATAGAAAAAAAAAACAAGTCAGAAAACAACTGAATACAGAGTCACATGGTCACTCCCCCCTCCCCTAGCTCTCTCACCTGGGGGATGTCTTCCACATGGCCACCTGGGCAGGTGAGGCTGTAGTTGTGATTACTCCCGTACAAGGTGAACGTGAGGTTCGGATGCGCTTCGGGCACGCCACAGTGAAACACTGCAGACTCTCCCACACCCACTGAGATGTTAGATGGTTGTGTGCTGTACTTGAGAGTGTCAGTGCTCGGAGCTTTGGTGGTGGTGCTAGCAGTACTCAAAGTTGTGTTTTGAGCTGTAGCAGTGATTGGGTGATCAATGCATGCGTGTGTGTGTGTGACAGAGAGAGAAGGAAGAAAAATGATCAGGTAAAAAGTCAAAAATTGCAATTTAACAAATGCACTGCTAACCTAAATATATTAGTAATTTACATTTGGTAAAACTAAAGAGTTTTTAGTAAAAAAAATTGTTATAGAAAGTAAATAACATCAAAGTTATTTCACAAAATAAATACAAAACAAATATCCACCCACAGAGTCACACCTCTTCTCCTAAATGTATAACTAGCCTAATGACCGGAGTGAATTGGATGGAAAGATTTGCAACAACGGAATGAGGAAGCGTGAGAGAGGAATGTCTCAGTGACTGCAAAGTATATTTTGGAAGTCATGGATGTGGTTGGTTTACCTGAGGAAGGTGTGCTGATCTGGAGCACAGTCAGAAACAAGCACATCAGAGAAAGTGCCCTTCTGCTCCTCATTTCTCCATCCATTTTCTTCTTCACTCTAGTTCCAGTCAGTAATCTGCAAACAACAAAAACTTTGTAAAACTTAAAAGAAGTTTGGTGAATGCAAAACCAGGTTACACGGGTGCCTGTGTGTGGGAGTGAGTAGAGATAACCAGTTATTTATGCAACAATTCTTTTCATGTCTTGATGCATTCTCAATCATCCAGGAAAGTAAATCTCCAAAAATTGAATCTGTTCATCTGGACGTAGCGTTTTGTGGGAGAAACGTTTCGTCACTCATCCAAGTGACTTCTTCAGTCTCAGCTGACTGCAGGTTTCCCCAAACCTTATAAACAGTACATCTGCATAATGACTGAAACCAGCCCACTGAAGGAACAATGGGCTGTGGGGTCAGTTCCTTAATCATAACCTGACATGACCTCACAGCCCATTGTTCCTTCAGTGGGCTGGTTTCAGTCATTATGCAAATGTACTGTTTATAAGGTTTGGGGAAACCTGCAGTCAGCTGAGACTGAAGAAGTCACTTGGATGAGTGACGAAACGTTTCTCTCACTAAACGCTACGTCCAGATGAACAGATTCAACTTTTGGAAATTCTTTTCATGGGTGTAGTGCAGCTGTAGATGAACACTGTTCTAGAATTAGATATAGCAAATTGAGAGTGTTGACAACAACATAATTTTAAAAATACTATAAATTAAACGCACACACAAACTTAAATGCTGCTCTATGTCACCTGAGCAAATGACATACTTTTTTTCATTTTAGAAAACATATGAATTTCAAATGAAATTACTTACAATGACCAAAAAACGAACTGGAATTTCCCAGTCAGCTCTACAGAAAGCTTCCTTATTTGAAGATTGTTTGACAGCGCTTCTTTAAAAAGAATATCCTATTTATTGCACAGATGCGGTACTAAGACGCAGAGACACTGAAGACCAGCCGCTGTGACGAACATCTGCGCCCACTGTCCATAACAGTGTCACTGTCTGCACACTGCTTACGCTTCGCTGCTTTACTTCTTTCTGCTTCATCCGCTCACTTCAGAAGTTCAGGACAACAGGGCACTTTTAGGAATGTGGAAGACTTCCTTATGTGCAAGGTGCATTGATGAAAACAAGTAACAAACAGGTTATGCAGGCCCAGCCTGAACCAATTATAGCTGGGGCAAACGTCAGGTTCGCGCGCACACACACACACACACACCTACACACACACACACACACACACACACACACACACACACACACAAACAAATGTGTTAAACCTGTCTTCTTTGTTCTCCCTCCAATCAGTGATGCTTCTCTTTGAATGGTTTAAAAAAGGCACAAAGGACAAAGTTCATGGTAAATGATCGTGACCTGCCAGAAATGCCTTGCTTCTTTTTGAGGGTTTTCTTCATTTTTACGTTTTGGTGTTTGGCCGGATGGAAAAAATAAAGGAGGGACATTTGTTTTCAAAGTTGTCATATTTACATTACAAAGTGAGGGTAATAACAGAAATGGAAGTTGAACTAATGAACCACAAGTTCCTCATCTGCCAGCTTTTAAAAAAAATCTTTAAAAAAAACAAAGTGAATAATTAGTTATAAATAAATGATTATTTACTGTAACTTATTTATGAATTGGTTTCACAATCTTATTAAATTAGTTTAAGGCCAAAATAAAACCGTTCTGTCTTCTGTTTTGTTGTTTTTTCACATGACTTTAAATTGTCATATTGTTTGGTGATGAGTCATAATGGAGGATGGGTGAGAGACCTCTGAGCCCTCCCTCTGTCTACATCTCGAGTTCCTGCGGAGGTCTGAATGCGACTCTACAGACCAGAAAGCAGAAATGTGTAGCTGTGGTCTACTGTATCAGCTGTAACCTCAAGATTTCAAAGCTGTTGTGGAAATATTGCAAATTGTATTGATGTGGAGATGATGATCGCAGTGCTGCTGCTCCTGACTGTGAAGTCAGGTAAGAAGATTCTTTATCAACTGAGTTTTAAGATAATATACAAGCTTGGATTGGAATAAACCTTCTTTTGATTGCAATTCTAGGCTTTTTTTTTTTTAAAGTATACTTAGTAATTAGTAATTCTGTTATGTCTACACTGCATGGGGCTGCTTTTACTTTCTAAGAGCCAAAGAGTGAATGTGGAACATGAGGAGAGAAAATAACACAGTTGTTAAGCTGACTGTACCTGCTGATGCATCAGACAGGAATAAATAAACAGATGAGACAATAAGTAAAGATATTATTCTTAAAGCAGGTACTTTCCAAGATTCAAATTTTTACAACCCAACCATCTTTTTTTTTCTTCAAAGTTTCACTTTGATGTTTTAGTCTTTCAGTTGCTAACGTGTAGCAGAGGAAGAGTTAAATGCTGTTTCAGGGTGTGTGATTTTCAGTGACTGCAGACACTCAAATACAAAAACATACTCAGTGGGATTTTAAGAAAACTTTATCAACCTCTTTGAAAGTTAAAAGGCAACAAATGAGCAAGAAAAAACATTGATGAGGATGAGAACAGCAATATTATTCTCCTTACATTTTATCAGAATTGATTGTAACCCATCATATATGAAAAGCTTGGTATAGAGCTGCCAGAAGAATATTATCTGATAGAAATTAGACAGTCACGTCCCAAAAAGGAAACACACCCAACCAATACTTTGTCTTGCAGCTTCTTAGCTGTTACCATGGTTTCAAAAATGGACATTTTTTTGAGGAAATGCATATCGGCTATTGGATTAAAGGAACATACTTACTTTTCTACTCTGTACTCGAAACACGTACCCAGTTTCCACTGTGGAAGTTCACGTGCACATTTGAGTATTTGCATTACACGCACTGCTGGCAATCATGTAATCGGGTGATTTCCCCAGATTAACGGACTTTTTAAGTATCTGTCAGGTCAATGTTCGGTTATTTGTTTCAGTCTAAAAACCAACACAAAATTATTACAAGAAAAAGCTGCAGTTAGTGGAGGCTGAAAAAGTGTGAACAGCAGAGTGACCTTCGCCTTCTTGTTGTTGCCTTGTTTTGACAACTTCACTTCCTCGTTTTTTTTGTAAAAAGTAAAAAAACCACTGTTCAGCAGTTAAATTCAATTTCCCCTTTATGTCTTGTCTTTGAATTCTACATAATGAGAAAAGAAACTAACAAAATATGTTCTGTCGTTTTCATCACCTGTCAGCAGGAACTCTGAGCGCTGCTTGGTCCGTGACATTTGAAAACCCAGATCTTTGTGCTGTAAAGGGATCATCTGTGACTTTTAGGTGCATATACAACTACACAGATGGGGAAACTGTTAGAAAGACTGGATGGTACAAGGGACATTTAAAAAATGACATCTGGAAACGGGTTGAGCTTTCAGACCTTCCGTCTTATCACCATCGTTATGAATATCTCGGCGACGAGCAGCACAACTGTAGCCTGGCAGTTCATGACCTGCAGGTTAATGACACAGGATATTACTACTTCCACTTTGGCACGGATACGATAGGAAGGCGTAGTAAAACTTCTGTGTATCTGACCGTCTCAGGTAAGGTGATTTTACATTAAACGATACTCTCCAGACTTAATGTTTCCAGCTTCTTCTTCTTTTTTAAAAAATATTTCTGTTTATTGAACTGACCCACATCCAGAGGTGAGAGCCACAGTGCAGCCGGAGAGAGTGAGAGCTGGAGAAAAGGTGACTCTTGAATGTGCAACATCGTGCCAAAACGGAAGCACAGTCTGGTTCAAAGATGGACATCCAATGACAAAAACATTGTCGTGGGCGCAGGCAGAAGACACTGGGAAATATTCATGTACTGTCAAGGGGCATGAGTCAGTGCAGTCACACCCTGTTGCTCTGGATGTTCAGTGTAAGTAGATGAAGATAATATTGGTTGTTGCAAGCTGAGTTTTTACTCATACAAGACAAAGTGCAAACAGTGACTTTGTTTAAGGCAGATTCTCCACTGAACGTGTCTGCTGAGGTGAGTCAGGCTGGCCTCCTGTCAGTGGGCAGCAATGTGAATCTGACCTGCAACAGTGCCGCTAACCCTGAAGCAGACAACTACACCTGGTACAGCTCCAGCTCCAGGCTTCAGGTGGCCTCGGGCCAGGTGCTGTCTCTTCCCTCTTTGGAGGTGTCCCACAGTGGAGTGTATCTCTGCCAGGCCGGGAACAGTGTCGGAGAAAGCAACTCGACGGCGGTCCTGCTGGAAGTGGGAGAAACAAAGAGTGAGTCTGTCAGGCGAGTGGGCATAACCTATTGTTCGAATGATGCAAATTAGTAGTAGATATTTCATAAAATTCTTTGCAGAGGAAACTGTGCATCCTTGCTAGGTTCATTTGTCATTTTCTCCTAATTTTCTTAACAGTTAATCGTGTTATCCTTCTTGTTGGTATTGGAGTCAAAGTGGTTTTGATCCTTTTCCTTACACTGATTATTATCTGGGTTCGGTAAGTGAAGTCATACCAACTACTCATAATTTAGCAGCAGCTGGATGATTTTGAATGTTTTTGTGCTGTGTTTGCAAACTTCTCTTGTTTCCTTGTTGAAGGAAGGGGTGGTGTCATCCTGCTGGGGACAGTGAGGTGAGAAGGACGACACGTCGGACTCGGGTCTGTTTGAAAACAATTATAACCGTCTCTCACAAAACGTCTAATGTTGTCCTTTTATGTTTCAGATGGACAGCCATGATTATGAAAACATGAAAATGCGAAATCGGTAAAAATAACCCAGAAAACAAGAATCCACACATACTATTACCATTTGCTAAATGTTGTCAGTACAAAGGCAGTAGACTTTAAAGCAAGTTTTAGAGATAGGAGACATTTTACGAGAGTTTGAACTTATTTAAGAGATCAGAGGTCTAAAGTAATATGATATTTAGAAAATCCATATACAGCAAGTAAAATTAGTATTGAATATAATATAATATGTAACTATTGAATACGTCACCAATTCAGTAAGTAAATATACTTCCAAAGGTGCTATTGTCACTAAACCCATCAAATCCACACGTTATGTAATATTTTGCACAAAAGCCTTTGTTGGTGATGACAACTTCAAAATGCCTCCTATATAAAGAGAAACTAGTCGCATGCATTGCTCAGGTGTAATTTTGTCCCATTCTTCCACACAAGCAGTCCTGATGGTTCACTAGAGCCCTTCTGTGAACTCTGACCTTTAGTTCTTTCCATAGATTTTCACTTGGATTCAGGTCAGCTGATTGGCTGGATCATTTTAGCAGCTTTATTTTCTTCCTCTGAAACCAACTGAGGGTTTCCTAGGCTGTGTGTTGAAACGTCCACCCTCGTTTCATCTTCATCATCCTGGCAGCAGATACATTTTTTCATTCATCCGTCCTTCAGTTATATTAAGCATGTTGGTATAGTGTTGTTGGGGTGATATATGTAGTGTCTTTTAATCTCCAAACATGGTGTGTATTATGGCATCTAAAGAGTTTTTCCAATTTTGTCTCCTATGACCAGACTGTATTCTCCAAGTATTTCACAGGCTTGTCTAAATGTTCTTTATTAAACTTTAAATGTGTTTTAGCACGGGTTTTCTTCAACAGTGGAGCTTGCGTGGTGAGCGTTGAAACACTTGTAACTGCTGTTTTTTCCACGTCTTTCAGTAGCTCTCCACATGTGCTCCATGGCTGTTGGACAACTCTTCTGATAATTCTTTTTATTCCTTTTACTGAAATCTTGCAGGGAGCGCCTGATCATGGCCGGTTTAAGGTGAAATGATGTCCTTTCCACTTCCAGATTTCAGCCCCAACGGTGCTCACTGGAACCCTCAGTAGTTTTGAAATCCTTCCATAACCAAAGCCGTCAGTATGTTTTGCAACAATAAGGTTGCAAAAGTTACGAGAGAGCTCACTGGTTTTACCATCATGAGATGTTTCTTGTTTCACACCTGGGTAGTAACACACCTTTTTAAAGGCCACCAGTTGGGACTGAACCAGCTGATATTAATTTGCACTAAGTGGCAGCATTGCTTTCTAATTACTGATAGATTTCCTCTGCTGCTGTGACTTTCCACATCTTTTTGCATCTCTCTTTCTTCCTGTGTTCAATATTTTTTCCCTGTGTCATTTCTCATTATTACACCTAATGGACATCTGTGGTTTGCTTTCTTTGCATGTGTGGATTGGATGGGTTTTTACTGACATCTGGTGAGAATTTCATGCCAATAGCACCTTTAGAAACATATTTACTTAGAAAATTGGTGACATGATGAATACTTATTTTACCTGCTGAATCAGCCCTTATATGTTGTCAATAAAAACAATGGCATTTAGAAATGTAGTTGTAAATAGCTCTATATAGCGTTAGTCACTTTTACCTTGGAGGAGAGGTCAGCAGTCATGTGACATGAAATTTGAAATCTTCATACAGTACTTTCTATATGTTGCCAATATGCACCACACTGGCAGGAATTATAGTCTCTACTTTATAAGGATTTTTATCTTTGTCCAATAAATGATTAACTTGACCTAGAAGACCTTGGTGGATGTAAGCCAAATTTGAATGGATGGTTAAGATGACCTCACTCTGGAATCAATTCAGATTTTTAGCTGTCAGACAGAATGACACGCACAGAAAACATAACAGGGTTATGCAGAAAGAAAGAAGAAGAAGCTGAGCTGCAAGGTTGCCTTCGTTAATACTGGTTCATTGTTCAATGTAACAGCGAAGCGGAGGAAGAAAATATAAATGATGTAAATGATATAAATGATGTTTAATTCAGCAATTGAGGCCCACAAGCCTAGGTGTGAATAGGAATTCTCCTGGGTGAAATTGAGAGGACATGTGATCACTTTAAATCTTCCTTCACACCAGTGTGTTATGTTAGCCACATTGTTGATGCGTGGACATATGACTTTCATTGGTTACAACAGTTTCTGCTCCCCCTTCAGTTTACAATAAGCATATGCATTCTCTTCTGCTCACAGGTCACATGACACTGTGGCTGGAATTGTTAAGGTTAATATTATAAAATGTTCAGTGTTAAGTGTAACAGAAGCTTGGATAAATATTGGCTGCCATATATGCTATATAAAGACTATTTTTGTAAAGCTTGTTGCCTTTTCATCTGCCTCTGACTCTTCTTTTTTTTAATTATTATTTTTTTATTTTGAACTTCAGTTTGACTTTTAAAAAGGTCCAAAGTTTTGGTCTCACTGCAGTTTGCTGGATGCTTTTCAGAATAAATTTCAGCTCGTCAGCATTTAATGAAATTATGAGTTGACACTGACAACACAATACAAGCTCTACAGATCACATGAAAACATCAAATAGCTGCAAAAATGTGTAATAAATGCAACTTATTACAGCTAAGGGTCACATGTGCAAAACTGTCTCTTTGGATAGCTGTTAATGAGACACTTTATTGTTTATTGAAATAACTTTACACGTCACATCTCACTTTAATATGGCAAATCAAACAAAAGCAAAATCCTAAAATAGTGCACTTTTTAGATGACTGTCCGGGTGTTAGAGTCACTGTCCTCTTGGTTTTCATCCTCTCCCACTTCTCCTCATGCTCTGCTCAGTATCTGCTGAAGCCTTATCGCTCTCAGGAGTTTACTCAAAGCCACACAAACAGGATCCAGTTGGACTTGCCAGCAGCACTTAATTGGATTATCATCTTCACTGTCATCATCACTGGCAGGCCTTCAGTAATAACTTCTTCAATGTTTTCTACTTCTGGACATTGCTTGTACAGTACCCGGTGCACTTTGTGCTGTGTGGTTACAGTCCTGTGTGAGGAAGTGTTAGCGAGATCTCCGGATGTCGCCTGAAGTCGACTTATGCAATGAACCATGGAGGATATTTAAATTCACATCTGTTATTGCAACACTCCAACAAACTGAAGCGAATAACATAAAATAATAAAATACAAATACAAATAAAATAAACTTAAAAACAGTAATAAATAAATTTGAGGTCATGGGAAGGGGTGACATTTGTTTCCTATCTTCTTTGTTTTAGAATAAAACCTTTTCTTAGAGATGCATCACTTAATTCCCAACTGCAGTACTAGACTTAATCCTAAAGAAGAAATGCATTTAAACTAATGGAACACAAGCGGGTGAAATACATTCTGACGGTGCTCCATTTGTTCCCTTCTTTCTGAAAATGAAACAAAAGCTCAGGTCAGTGCTTTGAAATCTGCCGCATCCTGCTTGCTTGAATGAACATTGATGTTTATCACATGAGCTGCACACGCTCGCAGCTGGTGGGAACCGGTGTCATAATTTGATTACCACCTTAGATTTCAGCCATAGTGTAATAATCAATTAAAGTTAATGTGATGTGGTCTTACTTTGGGGTAAGTGATGTTAGTAACCACACAGGAGGAGCTGAAGAAAAATATTAGCCGTGTGTGTGTGTGAGAGAGAGAAATGTACAGAGGTCTGTTGTTGGTGCATGCACTGCACTGTGGGTAAGACACTAGGTAGAATAAAGCTTGATTTCACTGACTCTTTAAGGTTCTGACGCAGTTGCAGTGAGCACGTATGACTGACGTCTGGCTGACTTCTGTTTCCTGAAAGCAAAAAGAACACAAAATTTTAAGACTAAAGACATTGTCATTGTAAAAACAGTCACTTTTCTTGTTATATAAGGAATTGAATTCATTAATTTATTCTTTCAGTCATATTTAAACCTACTGTTTAAGTAATAACTAATTTGGTCCCTTAAGTGATCGAAGTCAGTAACCAATGAATCTACCTCAGAGATTTAACTAAACTAAACTAGACTTCTAAAAAGGTATTTGATATATGAAACTAAAACTAACAGCAATCATTACATATTGTATATTCAAACTTCAGGCCATAACATTTTTATGCATTGGTGACGGCTCAGCAGAAAATATTTAAAAAAACAAATATGATTATTTAAGATCAAAGAGACCCAAGTCTTGAAAATGAAAATATGCACTTATTTAACTAAATCATTTTCAGTGTTGTAGTTACAGTACTATGTAGAAACGTCGGTATTTTGTTATTTTGTGAAACAGCAACCGACTGATATTTTTGTTGTTGTGGTGCAATTTATCATATTAGCTCAATCCAGCATGAAAGTCGAATGAAAATGGCATTTTCTTCATTTTTGTGACTAAGAATTACAGATTAAAAAGTATTCTACATGCTTTATTTTGTAGTATTGTGAAAATCAGCTACACACCATTGAGAAGTCATAGTTGTCTTTTGCAATGTGAAGTTGTTTTAAATTAATATGTGCTCAAATATGGGACTTTGCTGGAGCGTTGTATTATTTTTTTTTCATATTTTAATGAGCCAGTACTCAGAATTTTTTATGTATCCATCCTAAATTACAGATGCTTATTCATGTTGAGGGTAAGAAATATTTCAGTGTTTTATCCTTAATAGTCTTTGAGATATTCATGTTGAAACATTGCCTCAGATTTCAATGTGAGGAAAAAAAGGTTTGAAAGTGAGTCAATGAACCATTTTCAAAAAAATATATCTTGAAAACTATCTGATATATGAAATTAAAATTTCACAGGACTCCTTATATAGATTCAAACTGATGGTTGAGCAGAAATCTTGTGTTGATTTGAGATGGAATGACCCAAGATAATTGATTTATTTATCCTTTTGGTCATATTTAAACCTAACCTTTAAGTAATAACTCGTTTGCTTAAATGATTCACACCAGTAACCAATGACTCTACCTGAAGCAATGACCACTCTCATTTGATTTTAATGAAATTATTTTGCACATATTGTGCACCAGCCCAGCTAAAGGGACTGAAGTGAATTATGATGAAAGTGACTGGTTGTAAAACAAACCAAACATACCACCTTATGACACAGATGGCTATGACTACAATAGCCAGAAGGATTCCAATGAACACTCCAGCAATCACCCCTTTTCTTTTTCCAGAGAGGGGTGGGATCACAGCTGCAGTAGACAACAAAATACACATTAGTAACACTTTATGTTTGAAAAAACTGGATATAATGATATTGTGTTGGTAAAGTTTGCGCTGCTGTTATATAGTAAGAGCTGCCTCTTCATACACCTACCTCTGGAGCCTCTGAGCATTATACTGGAAGTCTGAGATCCATGTCTGTTTCGTGCCACACAGCAGTGCTGCCCAGATTCCTTGGTGGTGATGTTGGCACTGCTGGATGTCTGGCTGCTTCCTGTGGGTGTAGCTACGGTTCGTCTGCCTTGATGAAAGCTTTTGTCTGCGTCACTGAGACATGCTGCACCCTGGTACCAGATGTACGTGTGCACGGGCGGGTTAGCATCACTGCTGCAGGTCAGAATCATGGGGAGCTCGTAATCTAGCTGTCCAGCAGGTGACACTGAGACGGTTGTGTTTCGAGGAGCGTCTAGACAGGAGAAAGTACGTTAAAGATGAGTTAAATCTTCAAGTGAGTTTGATTCAATTCAAATCAGTTTTATTTATATAACACCAAATCACAACAACAGTTGCCTCAAGGCGCTTTTTATTGTAAGGTAAAGGCCCTACAATAATACAGAGGAAATAGAGGAAATAAAAGCACTGTAAGAACACTGCATGTTTCCTTGTTACAAGAGGTTAACCCAGGCTTAATGCGGAAGTTTCTTACTTTCAGAATTTCTCTAGAGTCTGAGTTAAAATGCTTTGTCAGCAGCACATATTTTAAGCTTGATTTTGATTTTGTTTCTGCTCTTTGGAGTTCTGTGTTTCAAAACAAGCTTAATAAATAAACAGGTGAATGACCTCGTGTATAAATGTTGATCTGATTTTTACATTTATAACAAAAGCTTGACTTACACTGCACATCAACTGGTAGTATGGTTGAGTTATGCACTTTGGCTCCAGTTCGCATCTGACAGTAGTAGCTGCCAGAGTCATCTGATGTAACTTTACTAATATTCCACACCTGTCCAGTGTGTGTTACGCTGGCACTTGTGCTCTTGTACCAAATCACATTGGCCTGTGGCTCTGCAGGGCTGCAGCAGGCCAAACGTAAGGTTGCACCCTCTGTGATGCCCCTGGGTGGACTTGCTAAGGCTGTGACTGCACTGGGGGAGTCTGAAGAAAAAAAGAAAACAGAAACAGACAAAGGACATATGTGGTGAGATTATTATTTCATATATTCAAATGGAAAAGATAATTGTGATTTACAAAAAGCTAAAAGTCTACAACTTTTAGCTTTCTGCAGAGCAAAGAATTATCCTAACAGTTAACTAGTTCATTTTTGTTAATGAGGACAGTATTCAAGGAACAAGCTCTGAAGCTGAAAAACAAATCCAAAGTAAAAAAAACAGTTCCTATAACGACAACTGGAGGTTGACTCTAAAAGTGAGTCAGTCTCCAGAGGTGCACATATAAAAATGCGCAATTTTAGAGCAGAAGGAAGTACACTTACAGCCTGGTGTCTGTAGTCTTTAGGTACCCGTCCAACAATGCAACAACCAAAATACCACATTTGAGTCTAAAAAAAGTTGTTGGAAGCCAATGGGTGGAATGATTTATATACCATTTGTACATGCCTATTTTCTATTTAAATGTAGGTGGAAACTACTATGAATGCTTTCTATTCCTTTGTTTTTTGGGGCCATATCACTATTACATGTGATATTATGTATGTACTGTGGGAGGCCTCTCCTTTAATTTCTTTATAGAACCACAGTTTTAGACCAGCAGTTTTAAAGGACAGGACTCTGATGTTCTCACATGCATGCACAACCAGACATGCTATACCAAGACATAGAGCTGAAAGGCTCGGATTAAAGCACACACGCAGGGAATGTGTTTTAATTTAATGCTAAACACTATTATTCCACAATGTCTTAACATAGTTATATAGCTATTTGCTGTCATTTCTCACACCAGCTTTATTTAAGACAGACAAACTCAACTCGATTGCCTCTCAACAGGTTATAATATCTTTTTCTCCCAAGCTCTGCAAATATTAGCCCGTCTTTAATGTTTAGCTCTAAGAGTAATTTGCCTACAACCTCAAAAGCATCAAAGGTTATGAAACAGAGTCTTACGTCAAGATTATTTGAGCCCAACAAGTCGTCAGTTTCACTTCAGCTTCTCATAAATAGCACAAAATGTCAGACAAAGGGATGCACAAAGGAAACTGTTACTGAATATTGCAATGGTGCTAGAAAACACAACAAGCTTTGCTAAGCAGTCATTTAAGAAATACAGGAGAGTAAACTGTAAACGCTGGCTTTAGGCTTGGCTTTAGGTTATTGGACAGTAAATGCTGATCTCTGAATGCTCTGTATTGTGTTTCTAACAACAGGGAATCACACTCAGAGCCACTCATCAAGAAAACAAAATAAGAAACAGAGATATATTCTGTGACAAGGAAGTTAAGCAACTTACAGAAAAGTTGACCAACACATAGCAAAAGACAGAGAAAGACAGACAAAGCCACAACGCACGCAGGAAATAATAAGAAGGGATGTGATCTGTCTGTAATGGTTTGCCAGGTCATACTGATGTGACTCATCCAGGCTATAAAATGATTATGACAACAGGACGAAACTCATAAAAATAGATATAAAATAATGTATCTTTTCTTGCGTACTTTGCAAATCTATAAAAGCTTTTGAATGATGGGGGAACGATGCGTTTGCTGATTGCACAGTATCATTGTTAGCGATGAGAATGATATTTTTACTCATTTAAGGTTCACACCTGCCACCAGGAGCTGTACGCCGGCCTGCTCTGGCATCTTCTCTGTGGAGTGGTTGGTGATGAGGTAAAACACGTAGGTCCCGCTGTCTGACTGCCTTAGATCAGTAATCCTCAGAGAGCAGACCTTGCTTCCTGGTCCTCCCAGGTACTGCACCCTGTTCTGGTAGGATGGATCTGGGAAGATGTGATCACTGTGGTACACGTATCTGACACAGTCAGAGGGACAAGCAGACAGACTTAGACACCTGTGCTCTTTATTTACACCCTCGTGTGCGTTTCTGTGACTTCAACACATCATTATTACCTTGCTGTAATACACCGGCTGTCTTCAAGGCACCACATCTCAGACAAAACCATGTACTTTTGTCCTCCTTCACCTCCTCCACCCTAACAGATACACAGAGCTTTTTTAATCAGTGAATACAGTAAAGTGGAATATTTTCCATTAACTTGACTGTATCTGTTCAAACCACACCCAAAACATCACCTGTAAGCTTAGCATAAGAACTAATTTTGGCTAGTTTTTATCAAAGAACTGACACTTGTTTTTATTCTAACTGCAGTTTTTAGCTCTTCACGCACAGCATAACTGCTAACAATGCCTTCTTTATTGAAATACCTGAGCAGAGGGCCTCCCCTCTCCCCTGGTTTCATTGGAGGTCTGTGGGTAGTCATAGGAACACGGGATTTCTATGGAAGAACCAATCACAGCACAGATGGGACCAGAGGGGAGATGAACTGACCAGTCACCAGCAAGAATACCTGGAATACCAACAAAAAAATCCTAAATTCTAACCATCACTGTCTTTGCGTGAAGCTCGGATACCAGCATGACTGCTGCAGCGCTTTTATATATGTACCTACCTTTCAGAGAGAGTGTGACCAAGAGCCAGCAGCTCTGAGCCATGCCTCCATCCATCTTCTGCCTTCTTTGCTGTCTGTTTAGCTGTGGTGCTCGGATCCTCCCAACTACAGTCATCTACTAGCCTTCTTTGGCTTCACTCTCACCCTGTCTAACAAGGCGTCCACTTCTACTGTTTTGGTAATTCAGTGCATGTAGTTCTATGTGTAAGTCAAATGTTCCAGGTTCCCTTTTATTCTATCTGCAACGAGGAACTAGGACCGTGACTAGGCTTTCATGTCAGTAAAGAGAACTTGGTGTGTGTTTGTGTGTGAGAGCGAGGGTGCCGGCTGGTGGATACTGCATGCGTCTGCTGACTCAGTGACAGTGAGGTCAACGTGTTCAATATAATATACAAAATAACAGCTGACAGTGTTTGTCTCAGTGAGGCTGTGTTTATATGTCGGTGTGTTGAGCTGCGGCAGGTCTGTAGGGGTCCCGAGAGAGCCCTCGCGCTCGGTTTGTCCACTCAGAAACGTGTGCTGACGTCACTCGTGCCCCTCTCTTGTGCGCAGATGACCGCTCGCAGGACGACTACAGCACACACACTCAAAGTGCGACGAAACTAAAAGTTTGTTTTAATTCGCCCAAATGTTCCTCTCTCTCCAGTTAGAAGCGAGCTCTGGTGGTTTTGGTTGACAGGAAGAGCTGAAAACGGCTATTTAATTTTTTCTTCTTCTTCTTTTTGGGGTCAGTAACCTGTGGAGGGAGCAAAAAAAGGGGGGGGGAAAGGATTTACTTGGGAAAAGCTCGGAAAGTTTGGGATTTATCCGTGTTGGCGTTTAAAATTGCTATACAATTTCTTTCTATTAGAGGTTTTATGGGCCTTCTTTTGGTTTTTACATCTTTTTAAAGTGAAAGGCTCCACCTGTAGCTGAGGAAGACAGACAGGTGAGTCATTGTCTGGAAGGCGATTTGAATAGTGTCTTTAAGCCCTGTTGTAAATCAGCAATCACGGTCATTTCGTTTTCTCCTTAAGGAGTTAACCTTGCTAAAGTTATTTGACATAGTCTAGTAAAGTTGGCAGACTGTGATATTTTAATTATGTAAAGTTTATATGGCGAGCTTTTTAAAACGCCCTTTGGTCTGTTTAACCTGTTTAATCAGTGACTCTCAGCGGTTTAAATTAGGCTCCAATACTCACTGCAAATATTAACCTAAAAACAAACACATTTATAGGCTTTTCAAACGTCACAGCACAGTTTTTACATTGTGATGTATAGAATGGCAATGTAATAGACTTTTATATAGCCAGGATACATTACTTTAAATGAGATCTTCTGATCTCAGTGATCTCATTTGACTTTATATTGTGCTTTTTCAAAAGCAGCAAATATTGTAACTAATTTTTAAATAATCATCATCCACTTATTTGTTATTATGCACATGTAATTATACTCACTAGCCACAGTTTTAGGTCCTTGGCAGGAAATCGATACATTTAGGCATGCAGACATGGTCAACACGACCTGCTGAAGTTCAAACCGAGCATCAGATTGGAGAAGAGGAAGGATTTAAGTGACTTTGAACGTAGATTGTTGTTGATGCCAGATGGACTGATATGAGTATTTCAGAAACTGCTGATCTGCTTGGATTTTCTAACTCAACTATCTCCAGGGTTTGCTGGGAATTGTCAGAAAAGTAGAAAATATCCAGTGAGTGACAGTTCTGTGAGAAAAAATACCGTGTTCATGTCAGAGGTCAGAGGAGAATGACCAGACTGCTTTGAACTGATAGGAAGGAAACAGCAGCTCTGATAACCACACATAACAATCAAGGTATGCAGAAGAGCATCTCCAAACACAGAGCTTGTCAAACCTTGAGGCAGATTGGTTATATCAGCAGAAGACCACACTGGATGCCACTGCTATCAGCTAATAACAGGAAATCGAGACTTCAATTCACACAGGCTTATCCTGTGTGCTGTAATCTAAAGCTGGATAATAGGAGACTGGAAAAAACCTTATCTGGACTGATGATTCTCGATTTCTGTTGATAGGGTCAGAATTTGGTGTTGCATGGATCCATCCTGCCTTGTTTTATATTTTCTGGTCGATAGTGGTGGTATAATGATGTGGATGATCTTTTTTGGCACATTTTGGGCACCTTAGTACGAACTGAGCAAAGGTGAATTTAATCTGGTACTAGCAAGGTGTACCTAATAAAGTGGCAAGTGAGGGTGTAATTCATAGTCAAGCACAATGTAACAGGAACTTGTTGGAAAGTCTGGAGGGGTGCAGGTCTTGGGTATAGAGGATAGACATACATCCTCTGAATTAAACAAAGTCAGTGACTAACAGCTGCTGTAACGTCTCAGAGTTCCAGGAATTAATTGAAAATATAAAGAAAATATAAAGATCAGATGTTTTAGAGATCATAAAAGATGATTTTATCAAAGCAGGTTTTGAGTGAATTGTTTCTGCCTGAAGATAGACTATAGTACAATATTATACTACCTGCTGTATTGATTTTTTATCTTTTTTACACAATACTTTCAATGTCATGCTGCCAGACAAAAGGGAGCACCAAGGGCTTGGACCATCTGCCCCGAGGAGTCAAGGAGACAGGGAAAGAAAGGAAGAAACTGCCGCTGTCGACTGTAGCTTCCTATTGTGCACAAATGTATGCTGAAAAAGTTGTGACTGAAGGAAAGATGGGTGAGTGCGCATAAAAAATACACAAGTCTTTGCTGTCTTACCCCCTGCCTTTCTCACACATGCACACACACACACACACATGCATGGATGCACACATATCTGAAGATTGAAATGCTGCGGTGGTCATGCTGCAGCCCATGCTGCCTACTTTCTGTGTTTGGGAAGAGACATCAGTCCACATGACAGTTAACCATTAACTGCTTTTTGCAAAGCTGGCTGGCTGCCTCTATGATAGTCACTGGATTTATTTTTGAGTTTCTTTTAGGGTGAAAAACATATACTTGAACTGGCTAATGTTTTTCTCTTACAATAAGATTAAGCACCCAACCCAGGTAGAAACCTGATACGTCAAAGTCCTTTACACACTAGCACGGTAAACTGTAACACAATATACTAATTGCAATAACAACATCATCCCTTGGCAATCGTAAACTAACTACTCACTGTAACCTTAGTTCTCCTGTTTTATTCCAACAGCATCAGGGAAAACCAACATTAAAAAGAAACCAGAGAATCCACGTCCTGCTGTCTTTTGGTATTAGCTAAAATGTGATGTGGCACAGTTTTATACAGTTTTATGGCTGCAAATGACTTGACTGTAATTTATGGAAGGAAAGATTAGATTATTTGCCATATTGTTGCTGAAAGGCACTTGTGTCAGTATGAACTGTGACATTCTGTTTGTGATGTGTAGATAAATACATGACCTTTCAAGAGCACTTGTCATTTTAATCCTAAAACAGTACTTTAACACTGTTTTTATCTCTGTTAAATGTGCTAGTTATAAGTTGCTTTCCTTACCTTACATGAGGGACAGCTTTCCAGCATTGAATCCGATAGTTTGAAGTTTCCCTTAAAATGATTTCCACATCTTCCTCTGTTCTTCTCCTTCGGCAAGGCTTTGCTGTAATTTACTCTCCGTGTTTCAGCATGGGTTTGCGAACCACTAATGCCTCACAGAAACGGCGTCCACCCAAACACAGGCTGCGTCTTTCCTGTGTATAATTATATGGAAAACACGCTTCAGCTTAGGTGTGTCACATATGTTGTGGCTAATTTTGTTTTTGTCTGAGCTAAGATTAGGTGGTACGTCATCAGTTTTCAGAGACAGTCTGTGTTTGTCTTATGATGATATACCATGTAAGTGTGAACAAGTAAAGAAAAGGAAATATGCACATGCGTGTATGCACACTCTTCTCATATGTTAGTGTGTCTGTCTAATCAGATTAATATTTCCTGTGTATGTGTTTATTTTTAGTCCTGTGTGATAATGACCGCTACATGAATGACTCATAGCTTGTGTTGTAACTTCAGCTGTGTGTGAGGTCTCTTTCTGCTCCTGTACTGTTATTATCCCACTCCTACTGTACCACACCTAGGCTTACTTGATGATGGACATTCCTCTGTTCATTTTGCAAACCCCTTAAACCTTTTTCCTATTTATATGGGAGGGGATGTGTTTGTTGAAGCAAGATCAGACCTGCTTTGATGGACCAGTTACATAAATATCTGATCTTCCTGGTTTCGCCATGTCCAAATGTTGCTGCTTAGAGGATAAAGGATGATACATTAGATGCTGACAATGCAGTAAGGAATGGAGAAGGTCAGCAGACCTAATAAACATTAGCATAGCACAGGGGTGTGAAACATAAGGCAGGGGGGCTGAAACTGGCCAGACTGCAATCCGGCCCACTGGACAGCTTTTAAAAATGTGACGGAGGGCAGATATTTTTGACTTAAACTGTATTTTAAATAGGTTTTGTAGTTTTTCCTTCTGATAAAAGTCCCACCCCCATTTGTTATTTTTTATTTATTTTCTTTTTACAATAGGTTCACGGCAAAATAAAGAAATGAATTATCAGAATTTTTTCTGTAAGCAAGGTCCATAAAGACATGGATGAGCGAGTTTAGCGTGGAAGAACTTGACTGGCCTGCACAGAGTCCTGACCTCAACCCGACAGAACACCTTTCGGATGAATTAGAGCACAGACTGTGAGCCAGACCTTCTCATCCAACATCAGTCTCTCCCCTCAGAAATGTATTTCTGGAAGAATGGTCCCATAAATACACTTACAAACCTTGTTGAAAGCCTTCTGAGACAAGCTGAAGCTGTTATAGCTGCAAAGGGTGGGCTGACATATTAAATTAAATTCTTCATTATTGATTAAGAATGGGATGTCTCTTAAATTCATGTGCATGTGAAGGCAGATGAGTGAATACTTTTGGCAGTATAGTGTATCATAAAATGCACTGTGTTAACATGACAGTAGTCATGTGGTGTGGGGTTTTTGTGTTTTTTAACTTGGTTTAGGGAGGCTTAACTTGTCATCTGGTGCGCAGCTGTTGCTTTTTAACCAGCAGTCAGATGCTACATGCGACGTTAAAAGTATAACGTCCAACATCCCACAGAATGACTAACATGTGACTCATGATTGAGAACAGACATTGGAAACTATAAAATGAGTTTGTGGATGATCTGCACGTCTCTGTGGATTGGTCATGTACTATATTATGATTCATTCTTACCCTTATTTACCATAAAGACAACAAACCATGGCAACAATCTATCCAGACACACTTTGTAGCAGCTCTAAATTTGGACTTCATGGTAAAATTACACCAAAAAATGATGATGCTAATACGCACTAACTAAAATGTTTTTGTTGACTAAGCTTGTTGTTAGCAAGAGCTCAGGGCTCAGACTTTGTATCTTGTAAAAACTTTTGTTAGTAGCTTTTATGTTTTGGTTAGCTGTCAAGTTAAATGAACAGGATGTGCTAGTGTGTTCTTTCAGGGTAGCATATATTCCTAATATCATTCATATGGACTACACTCAGTGCTTTATAGGAACATTAACTATTTTAATCCAATCATCGACTATAAGACCACAGAGATTTCAGGAAGCCCTGCCTCATAATACACACATTGACATGTATACCCACACACACAAGAGAAAAGTGGGTCTCAGGTAGAGGTAGTCACAATGGAGAGCTTGTTCTGGCCTGCTTTGTGATTAGGAAAATGGCATGTGGGGGAGTATAGCTGGAAACAAGAAGGAACGGCCAACATGAGGAACAAGAAGGGTGAGTGGCACCAGTCTAAAGATGTTTCACATGTAAACTGGGTAGACTGGAGAGAGAAACAGTTAGAAAGTGACCTTTATTCACATGTAGCATATGATTACATGTAGCTACACTACAAGTCTATATGATGGTTTGTCATTTCTTCAAATACATTTGGTTTATGTGTGGGTGTTGATGGCTGGAGTGTGCAGGTGGCAGGAAACACTATGCCCACTTGTTTGCTGTGAATTCTCTAGACAGTTACTCTAGCTTCTTGATTGGGCTCAGCTGGCCATCACATGGAGTTTGTAATAGGAAGATGGAGGGGTATACCTTGTTTATTAGACATTTTTTGTTCTCACGTCTCTGTTGGATGTCTATCAATGTTCAGGGCTGCAGTGTATTAAAGCAGCAGTAGTGTAGTGGTTCTATCCAGAAATCCCTTTGGGGTTGTGCCAAGAAGGACATCTGATGTTAAAACCAACAACATTTCTGTTTGAAAAGAGAACAGCCAAAAATAGCTTTTTGCCATATTTTTGTTAGAGCTGAGGTATGGTGGAAAGAAAATGTGAAAGAGCAAACATGGGTCGTTAAGCTTAATCATACATCTCTATACCTCTGTATCTTCACCATCTCCTTCTGACCTTTGGGTCACAGCTGTTACTCACAGTTTCAAGGAACAATAACACCATTATTTAGCTGGATGGGAAGCCTGAGGACAGGAGAGGTGGAGGAGAGGACAGGTATGGAATGGGAGGAGGAGAAGAAAAAGGTACAAAGAGAAGAGAGGGAGGAGGCAAGAAAGACGTAGGGAGTTTACAGGGATCTGTGTACAGGTAGAGTTAGTCAGGGAGAGGTTATGTTGTGCAGTGTGAGGAGTTAGCAGAGTAGAAGATTAAGGTCCCTGGATCAGCAAGTCTACACAGCTATCACATTTCTTGATAACAACATAAAAATTCAGCAACTGTGGAACCGAACAGTCTCACTATATTTTCTTTTTAATGCAAATGCAAAAGATTGTTTTAATTTTGCTGTTATACTTCTGCTGATCACGTAATGGACAGAAAATCCACATAAAGTCAGTACGCATGGTGCAGGAAGGCTGATGGGGAGTAGATCTAATAAGAAAACCATTTAAGAACCCTTTAAAATGACCTGATCATGTTTGTTTCAGTTACATGCCTAGGCCGTCTCAGTGTGTCTGAGCCACAGATGGCAGGCATGCTCTCTGTAGGTCAGAACCGGCCCACCAAAGGGTCCTTTGATGGATTTGCAGTTTGAAAATTGCAGAGGACACAGGCATAATTTTCATACTGTTCACTGTTATTAAGAATGAGTCACATCATAAGACAGATTGTCTAAACTGTTAATTTATCCAAACTAGTGTTCTGAAGTATCATTAGGTTTATCCATCATCTGCCATACTACATCAAAGTGAGGTAGTCAAGCAAAGGAGCCAGGCTGACGTGTAAAGACTAAAAATATGCAGAAAAATGAGACATATTGTTGAAAGTGCACTCATTACTCAGACATCTTGAAATGGTTATCATGTTTAGGGAATGTCATGGCAATTTCTGGCCTTTGTTATGAACTGTTCTCTTTTAAAAGTGCAATGATTATACAGCATACATCTTTAATGACTTAAAAAACAAGAATTGAGTGCACAAGTTTGAATTTATTTTGGAGTTACACAGACTCCCACTAATATTGATTAAATGTCTATTAGCAGCGTGCACCTTGACCAGATGCTTTTTACAGTCATAAACAAGCTTTGGCATAATTCTGGCTGGATATTTGACCACTCTTCACAGCAGAAGAGTTGGTTGGTTTCCTGGCATTGACCTGGCCTTTAAGCACAGTACACAGATTTTCAATAGGAATAAGATCTGGAAGTTCATTCCAGACACTTAATGGGCCATTTCTCAACTGCTGCGGAGTACAGGATCTTCAGTTTAAACAATTGCATGTAAGTACAAGTTATTCTGATATGTCATCACTGTGTCAGTCGGTGCTGAGCAAGAAGTCCCTGCTCTAAAATTGACATCTTCAAGCTCGAAATTTACAGCCAAATGCTTTCTGGACAAAACATTTTATGATCAGATGAGACAAAGATTGAACTATTTGGCCAAAATGACAATAAATTTGTTTGAGGGTGAAAATTTGAGGCTTTCAAACCTAAGAAAAATGTATGAGCTGTCAGTTATGGTGGTGGGAGCATCATTGCTGTTCTGCTGCCAGTGGTACTGATACATTGTACAAAGTGATGAAAGAATGAAGATGGACTGCCTCCAGGTTCTTCACCTCAAAGTATTAGCTAGATGGTTGAAACCAGGACACAACTGGATAGTCCAACAGCACAAGGATCCCACCACACATCAAAAGGGGTTTAGGAATGTACAAAGTATAGTAATGTTAAGCTTCTGGAATGGCTTTTTCAAAGCCCTGACCTCAAACATAACTAATATTAGTGGGGGTACATATTCAGCTCCTGATGCTGTGTGGATTTGAGAAAATCCAAAATAAATTGTTCAAATTCTTGTTTTTTAAATACTTTAAAGACGTATGCTGTACAGTCATTCCACTTTGGAAAAGAATGGTCAAGGAAATTAATGGAAAGTCTCGAATCACGATGCCCGTGATGAGTGTTTGTAAACTTCTGACAACAAGATGTAGGTATCTTTGCATCTGTTTCCATGATCTAAAATGAGCTTAGATTTCTGTATTCCTGTCTTTATTAAAAAGACTTGAACATGAAATGACCAGCAATATTTTTAAACACTTGTTCACATAGCTGAGGCTAGAATGCGGTGTTCTGGAGAAATTAATTTGTGTTTTATTATTAAATTCAGGAGTACATTTTAAGGTTCTTTACACTATAAGGTAAAGACGCTACCGTACCATACTTGACATATGACAGTTTAGTATTTCCATAAGTTTCCATGGCCAATCTGAGCAGGTCACTTAATAACTATACTAATGCTGGTGTGCTTAAGTATATCATAAGTGAAATATAAGTTGATATAGTCAGTGTGGTTGGGTATTTTATTTATACTTGTATCACTGTGGTTGCCAAGGACATGAAGGAGGAGGAGAAGTGGAAGTACAGTAGTAAAGATTGGAAGCTGCAAGTCACCTGATTTTATATGTGCTGTAGTTATAACCTTGATGAAGATTGTAACGACAGTGGGTTTGTGTAAATGGTTGGTAGTGGAAAGAGACAGGAGGAGAAGTATGTTTCACGATAAAGGATTGCATGGCAGACTGACAGTTATCGAGTTTCTTTATTATTATTTGAGTGAAGTTTAACGAACTTGTCAAAGCAAGAACAGGACTTATGAAACTGTTACAACAAACTGCAGACCAAAGGGTTGTAGATCATGACAGTGAGCAACCCGACACAATACCAGGAAGCTGAGACTGGCATACTAAAATGCTGTAATGCTGTTAGGTTTTCAGTCCATCACGTGTGTGCAATAAAAATGGGTAATTACTCAAGGTCAAGTTGACAAGCTGTTCTCACAGCAGAGAAAAGCAGACAGGAAGGGAAACACTGAGAACGACGCCCCAGTGCAAGTGCAACACAAACAGACAGTACGTGCACTCAGGACAGCTTTGGCACTATATCATAGTTGAAGAGTTTGTTCTTGCTTGGTGGAGAAATGGTAGACTTTAGACTATTGATCAGTCAGTGTCACTTGTACTTTTCAGTTTGTGCCAGGGAATGTGCTGTGTGTCTGCTCTCACTGGGGCTTGAGCCATCTCTGTGAGGTTTTGAAGGGCAGCTGGAAAGTAAAAAAGTGAACTACACAGCAACTACACACCTAGTTCAGCTCACTATTTACTCTTTTAGATTTCATCATCGTTTCTGCAAAGTGTATTTGTTGGTGTGTTATGTAACGTTAAAAGCTGGAGTGTTGCACATGCTTGTTAGCATGCGAGCTTTTGTGATTGTCAGTGTGTTGCTGTGCAAAGAGGCTTTTATATTATCCTCTGCTATCTTATGTATGCTTGTTTGTGTGTCTGCAAATGTGTGTGCGCAGGGAGCAGGGGCATCTCTCTGACCTGTGTACTGACCCCCTGTCGGGTAATTGGAGTGTGTGTAACGCTGATGACCTTGGGAGCCATTGGAGCAGCCGTTTGGGCCGTAGGTCAGACTGCAGTTCTCGCACACCTACACACATTTGGTTCACAGTGTTGACGAACATAGTCTGTCATTGTTGATATTTCAAGCAGGTGATAATGTGTGCTCTGTCTGATGATGCAAATGCTTCCATTGTTTGCTGTAACAGATCAAACTGATGTGCTGTTTTTATTACACTTTGTAGTTACATATTGCACAATGGAGGAAGACATAGAACAGTATGATGGTGAGTCAACTGGTGGCTTTGAATGTATGTCTCTCTTTCTTTTTTCTTCATTCTTTAAATATTGATACCGTCAAAAATATATATATCTATATAAATACATATCCAGGGATGCACATATGTGGTCCGCAGGTGCGCATTGCTGTCGTAATAAAATACGCGCACTAGATAAGAAGTTGCAACGCGCGTTTGCGTACATATAAAAGGCACTGTTTTTGTCCGCTAGTGTGGGATTTTCAAGGCATATTCTGCACCACATCTCTGTGCGTTCATCATTTGTTTGAAGCCAGCTCACTTCCTGCAACCACTTCTCCGAGAATACTTCTTTTGGGGTTCGGACTCCTTCTGACATTTCTTTAGAGGTGGAGGAACACCAAAGTAATTGCTTAAAGGAGCTTGCTTCTTCGACATCTTTAAGAGTTCTAAACAAATGTCTGTCCTCCTCCAGAAAATCTTATGTACGCAAACGCGCATTGCAACTTCTTATCTGGTGCGCGTCTTTTATTTTGACAGCGAATGCGCACCTGCGGACCACTTATGTGCACCCCTGTACATATCATTAAACTACATTACAGGAGTATGTGCTATTGGACCAGTAGTTTTAAATGTAGCTCTTATAACTCCCCACAGTTCAGGTAAATTCACCTGACCAGCATCTCAGAGTCTTCGACTCCACTCACAGGAGGTGGCGTCAGGTGTGTTCCTCCCCAGCTGATGAACTGCTAGCTAGCATCAGCTGTGAAGAAGTGGGATTTGTCAGGTGCGATAATTTCACAGTTGTAACTCAGTGTTTCAGTGTGACACACTGTCATCCTCGGGACTAATGTGTGTGCGTGCTTGTTTCAGTGTGGTGAATTACTCAGTCACAGCTGTGTCAGAGGCCAGCGGCGATGCTGGAGACTTCTTCTGCGTCAGACAGGAAGAGCTCAGCTATGGCAAGAAAATCAAAGACTCATTGTATCCATGGTAACGCATACACCTGAGTGGCTGTCTCTCAGCAGTCTGCCCTTCTACTACACTGTCCTCTCTGTTGCTCTTCCTGTCTCTTCTTTCACTCGTCTTCTCTGTTAACATAGAGGACAGCCGAACACTGACTTCAGTTTTTGGATGTTTTCTGTGTCAGGCTGTTACTAACTCTGTCCGTCTTTGTTTCAGTGACTGTGAAAGCCGGGAAGTTCTCACACTGTTGTGCCAAGGTAAGATCGCAGATCTCCACTCATTCTGTCTGACACACTGGCCCACTTTATACACCGACACCCAACACCAACACTGTTTTCACCCCGGTGTGTAGAGCTCCCACACACGGTCTGTTCTTGTCTTCTTTCTGCTAATCTCACATGTATTTATTAAGCTATTGCTTTGTTTACTTTTTTAAATGGTGCTACTCTCATTGATTTCTTGTCCATAATATATCAGTCTTTCAACTAGAGTTTATAAAGTAACTTATCTTTTTCCTCACCGTTACTATCTTACACCAGACTGCGGCAGACGTAGTTTTGCGGCAGACCGTATAGTGGGTGGTGTGGACGCGAGGCACGGCAGCTGGCCTTGGCAAGTCAGTTTGCAGTACGATGGTGTTCATCAGTGTGGAGGATCCATTATCTCAGACCGCTGGATTGTTTCTGCAGCTCATTGTTTCCCAGAGTAAGTGAAACAGATAGATTTTACACAGAAACAACAGCTTGATGGATTGTTGTAGCTTTTTGGAAAATCTAAGGCATACATGAAAGTTTGATTAAATTTGTACGGACAGTTTGAATGAAACTGTAATTTTACTTCTATGAAAAGTTCATTTTCAACACAGCTGTGTGTGTATTTTGCCCTCGGCACATAGCGACAGTCATCAGACTGCTCTGGCTGCTCGGTTTTGTTTAACGTAGTGTTTGAATGGAAATTTAGATGTTTGTGTGCATAAAAAAAACTACATCACAGCTTCTCCTATTTTTGCTCTTCTAATGCTAGGCGGTATCGCTTTGTTAATCGCTGGCGTGTGCTGTTGGGCTCCATCTACAATAAACCTGTCAATGCCAATGTAGCAGAGGTGAAGACCATTGTTTACCACAGCAGCTACCTGCCCTTTGTCGATGCTAACATTGACGACAACAGCAGAGACATCGCTGTCCTGGCCCTCACTCAGCCTCTCACTTTCAATGGTAGGACACATTTGCACATCATCAAAATGTGCCTGCTTTCAGTAACTTCTTTGCTAAGTTTGATCCAACATAGTTATGTCAGGATAAAAAAAAATGCAACTATTGGTTGTTTCTGATCCTTTAAGGTGACACTAAAACTTAAACTTTTCAAGCACTATGTGCAGAATATTTGACATATTTTAAAAACATATATATACAATTTAGTAATGTGATAAAACTAGAAGTACTACAATCAATTAGTTACAAGTTACAAGAAAGAAAATAAATATCAGAGCATAAACAGTATTTATACTGAATAAATACTGGAAAAAGTATCAATCAACTCACTCAAAATTCTGAAATATGAAAAAATTAATGATTAAGGTTTTAAAATTTAATGTGATGATAGGCACTGAAGTGAACACTTCAGTTACTCTGATTGAGAAATACTGCAGAAAGCAGATGAAGTGCATCAGATACTGTTACATTTCCGTGCTGTCATTTACTGTAAGTGTTGTTTCAGTACATCATGTCTGACATCTAGTGTTCGAAATTTAGAACTGCAAAAAAAGAAAAAAAAAGATGGAAACACTTTGGGTGATGTCAACAAGCAAGCATGAAGGAAAGGGGAACAGCTGAGGGGTTTTGGGGAATCAAGTAAGAGGGAAGGTAGGAAAGGCTGGCCTTCTTCAGGGGGTGACATGAGTTAATGAAATGTGACAAAATCAACTGCCTGCGATTTTCATTAAATGTATGCATTTGTTTTGTTAATAAATATTTGTTTGTGTTTCATATTTGTCTTCGTGTGTAGAATACATCCAGCCCGTTTGCCTGCCTGCATATGGCCAAAGGCTGATAGATGGACAGATGGGAACAGTGACAGGCTGGGGAAATGTAGGGTACTATGGTGAGCATACGTTACATTAGTTATTGATAAAATTGGTAATATTTCTACAGAATGTCATCTTCTTGCTTTCAGTCATTGTTTTTGTATTTAAACATGTTTTGTATTTGCATGAATACTGCGGTGCACCAAATAACAATAACATATGCATAATGGGAAAGGTTTCAGTAGCATGACTGAGTTGTGACAACTGCAGATAACAACTATTCATACGTGACTGTTTATATTCAGGTAAAAACACAAAAAAAAAGCTCATATTTAATTTTTTTGATAATTCTAAACTATAGGCCATCTAGCAGATGTTCTACAGGAAGCCAATGTCCCCATCATCAGTGACGCCGTCTGCAATGCTCCTGACTACTACGACAATCAGATCACTACTAGTATGTTCTGTGCTGGCTA
The DNA here is from genome assembly GCF_001858045.2 of Oreochromis niloticus. Classification (NCBI taxonomy): domain Eukaryota; kingdom Metazoa; phylum Chordata; class Actinopteri; order Cichliformes; family Cichlidae; genus Oreochromis; species Oreochromis niloticus. Next base: position 12,024,466 of record NC_031976.2, on the reverse strand, counting down.
TGAGAAAGGAGGCACTGATGCCTGTCAGGTCAGATTGTTCCCATGCAGCATTTCTGTCTACTTTTGTTTAGTCTGATAAGTCCTTCTTTTACTGGCATGAATATAAATTGGCATACTTACTGGTTTGATGTTATCTCAGTGTCATGCATGTGATTTTCTCTTATATTTGCCCATGGGTAGTTAAAATGTGAGCGTGTGTCTGTTGTTTTAGGGAGATAGTGGTGGACCCTTTGTGGCTGAAGACTGCTTGTCCAAGACCACTCGATATCGTCTGCTAGGAGTAGTAAGCTGGGGAACTGGCTGTGCCATGTCCAAGAAACCTGGTGTCTACACCAGAGTGTCCCGATTTCTGCCCTGGATATCCTCAGCCATGAGGGTAAGAGTCCTGCCATTTTTCATTTCATCAGACACTGCATGAAAAACTGTCTGTGCAGCCCCATCCACTCAGCCAAATCTCCTTGTGTCCCAGCACTTTCGGTCTTAGTTGTTTGCAGCATGTGATGTTCACCTGTGCCAGAGTGAATCACTTGCAGGGGATGGGGTTGGAAGTGTGAACACATCTAATTAGCATCTGAAAAGGAGTGACTACATTCGCTCACTCTGTCACTGGAAGAAGCCACCAAGAAAAATCACTTGTGATTTGTCATAAATACTGATCCACTGTTATACAGGCTTAAGGAACACCTTCATATTCATAAGTCTGTGTCAAAAAGACTTTTCAGAGGCCTCTGGACGACACATTCCCGATTTACATTTGTATTGCTACTATATTGCTGATAGAAATCATTGACTTCAGGTGTCAATGATTCTACTTTTATGGCCACAGGTGTGTAAACCAAGCCATGAGGCATGCAGACTTCTTCTACAAATATCTGTGAAAGAATGAGTCGCTCTCAGGAGCTCAGTGAATTCCAGTGTTTTATTGTGGTAGGGTTCCACCTGTGCAGCAACTCCAGTTGTGAAAATCCCTCTCTATGAAATATTCCACAGTCAGCTGTTAGTGATATTATAACAATATGGAAGTGATTGGGAAACAACGGCAACTCTCTTTGGGGGAGAGATTATGGTGCTGGGTTGTTTTTCAGGAATTGGGCTGAACTTCTTAGTTCTAGTGAAAGGAAACCTTAATGCTTCAGCATACCGAGACATTTCGGACAATTTCATGCTCCCAGCTTTCTGGGAACAGTTGGGGATGGCCCCTTCCTGTTCCAATATGAATCTGCACCAGTGCACAAAGTGATGTCCATAAAGACATGGATGAGCGAGTTTAGTGTGGAAGAACTTGACTGGCGTGCACAGAGTCCTGACCTCAACCCGACAGAACACCTCTGGGATGAATTAGAGCGGAGACTGTGAGCCAGGCCTTCTCGTCCAACATCAGTGTCTGACCTCACAAATGTGTTTCTGGAAGAATAGCCAAAAATTCCCATAAACACGCTCCTAGACCCTGTGGAAAGCCTTCCCAGAAGAGTTGCAAAGGGTGGGCCAACATCATATTAAACCCTATGGCTTAAGAATGGGATGTCACTCAAGCTCTTATGCATATGAAGGCAGACAAGCGAGTACTTGTGGTAATAATGTTCCCAGACCTACGGACTGGTGGGTTAACTTCTGACATCCTCAGGCCTGTAAATCTGCAGTTACACCCAAGACTATATATTTATGTTTCCTGTGAGCAGAAAGTGCAAATATGCAAATACAGCTGTAACTACTGGATCAGTTAGTAATAATAAAGTATATTTTTATAGCACCATCAAAATGATCTCATACACACACACACGCGTGCGAAAACACAATAAAGAGCAAAGTCAACTTGAATAAATAGGCAAGCATAAAACTTAAAACAACAGTCAATTAAAACCATGATGCAGGTGCACTCACTCACATTATCTCACTTTGTTTGTTTCATGGAGTGGCACAGTGGTGCAGCAGTTAAAAACCTGTTTTATGTTACTGCGTTTAGGTATTTGACTAGGGAAAGGGGTATGCAACTATTGCAAACATGAATATGTGCAGTCCTCCATGGACCCGTTGACTAGTTGAAAAGTGGTCTGGAACAGTGGTGTTCACCACAAACGAGAGTAGCGTGAGAGACATCATATCAAAAACATAAAGCATGAAAAGAACAGACACAATAGACACTATTTCACTTCTGCTCTTTCTATGTTTTAACTTTGCTCTTCTCTGCTGCTGGCAATAACAGCACTAACAAGAGTAGTCCACAGGCCCGTCATGTATGACCATAATCAGCTACAACATGTAGACAGCAGTCCTCATAGCGGTCTCTAGGATGTGACCACCATTGAACCATGTTGATGCCTGAACATTGCCACAAAGTTCTTGGTTAAATCCTGCTGGTTCCTTCTGTTTCTTCACGATTTTCCGGAACCCAACAATATGTTTGTCGGGTTAATTTCAAACTGGCAGCAGGTTTGGAAAGACATTGATTTCCCGCAGCTTTGTAATGGACTTGCCTGTCATCCTATGTCAACTGTGACAATGATTAAGAAAATGGATGGTTAATTGTGTGATAATAAAAGAAAACTACTGCTGTATCTCAGAGGCTTCTTGATCTCCTGAGAGGAAAAACTGAGGCGCTAAAAGGAAAGAAGGGACCGCTGTACATCAGCTTCATGTCATACTGTGATAGAGAGCCTCAGGGCCAGTTCAAGAGAGCATTTCCTTTTAATTTCAGCTCTGCTGTTCTAGTCAGCAACGTATCCTTGATGGCCCCAAATCATTAAGGTTAAGTCACTGACTAGAACTCTAAACTGGCAACCACTGATCAAAACTTTGATAAACTCTTGACTGGAAAAGCCAAGATTGTATGATTTTATAACTGCCTAATCTCATCAGTCAGTCAGTCATTTATGTAGTCTGAGACAGTTATAAGAGACCAAGGATAAAGTGTACAATATAAAATATAATGTTTGGTATAAATACGTTTAGAAAAACCTCCAAAATATTGCCCCTACCTGGAGCATCAAAATGTCATTTGCTGCTTCTGAGTTTTATGTGTATGGTAACATTCTGTCCAAACGTGGTCCAATATGCAGATGTGCACTTAGGATTAGTTTCTAGTCTCGCCTGATGTGTGTATACAGGTCAGTGGTAGTGTGGAGATTGACTTGAGGTGACATTCGGTCAGAGATTTAATTCGTTTCATTAGGCCACAGTCACACGGAGGATCTCATTATCCACGCTGTGATGTTCTGGACTTTCAGCTAGAGCTTCGTCCAGAGGAGACATGTCTGTGTCATCGGGCGAGCTCAGTCTGTCAAAACACAAAGCAAATACATCATAAAACATGCAGCAGGTATTCAATTTAAACAGAAGAATGTGTCTCACGCCTTTGTTTTTAAACTTACAGTTCTTCAGCTTTGTAACTAGTGCAGTTGTTCTCAAAGTTGTGATGATTCATAGCTCTCTATAAAAAACACACCAAGACACAAACTGGATTATATTCTTTTTAATCTGTATTCTATAAGGAAGTTTGAGTGCTACTCAGTAGTTAATAAAACCATCACCCAACCTTGGGGATAAGATGCTCTTTGAAATGTTTCTTTGCTGCGTCTGGGTCGTATGCGTTTGGAGGATTTCTGTCTGAATCTGGTCCAATATGCAGACGTCTGTGATGTGTAGCTGTGTATTTTGGATTAGCTTCCAATCTAGCCTGAAGAGTCGCACACAGATCAGTGAGTTCTTTGCTCCGAAAGGAAGGAGGCCTAACAATCCACCCAGCCACCCCCTCAACAGCGCCATCCTCCTCATCGGACATCATATCAATTGTTACACCCCTCCAGAAGTCCAGTTCATCTGCACTGAGGACTCCCTGCCTGGCTTCCAGCAGCTGTAAGCAGAGGCAGTACATACAGTTGTGGATGTGCAACATCTGTGTGGTGACAGTTTATGCACAAATGTGACTGAAAAACAGTGCAGCAGTACTGCCAGTAAGTTTAAATCACATCAGATAACTTTACCCTTTTCCTCCTCTGACGGCTGCGGGCTGCAGTCTTCATGGCTTCAGCCTGGGCTGCAAGGTCCGGCTGGCTGTAGCGGAAATTCCTCCGTATGGTCTCATAGTATGTTTTACAGGCAGCTGGAACCATTAAATGAGCATGTTACAAACTTAAACCTGGAAACAGACAAAGCTACAGTAAAAGAGTAAAGTACAAACAGTACTTACAGAGAATGGCATCTCTAGCCACGTTGTGCAAATCCGGACTTTCAGCCAGAGCTTGGACCAAATGAGACGTGACTGCCTCATTGTGAGGCGAGCTCAGTCTGCGAAATCCAGATGTTTACACGTCAGCGATCACACATTGATATATATATATATATATATATATATATATATACACATACATATATATATATATTACAGCTGGAATTACACAGCCCTTAAAACTAACACGACATAATATCTCACCCTTCTTCAGGATTGTAGCGCTTGCGATTTCCCTTGGCGTTATGAAAACGACGCACCGCCTCCTACAAAATAAAACACCGTGATTGACTTTATGAACAAACGCTCTCATCCAGCTGTTCACAGCTCGTCAGATGTGCTAATCGTTTAGAGTTAGCAGTGGCTTCTCTCTGCTTCTCCTGCTCGGGGTGTTTGTGCGGCTCTCCTCTGCCTCCTTAACGCACACGCCGCATACATGCACACATACATACCGCAATCTTGGGATTGTGCGCCCGTCTTTTCCTCTTCTCCTCCACACAAGCGCGGGAGTTCACTACTTCTTCTAAAGCGGTCATCCTCTCGTCTATGGAGTGCAGTTTTGCGTTTACCGCTGTTAGTTGCTCATTCACATCAGCAGCAAACCGAGCCAGCTGACGAGACAGCCCACTCACAGCAGTGAGCAGTTTGTGGTCTCTGCTGTCCGGAGCAGCAAGCCCCGGTCTGTGCGGAGGAGTTCCCGGAGCGATGGAAGAGAAACGACGTCCCGGCATTGCACGGAAAATCCAAGCCGCCAACACACGCTGTCCTAAATCTACCCAGTCTGACAACTTCTCACCAGGCGGAGAATAACATGCTCATATGGTAATAAGAGATGCTCTTCGCGAGGTTCCTCCAATCACCTGCAAGATTCTGGTCACATGGAAACCTCATCCAATTATATGCGAGGTTAAGGTCACAGGTACTCCCGGCCGGTGTGGCGCCCCCCCGCCCCCCAACCTCATTTGCATTTTGATAACTCACAGCATTTTCATTTGCGTGTGAAAGCCTCCACCTTACCTGGGTGGTGCCAAGCTTCTCTGAAATGCAAAACTAACAGAAATTCAAGCTCAACATAGATTCCCAGCAGTTCCTGATTTTATGTGCTGCGTACAAATTCCTGATCTCAACCTGCACCTCTGCTGCAATTCACTGTGCTGCTTACTTCAAAACCCCTACTTTCATGTTGTGGTGTTCTTTTTAGTGTTTCACTGTATTACTTGAATTTTATTGTCTTCTAATAATAACAGAAATGCAATGGTGCTGTTTACGTATGCTGGGCAGCATAACCTGCTGAAGTTCAAGAAAACATCAGAATGGACAAACTGATAGGAAGGCAATGGCCTGTTACAACAGAGGTATGCAGAAGAGCATCTCTGAATGCACTGCTCATCAAACCCTGCAGCAGACACGCTACAGCAGCAGAAAGCCACACCAGGTGTCACTCCTGTCAGCTAAGAATGGAAAATGAGACTACACAGGCTCGTCAAAACTGGAAAAACACCGCCTGGCCTGATGAGCCTGCACAATTCGTGAGGTCAGACCCTGATGTTGGACGAGAAGGCCTGGCTAGCAGTCTCTGCAGCAATTCATCCCAGAGGTGTTTTGCAAGGTTGAGGTCAGGACTCTGTGCAGGCCAGTCAAGGTCTTCCACACTAAACTCATTCATCCATGTCTTTATGGACCTTGCTTTGTGTATAGTCATGTTGAAACAGGGAGGGGTCATCCGCAAACTGTTTCCACAATGTTGGGAGCATGAAATTGTCTAAAATGTCTCTTTATGTTGAAGCATTAAGGTTTCCTTTCACTGGAACTAAGGCGCTGAGCCCAATTCCTGAAAAACAATCCCACACCATAATCCCCCCTTCACCGAACCGAGTTGCTGTTGTTTCCAATCACTTCCACTTTGTTATAATACCACTAACAGTTAACTGTGGAATATTTAGTGTTATATTGAGCTCCTGAGAGCGACTAATTTTTTCACAAATGTTTGTCGAAGCAGTCTGCATGGCTCAGGGGTTGGTTATATACCTGTGCCCATAAAATTCATGAGAAGACCTGAAGTTAATGATTTGGATGGGTTGCTGAATATTGAGTCAAACAGGCATACAGATTAAATCAAATGTTATATGTTTTAAGATTAATAGAATGATACAATTAAGAATTTCATCCTGTTATAACATGTTCAATTCTGCTTTTGTCTTTCCTCAGAACTATCAAAATTCACCCGGTGTTCATAAAATGGCACGGACATGAGAATCCTGCTTTCATGTTTCTGCTTTCTCCACTCTTGGATGACAAAATGGACAGTCCCCATAAGTGATACTGTGACTACATAGGTGCTACGACAGGGGGAAACAAGGCTGTGATGTTCCCCTCTTGTCAAGGCTTCCCTTCTCACTGAAACATTTTTTCCGAGGATTTTAACAACTCTCTGAGCCTTTACTGTAGAGTGAAAAGTCTGGACACAGTCACACCTTCATATTCATACCGTACATATTATCAAATGTTAATAGAGGCTTATGTCTTTGCAGGGATACACAGACAGAGCCCAGACATGAGGATTTCAAGTGGTCAGCTTACTGATTCACTGCAGTTATCAGAACCACTACAGTTTGTAAACTACATTATTTTTCTGACACAATTTTCTTTGTATTTCTGTGTAAAAAAAAAAAGTTCCCAGAAGTAAACCTATAAATACAACATGAGTTAATTGCAGACTTATAAGATTTAGAATAGCTCAGGTCTGTTTGAAGATGATGTAATTTCAAGCCTCATTTTAGGAAATTCTTCTTTATGTGGAGATTTTATTTGTTCGCCCCACACAAGTCACTTTCTTCAGTGTTGGTCTTCCTGCAGCCTTCTACTCGGCAAGCCGCAGTGAGTGCACACTGCATCATCAATTAGTACTAAATACCTAAAGTACTTTGGTCTTAACAGATAAATAGAGATTAGTGCTAATTAACATGTAGAGAAATCCTGGAGTTTCTGTTTTTTAAACTTAAAACTCACAACAGTTATTTACAGTTCACCCTGTACGTGTGTGATACACGCCATATCTTTTTATATGCAGTAGCTTTACTTTTTTATAATAAAAATAATAATAAATCATACAGATTACTGTTAAAATCAGTCTGTTTTTTGTTGTTGCCTTGTAAATATTAGTCAGTGTCTTGTTTATGTAGATGTTTATTTGTGACATTTTACACATGTCTAAAAGACTCGCTGATCTGAAGAGCCAACAGTGCAATACCGACTATAATCATGTTCTTATTAAATATGTACTTTGCAGACTTTTATACTTCGACTTGTGACTTTCAACTTTCAAATGCTAAAGGTGTCCCATCACATTAACTGGTTTTATTCCTCCTACACACATATACGCACACACATTACTGTATATCTTGGTTATGTTCTTACTTATTATAGTGGCTGCTGAAAATTGAATTCATACATGATCCAAATAAATGAGTCGATATTCTACATCAAGAACATCAAAATTTATTATGATGTAGGCGTCAGTGGTAAGATTGACTTGTAAACAGATTTTACCGAGCAGGACGTACTGCAGTTCAATCAAGTCTGTTCAGTCTAATAGTTACTATTTAGCACCACCATGTGGAATAAAATTGTTTTACACTTACAGGATTTATGATGTGCATACTATAAATATTGTAAAATGTAATTGTTGCATTGAGTGTTGTATTGAAATAAAGCTTTAATTGGCCGCAGGCATCTTGTACCAATATTCATTGTTCATTCATTTAATTGTTCAGCTAAATAAAATAACTGTACAGAGCAGCTTTACAGTAACTCAGACAACAGAAATAACACAAGTACTCTGCCACTGCACAGCGTACACCCCTGCACCCACAGGAAGAATGTCAAGACCTGGATTAGTTTGTGATGTTTCTTGAGAAAGTCACACTTTGCCTGACTCTAAATGGTAAAGTATTCTTGAAAAAAATCCTAAAAAGCTAATTTCCTTCTCCCTGTCTGCTAAAATTGTGACTCATATCTGTTTATAATATATTAATCAATCCCGTTAACAAATTAATTAACAAGCTGAATCAGTCTGGTTATCTCTTAGCTGATGGAATGATAGAAATGTGCAGTGTTAGGATTTTTTTCTCCCTGCTATCCTTTAAAACATACATTTTTTAAATTTTACTTTCTATTAATTTGATCAGTTGTGTTTTTACAACATAAACAGTGCAACAACATGATTGCTATAAATAATTAAAGTTATTTAAATAAAAAACATTTAGTTTTCAAACATTTTAACACTCCTGAAAACAGGTTTGCCTTAAGATGACTGTACACTGTGCTTTGAACTTGATCATTTTCTTGAGAGGAAGAGGGCACATGACAAAATGCAGAGACTCAGCTGGATTTAACCACAGAGGCGTAGATCACAGAGTCGTTGTTTTCTCTTGCTTCGGACCTGAGGAGAAAAGAGTGGAATGAACAGTGTGGTTGGGACTCAGTCTGAAGCCGTGTCAGGTGCCACTTCTGTGATAACCTTTATGATGACACACTGATAGCAACACTGAGGCAGTTTAAGATCAGTTTTGTTATCATGGAGCGTGGTCGTGTCTCCTTTAGTAACGTTTCTAGAAATGTGCAGGCTTCAGCCATTGTTATAAAGATAAATCTTAATTTTTTATCTGTGACGATTTCAGTTATTTTACTTTAGTTGGAGACGTGTGTGAACATGTCAGAGTTTGGAGAGTAAGCATACCAGGAGTGCTGTGGCAGTCTGTTGGAGTTCAGGTGATGTGGAGAACTGGAGTCTTTGGGCCTGATGGTCACCGTGGAATAGGTAACCTCATCTTCATAAGAAGTGGTATCCTAAGAGAAAGAAGAAGTTGACGTAATATGAGTGTGTTGTGTTTAGCAGAGATGCTGAACAGTCATGACTGTGGATCATGACTTACATCCCGGTGTGAGCTCCTCTGTGAAGCAGTAGAAATGACCTGAGGAGGGACAGAGGGAGTCGAGGATGGAAGCGGGTGGATGTTGGCGTAAATGGTGTCAGGTGGATCTTCGGCGGCTGAAGATCTTGATCTTGTTCTGATGAGCCTGGAGTCAAACACTCTCTGCCAGAGTGGACACATCACAATCATCACTCCACTAGAATATTTGGTCTTGTGTGTGTGTTTGTGTGTGTGTGTGGATGCTCTTCAGCGAGATACTTCCCAAACCTATGTGTAACTGACAGATATGACTTATTTAAAGTTTTTTTTTGGCATGTACTCACTTTCTTGTCTGCGCTGGTCTTCTGTTTCTTCCTGCCATGACAACAAAATTTAAAAAAATAAATAAATCAAGAGTTAAATATGTCAAAAGTTGTGCAAACTCAAGCCAGAACAGAACGTTCTTCATTGCTCAGTCACGTTTCCTAATGTTTAAGGGAAGCTGTTATGTAATACTGGCAAACACAGGCAGCTAACATGCTAAAATACTGCCTTCTAGGAGTTTCTTAATATATCAAAACTAACAACATTTACAGACACAATCTATAAAGAATCCATGGTAGTTGTTTTATGTATAATACTGGCCTTCTGTGCTGATATGGACCTTAGCAATGAATGCTCCCCTCCCTACTAATCACCAAGATACCGACTGTCAGTGTAGAAATATGCTGCGGTGACTGATGTGTTAAAACTGGCAGCAGCAGAATGGAAATTCAGATGACACACACGGTGCATGTTAACACTCATTACAGCATTAGGTAAGACACATTTTTAAAAGTTCTGCAACACGTGAAACAAAAAAAAATACAGTGACATAACAAATATGCACATGTAAGTCAGTGGTTAAGTACAAAAAATGACATGAGTCAGCCTCACTAAAGCCTCACTCTCCATCTCTTACTGACTCACCGGAACAGAAGAAGTGCCACCACTAGTGTCACAAGAAGAGAAACTCCAATTCCAGCCAAGACTGGGAGGGACTGCCCTTCTGAGGGGAAAACGCACAGTCAGCTTGGAAATAACATAAAATCGATCAGCTCGATAAATTTCAATGAAGGAATAGAGGCAACTTGAGATTTATTTTTCATATCAGATTAAGAGGTTGTGGTATTTTGCACAGATTGCCTTTTGAGGATACAACAAGCATCTGTAAGTAGTGGCTCCTACCATTCTCCTTTCTCTGCATAGACAGCAGCACTTGAGTTGAGTTGCCCTCCCCGAGACTGTTCCTGACCTTGCAGAGGTACACTCCACTGTGGGACTCTTCCACAGAGGGAAGGGAGAGGAGCTGCCCTGAGCCCACCTGCAGCATGGAGCTGGTGGCGTCAGAGTCGACCATTTTGTACCATGTGTAGCTGTCTGCTGCGGGGTTAGCCACACCGCTGCAGGTCAGATTGACACTGCTGCCCTCATCAAACAGCTGTGGACCCACTGAAATGGAAATGTTCATCGGAGGGTCTGAAAAAGCCCAAACATCACGATTGTTAACAGATTTGTTTTAAAAAGACAGGAAAAATGGTGATCAGTGATCAGCTGTTCACAACCTTTTCTTTTTTTGTGTGCTAAATCTGAAGAGACACATTACAACTAAAATAATTAAATTTAAATGCACTCTCTTGTCTTCCTAATAAAAACAGAAGAGATACACTTTTAAGATAAAACGAAATGGACCCACTTAAACACTAAAAAGCAGTCTAAGGGGGTCGCGTTAGACTGCAACAATTAGATTTTTTAAAAATGTGTTTCTGGTCCATTCATTCATCAGTCTCTTCTCCCTATTGACAACACTCAAGAACCTCTTAGCTTGTGAATAATCAGGTGTTAGAAAATTTCCTTTTTAAGTTGATGGTAAAACCAGTTAGATGACATATGTGTTCTTTTCTGTAAAAATTTAAAAAATGATTAATCAGCATGGATATTTTAATATCACTTCCTCCGGCTGTGAACTTTAACACAGTGTCTCCAGACTGAACTTTTTGACACATTGTGACAGCAAACAGACAGACTGTAGCAATCATAAAAGTCAGGAAGTTGTGATATCAATCAGTTGAGGATTGCCTTTGAAATGTCTGACACGTACTCATGATCATGTGTCTAATTGCCCTCCTAGATAGCTTCCAAGTAACCAGACACACTCACATTTAACGTCAAGGTGAACCTCAGTCGAGTTGATCAAGTCGATGCCCGTCCAGCTGATGTTATTCCATGCCTGGCAGTAGTACCATCCTCTGTCGCTGGGCAGGATGTCAGCGATGATGTAATTCTGCCCTGAACTGATAAGCTGTCCATCCTTATACAGGCTGTATCCGCTGTGTGCCACAGGGGGGTTGGCATCGCTGCTGCAGGTCAAAGTCGCTGTCCCTCCACTGCGGATGTCTCCCCATGGACTCACTGATAGTGTCACTTCTCTGGGTGCATCTGTTTTAGAGAAGATAAGGAAGTGTAGCCACATGGATAATAAATCCTGATCGTAATGATGGAGTCATTAAAAGTGTCAATACATGCAACAAAAATAAAATACAATACAGGAAGATTTCAGTATTTTACTTCCCCTTTCCTATTTTTAAAACTATTTTTAAAAACCACAGAAAAACTCCTCAACCTGCTGTTTCTTATCTCATCGGCACGGGCCACAACAATGGTGCTCACGCTGGATAAAACATATCTATATCTGACCTTATGTGACATTTCACACTCAGATCAAACTTCAAGCAGCCTTTAACCTCCTAATTCCCCAGAGTAAAGGTGATCTATTGTGATGTCCAAGTGAGGATATGTAAAAGGGACAACTTGAGCCAATTTCTGGACACGATTGTCCAAAAATGATTCTAATAACTCACATGATCATGGTTATTGAAATACTGTGATGAGATTCAAGTGTACTCCTCTAACAATTGGTTTTCGTCACAGGAGACATAAAGAAAAACACAGTCATATATAATAAAGTTAATCATATGAGAGCTTCTGCTTCAGTTACAAGTCTGGGGTATTGTGGACTCCAGCTCACCTCTCTGACATAATGTAACACGTGATTAGAGTGGAGCCTGTAACTTGAGTTTTGTGGTATGCTTTCTTAACCCTCTACTCACATTGAACATTCAGAGCCACAGGTGCAGATCTGACTGATTCCTGTCCACGGACTGCACAGTAGTATTTCCCAGCATCCTCTCTCCTGGCCTGGAAGACTGGATTTGATACAGGTTGCCCATCTCTGAACCAGACAATGTCTTTAGGCTCAGGACAGCCTGACATACAGGTCATCCTGACACGACCTCCCTCTGTCACAGTGCTTGGCTCGATGACAGTGGTCAGCTCTGATAAAGAAACATAAATCTATAAATGTTTGCTAAAATCATCGAAACAGAAATGTTCTCGTAATTAGTCGTTACCTCCCACAGACAAGTACGTCGGTTTTATGCTCATCCATCTGTTGAGTGTTGTGGTAAAACGAAAATAGTAAGCTCCTTCATCAGTGTATTGTACATCATTGACCTTCAGACTGCAGTCGCCGCGGTAGTTTCCCAAATATTTAAAGTGGTCCGGACTTAAAGGAAGTTTATCAAGAGGAAAAAGTCTCCATTTGCCAGATGCATATAACTTTTTAAACCAGCTGACAGAAGTAATGAAGTGACCTAAAGGGTAGTCATATTTGCAGTTGATCAATACTGATGTTCCTTTCAAAGCGCACTGATTTTCAGACGTCACACTCCAGTCTCCACTCCAGACACCTTTGGACAAAAATGCAGAAAATGAAGACAAATTTATTTCCAGAATTAGCACTGCAGTTCCATTTTAGTCATCGCATATCCTCTTTATTAGATTAAAAAAAATACATCTACTCACCTGGCGTTATTACCAGAATGATCAGGCTCCAGCTTTCCATTATTTGAAGTTTTACCTGCAACAATCATGACACAGGTCACTATACACCAACTCCTATACACCAACTGTCCCCAAAAATAAAGAAACCATGAGTGCGTGATCAGAAGTACTCACCAGCTGAAGCAAAGTGGCTTATTGCTTTACACATTCTTCATTTTTGTGGTGCAAAAAGCAGAAGTGGGAACACGTCCTTTCGTTGCTTCCTCTAATGTCACACTTTAAGACTGATTATGTAAAGTTATAGTTTCATATTTTTAAAAACGGATATCAACACAAATATTGAAATTTATAATTAACCTATTAAAATGTTTCTGTACTCTGGTAAAAAGAGCATTATCTAATCGTTTTATTTTAAAAAAGACAACTTATTGATACATCTTACATCTAATGAAGATGTTTTATTTATTTAAGATGATCAACTCTGACTTTGACTAACATCACTTTAAAATGACTGTTCTTAATTAAGGATTTCTCATTTGTTGAATGCCCGCTGTCCCATCTCCTCTCCTTTTTTGCCGAGGGAAGGAGTCAAGGATGTAGGAAGGGCTTTTCCACCAGGTGGGGCTACCGGCCTATTTAAATAAAACTGGAGAACCCACCGGTGTCTTCATAGATATTTTTTGCTCAAAGTGCAGCGCTATGATCGTCTTAAGATATTTTCCTGTGATACTTGTGATCTGTGTGCAGCTGTCACTCTAACGCTGTAGCATTGGATTGTTTTGTGTTTTTGATCTCGCAGGCGTTTAACCTTAAGTATCAAAAGCAATGGATTTTTGGTTTGTGGTACTTGTATCCAACACAAGTGAATTATGCTGTGCACTGTGGTTGGTGTCCATGAACAGGAAGAGCCTGTTCTCAAAGGAACAATCACCATGTGATTTCGTCTCATCTCCGCTGTATTTAACTAAGACATTATTAAGGTACTTTTATATTGTGCGTCCAACAGGATGATTACAACATCATTATTTGTCATGACTGGTTTCTTAATGTTGCCTTTTCTGGACACATTGCCCCACTGAATATTGCAATTGCTGCAAAAGAAAGGAAATGTTACAAACAGCGCATTAGTGACACATTTATAGGTAACTTTGAAAGTTTGAAGCTATAGGATGAAGTTCTGCATCAGGTCAGTTATGTAGACTCTTTCAGAAAGAGTGAGTGAGCCTCTGAAGAAATGTGCGTACAAATCTGGGACTCATCAATACTTTCTTGAATTTGTTTGTACTCTACGAGTAAATGTAGAAGCGCTTCAGACCATCTATATGAACAAATGATAAAGGCCTGGATGTCTTAGAAAATTTAGTGACACATCTTTAAACTGAACACTACAACGACTAATTCTAGTACTAATACTGGTTATTATTAGTTTCTTCATCATTCAAAGGTTTCCAAAAAACTCAAAAATTTAAGGTGCTCAGAATTAGAATAAAATATGTGACAAATGTGAACATTTTTAACCTTTTTATTAATAAGCATATATCAGCTAACAAAGGCATTGTGGTGTCTAATCCTATCTCATCTTAAAATATTCTTCATTTCCATCCAGCAAGTATGGAAGATGAAGAGTATAGTTTCATTTCTTGACACTGTCCCAGCTACGCTCGTGAAAAAGGATGTTTTTCAATAACTGCAGTGCAGTTTCTCATCTTAGGCTGACACATCCTTGTCCTCAACCTTTTTATTATGATCTGTTGCTCTTTTATTTCCCAATATCAATTTAGATACATTCCAGCTCAAGCCTGGTCTTTTCTTTTTCTAAAAAGGGAAAAAATCACTTTAGAGTAAAAATGCACTTTTTCTTCAGAGACTATAGTTTCAGTTGCTTCAGTCAAACATCATTTATGATTTCCATTATTTTTAAGATAAAGAGGTTTCTTTATATAGAGAAAAGAGGGTGTGGTATGCAGATTATGGTAGCAGTCAGGAGTAGGTGAGAGTGAATCCAATTGACAAACGCGGTGATAAGTGGGACAATTCTGGCTCATGTTTGAGGTTTCACTTTTTTTTTTTGCGCAATAAGAACATTTAGGTTAGTAAATGAGACCCAATATGTGCTTATTTTTCCTTTTCAGGCTTAAAATTTAAAGTGTTGCAAAACAGCAAAACAAGACATGGATCACCACAAGAAGCAAGACGTTCTTGAGTCGATCCATGTCACGTGGGCGATCGTGGCTCAAGAGTTGGGCGTTCGCCTTGTAATCGGAAGGTTGCCGGTTCGAGCCCTGGCTTGGACAGTCTCGGTCGTTGTGTCCTTGGGCAAGACGCTTCACCCGTTGCCTACTGGTGGTGGTCAGAGGGCCTGGTGGCGCCAGTGTTCGGCAGCCTCGCATCTGTCAGTGCGCCCCAGGGTGGCTGTGGCTACAATGTAGCTTACCATCACCGGTGTGTGAATGGGTGGATGACTGGATATGTAAAGCGCTTTGGGGTCCTTAGGGACCAGTAAAGCGCTGTATAAATACAGGCCATTTACCATTTACTGTGGAAATTCTCAAATGTTTGGTGAAAAGCGTGCACAAAGTACACAGTCCTAGATAAATACATAAGATTCTTGTGAGAGTTAATTGTTTGAAATATTTATTATTTTATTACAAATTAATTAGATGATATTTTAAAATCAGCAGCAAAGAAAAACAGACACGCACAACTGATTGATTTTATTTCATTTTATTAACAGCACATTTGCACTGATTGGATATAACACAAGCTCTATCAACTGCACAAACATCTAAATTTAGTGGAGAAGATCAATCAGTGCGGGAACTCATCGATGTGAAGTGCTGTATATCCTTTATGCGTGTCAAAAATGACTCTACACGATTTCTCCCTCAGATATCAAGCTCTTATTTTCATACAAATCATCACTGCAAATGATAAAGTAGCAACCGCTAATACTTGGTCATCAAAAATCCCACGTTTAAATATTAACAAACAGGCAACACTAGAAATATGGCAACCTGCAACGTGGAGTGCAAGCAAAAAGGCATTCAGTGTTATTGCTGTTAAGGTGCACAGAAAGAAACAGAGAAGACATGCAGCAAAGTTAGGAGCTGGACTCCTGGAAAGAACACATGCTTCTCTCTTAGTGAATCCATAATCCAACACAATCCGAGTGTCTGATCCAAAACGGTGTACGGTGTCACCAGGGTGAGTTTCCTGTCCCTTGGGTGGACAGAAGCAAAGTGATTTGCTCAAATGAGGAAAGCTGATGTGCCATTCAGCTAAGAAAGAAAACAGGAGAATAGAATAAAATACGCGTCAAGGTGAGAAAAGCAACAACAAACCTGCATCACAGTGCTGCTGGGGTTTTTCACACGAGCAGCTGTAAGTGACTTACCTGAAGCTGCTTCCTCCTGGTCAGTGACGAGGCTGGGGCAGTAAAGTGTAAACAACTTTGGAGGAATCCTTTGGTTTTTTATCAGAACCCAGTGGCAGGTTGTGCACCTGCACCTGATCTGTGCTGCACGGACAGCAAACAGGAACCACATTAGTTCATCTCACATCATATCATAAAAGACACAGGTCTACAGGGTAAAACATAAAGCAATAGTAGAAAACAGCAAAAGTAAGAGTAGTACTGTGGACCTAAATGTTGCAGAAACAAATCGACAGTGAAACAGGAAGTGGGTCTGAAATTTGGGGACGACAACTGGGGAAAAGTAATTGGCAGAATTCATAACTCATCCTCATGAGCAAGACTCTCCCTTATTCAGTTTAAGACTGTATACAGATTGAATTTGTCAAAATCAAGACGATCTAAAACACATCCCGGGATCCTTTTAATACCTCTGCCCGTGATTTAACTTGCATGTTTTTTACCAGCTCAGTCAGGCTGGACTTTTTATTTTGAGGTGCTCGCTCATGTTTTGAATGCTGTGCTGAAATCTCCTCCACTAGTTGCCATTTTTGGTCTCTGAGGATTCTCTAAACCTTAGTTGGAAGCAGATGGATGTTAATGCATTTACTTCATTGTTGATGTAGAATTTTGCTGTCCTCACCCTCCAGCTACATCAGTTTGTTTGAAGATGTTATGTTTTTCTTCAAACTGGGAAAAATCTAATTCAGGCTCAGAGGGAATGCTAATAAGTTTTTACAGATGTGGCAGCCGTTTATCATTTATTTTAATTCCTCAAAAAAATGCACTAGGCTAATTTTGAGTGTCATGTTTTTTAAAATTTTAATTAATCTTTTTTTTGTAGTTTGCGTAGTATGGGAAAAAGATATGCAGGTATGCTCTACCTGGACAACCTGGAGTAGTGCACGGTGATGTAGTTGGAGGCAAGGCTGCAACTTTGACCTTCTGTGATTGGTGGAGCATCCTTCAGAGGAACAATGGAGGGATGGGAGCTGTCACTCAAATCCTCTGGCTCCTCCTGCTCACACACACACACACACACACACACACACACACACACACACACACACACACACACACAAATGGAAAGAGCTCAAAACCCGCATTTCTCATCCATAGCCATGTATGCCCCGTACACGTTTTCTCACCAGTATGTCGGACATCTTGCCCTTCCTCACTGGGTAGATGTGTTCAGCTGACTCATAAAACATAGTGTCAGCTGTCACTGATGGACACTGTGGGTGACACACACGAAAACACACACACAGTAGAGAAAACTGAGAATTAGACAAAACTACAACAAGAAATGAAGAGATAGCAATTCCACAACTGATCAAAACCAATTATACAAAGATCACCGTACCTTGTTTGTCACTTCTACTGACTCTGTGTCTACTCTGTGCATGTTTTTACTGGGAAGGTAAAGAAAAGGGATGGTTATCAAATGACAACCCCGCTAACAACACTAATACAAATAAGCCAAAGGGAAGAAAAACGAGCGACTGACAAAACTGTCATATGTTCCTCCTAAAAACAGAGGAAGAAATTGTGCTTTTTTTCTGTCTGCGTAAAATTACAGAAATAGCTCAGGAGTAGTAATGGATAAATAGCAGTGTACTTCCTGTCACCTGATCATAACAGCCACTGTCAGTGTGATGAGTCCAGCAGAAACACCCACTGCTGAGGCCAAGGCAATGACCTTTAAACGACCTGCCAATGGAAGGATTACAAGGGTTATCAGCGTGACTAGAGGGAGGAAGAAATGAGATGAAATGATGGAGTACAGAAGTGCCGCAAGCTAAAAAAAGAACATCAGAAATAAAAATAGAAAGTGTATGTGACTAAAGAGGGAAAGAGCACGGCATCAGTTAGCCGCCGTCTAGACTTTAGTCTTGTGTTTCCAGTCCTGATTTCCAAACCCAGCTCCACTTCTTCGGCTGTCTAGACTCACGGAGTCGTTTTCCACAGCACCTCATCACCTCCTCCTCCCCCATTGTAGAGAGAGGGCTTTAAGTGACTCACCATGACTCATACAAAAACAGTCAGAAATCATGAGACCATATACAATGAAGACCAGAGCCTGTGATACTGACAGGGAGGTTTCATCACCATTCAAAGGAAAATCTATCCAAACATCTCCTATGGTAAAAATTGCTCAAAGCCTTGTTGAGTCTGCGCCTGATTGAGTGTGAGTGTGTAAAAGTGAAGAGATCCCCCAAATTACTACAGTTTATCCGGAGGAAGTGTGTACCTTGTGTATGTAAGGACAAAGTTTAAAAACTTTCCAATGATTTTTGAGCTTTCATTTTGATCATCTCTTGCTCTATTGCTGCTTCCAAAGAGCAAAATCCTGGGAGGAAAGTGCCAAAACTGAAGTTCTGAAACTGGACATTTGCGCTAGCTAGTGCCAAAAGTGAGTCAATCTAAACTTGGGCAGAATTAAGCAGGTATAAAAAACAAAGCTTTGGTCTATAGTGCTAACTTACCTCTTTATTGAAAACTGTATGTATATTTATGTTATTATTAATGCTTTTAGGGGGAGTTTTTCAAGCTAAAGCTAAATATGCTGGTAATGTTTGGCTAAAGCCAACTGCTAAACCGCTTTTCTGCTCTCTGATAGCGCTTTAGCTATTAGCTACATATTGCTTTAGCTAATAAGAATAAGAAGGAATTGTGCCTGTGGTAGCATTTTTAAAGCAATTATATAATGAATATCATTCATGCTTTTCTTATTAACTGTGCTTATTAACTATAGCTTGTGTCCCACACTTTTGGTGAACAATATTCTAGTATTATTTTATTTTCATGTTAGCTCTAATTAGCAGGGATATGTGTCTGTTTGCAGAAGCACCTCGTTAACCATAACAGGAGGCGTTAGCTGGCAAATTACCACTCCACTCTGTCATAATCAGTTTTGGCTGCATAAAACAACAAAAACACTGAACTTGAGGTTTCAAACCATGCACATCTTTATTTTGTATATTGTATATTTTGTAGTCTGTGGGTGTTGCTAGTTAATCAGTGTTTGGATCCTCTTTAAGAATATTCACGTCCCTACATAATTTCATCTCTGTTCAGATATTTCAGTCTCAGCCAAAGTGGCGGGCAGACCAAACAACATGTCCATTCTTAAAGCTGCACTGTGGTTAAAAATTACAGCCATAATTTTTATAAACTAACAGAAAAACTCTGTCCTTGATAACATCCTGTTGACAGACATGTAACAAATGTGAATGCGTTTATACCTCTGACTCTTACGGTGAGGACTGGAGAGCTGTGGGCTCCAATTCGATTCCTGGCCTCACAGTAGTACTGACCGCTCGCACTCGGGCCAACCTCAGAGATAGTAAAGACAGGACCAGACTTGGTGACCCAAGCTGCATGTCAGAGCACAGGAAAGGAGATTCTTCTTATGCATGCCGCAACACAAATTCATATAACATATTTCCTGTGGAGGATCCTACAGATGGAAATGTTGCCTTTGTATAAATGCTTTAAAATGTATTATCACATGGAGCCAAATGATGTGCAAACCTTTCCTTTTTTTGGGGAATGACAAATATATATAAATAGCAGGACATTAGCAAGGCTTTACTAACAATCAACAGATACTTCTGGTTATTTTCTAATGTTAATCTGGATTAGAACCACATTTTTATGATGCTAACATTGCACAGCGCCTCCATCCAGAGCTAAACGGTGCCATGTAAAGTTGTCCACTGCTGGGTTTGCCTGACTGCTGCAGGTCAAGGTCAAAGGTCTGCCAGCATCCACAACACTGGAGGGACGAGCAAGAACTGAAGTGTTCTTAGGGGGATCTTGAGAGAGAATAAGAAAGAATTAAGACAGCTTCAAACTTTACTCTATGAAGAAAAAGCCACAGGAGTACAAGCAGAGCAGAAACTGAGAGAAAACTGCTAAACGACACGAAGCCAGCAAACACATTCATTACTTACACAGCACAGTGAGAGTGGCAACAGGGGACGTTTGGTATCCTAATCCGTTTGAAGCTCTGCAGTAGTACTGACCAGCATGGTGAGCACGCACAGACGGCAATGTCAGGTTCTGAAAGGCACCTTTAGCAATCACCTGGTCACCAATGATACGATACCAAGCATACCTGTAGCAGAGAGGTGATTATGGTGGTGGGGATGATGATGATTAGGGTGAAAATGATTCATGGGACTGGGCAAATGTGAAGCAATAATTTTTTGTTAGTTTTCCCTGGTAGAAGACTGAAGATTAAGCTGGACAGGGGCTTTTAGTTTGTGGCACCCAGACTCTGGAACGGGTATAATCAGGCCTGGTGTTGACATTCATTTGTCTTTAACAAACTCTTACAAATTATCCACTTTTAAATGAAAAACAAGACTGAAGTTTGAATTTACATTATTTTAATGTGGTGAAAAACCATGAGAGAATCATGATAATGATGAGGAAAAACACCAAGACAAGGAAAAAATATGTAGTAGAATTAAACTTGGTTGTTGCTGTACCCTCGTACCTGTTGGCAGGAGGGTTTGCGTGGCTGACGCAGCTCAGGTTTGCAAATGAGCCCTCTCTGATATCCCCTCGAGGACTCACCAGCACATGAGTGTTCTTTGGAGAGTCTAAAGAAGCGGACAGACAGTCAAAAAAGAAAAAAAAGATGCTATTATTTATAGTGATTACGCAAATTCTCTTTGAGGTTGCGTCAGTAAGGACGTCCAGCATAAAGTTCCAAATCAAACACACAGAGCTAGCCACTGTGACGAACCCTTGTGGCAAGAGAGCAGCTGAAAGAGCTTTTTTTTATTTGATTATTAAACTTAATCTGTGTGGAACAGTATGGAAAAAAACTGTCTGAGCTGAGGTTGTATCACTTCCTGTTCCTTTATCCAGATGACATTTATTTGAGTACTCGCTTCATATCTCACTTAAAATAGAATCGTTGCTTAATCAGTTTAACCCAGACTGCCCTTTGACAGATTTACACAATAAGAAGTAGAATAAAACCCCGACTAGAATAACCATTTACAGAAAATGACACCAATCTATTACTAAACACATGATTTTGATTGGTTTAATTGGGGGAAGATTGTCTCTGTGATATTAATAAAAACATGCAACAAACTTACAAGTGACATTGAGTAGAAGCGCTTTGGAGCGATCCGTTCCCAGTGAGTTACGGGCTACACAGAAATACTCTCCTCTGTCTGTGTATTTGAGGTTGGATAGGTGGAGCTGAGGCCTGAAACTATCTGGGATGCTCCCACTCTCCATGTCTGGAAAACACACAAAGGATTAGTGCAGGCATAAAATTTAAGTGTGGTCATAATCCAAGAAATGTGTTTTCTTTTATAGTACACTGTTTCCAAAACTTCAGTTAGTTTTGATTTTTTATTTCTACAAATTATTCATTATTATGTCTACTTATGTGTAACTGTCATCAACCAGTTAGTCCATCCATCTCAATCAGGTGGATGTGGATATATCACATATAATTTAAATACAATGAACAGAGGTGAGTCCGGCACCTTTGAACCAAGCAAAGCTCTCAACAGGCGGAGCTGCGTCGCTGCTGCAGGTCAGAGTGACGGAGCTGCCCTCTGACACCTCTCCTACTGGAAAGACTGTGATGGAGGTGAAGCGAGGACCATCTGGTGAGCATGAGAGAGAGCAAAGAGGGACAACCCCATTACCAAAAACCTGAGAAGATGAGTAAGTATAACAAAACGAAAACCCTGTATTTAACAGAAAACAGTACAGACAACATATCAAGTGCTGAACTAGTCGAAGTTTATTGAATATGCTCATTGAGAATTTGGTAACAAGAGCATGTGTGCAGTGTATCATATATTTGGGATCTGAGGAGAGCAGTTGTTGTTGTTGTTCTTTTGAATAAAAAGTATTTTCTTGGTTGATTTTGGATTGCAGAAGTACAGCAGTTTAGGAGCAACTCTGTTGTATTTTTGTTCCGTGGAGCTTAAAATGTTTCTACAATTTTTCTACAAATCCATGCTGTACATTTAGAATGTAGTTTGGCATTGTTTCACTGTAATAAGAAAGAAGATTAACGTTAATTTGGTTGGTCAGACCTCAGGATAGTATTTGCAAATGTTCTTTGGAGGGCAATCAGTGTTGGTTTTCAACCTTGTCCCTGAAGGTTCGGATATTTTCTCTGGATACTTGAAGACTATATTGTGGAAATATTTAACTATTTAGCCACACTATATTTTATTCTGCACACAACTGGGTAACCTCATTAGCTATGACATGTTCAACAACAATCATTATATGTAGATTTACATTGTGCACAGCATCCTAATGGGTTTGTACACAATTTAACGTTTATCAGGGCCAATAACATGCATATATGCCCTATATGTGTGAAGTTCAGTAAAATCTGAGAATTTAAATGCTGATCTTTCCAGCAGTTACATTTTCCAGCTATTCCGGGCATATCCTCCTACACGCCTGTGAACATGACATGAAGACATGAACTAGAAGACATGAAAAGCTTTCAGGTTTGGTTAGCTGAGGTTGCTTACGTCCCAGTGCCAGTGAGAGTGACGGAGACTGTACGTTCTGGGGTGGGACTGGTCGACAGGTGTATGCTCCGGCATGCTGCTCGTCAAAGCGGTTAATGATCATCCATTTCTCATAAGAGCCGAGGTTTAGACCATTCCTGTGTGCACAACAGCACATAAAATCTATACTTAACATGGACTGGTTTTTATAAATGCTCAACAGACTGGTTCTGTTCTAGCACTCAAAGCATTTTACGCAACATGCCTCATTCACACTCATTCACTCAAGCACTTTTCTATGCTTAAGTGCTTTCTGTCTAGCATTCACACACCAATGGATGCATTGGACAACAACTTGGGGCTCAGTATCTTGCTCGAGTATACTTTGGCATGCAGACTGGAGCAGCCAGAGATCAAACAACCAGCCTTCCCATTAGCTGATGACCTCCTCTACCTCCTGAGCTACAGCCACCAACAACAAACAAAATACTTCTAACTTTAATAACAGCTGAGAGAGATGTACAGTGTGTACTGTGTACATGCACAATCACGCACCTGTAGAGAGCAAGGCTCCTTCCTGGAGCAGCACATCCTCTGGCCTGGCAGCCCACAAACACGGTCTCTCCGAAGCCGAACATGTTGCCAGGCCTGGCTGGATGCAGCTGGACCTGGAGGTCTGAAACACAGCTGTCAAGACCTTATTACATAATAGCAGTCATGGCAACTTTCATTAGTGTGGACCTACCTGTTACATCCAGAGTGATGGTGTCCGGGGAGGTCCATCTCCCCAGTGGCTGATCTGTCTCAAATCTGAAGTGATACTGACCTGCATCACTCAGCTTTACACCGCGAATCTGGACTGAACAGCTGGAGTAGCTACCCCCAGTATAACTGGAAGATAGATTTATATTAAGACACATTATTTCTTTCGAGTTAAAAGAACTTTCACAACCAAACTTTCACTTTAATGCATCTGTCACGTGCGGGTGGTCCCACCGGGTGCGTCCGCGGTATGACAGGCTGATCTGGTTTGGGTCGGTGTGGTGGGTGAACTCCCTGCGACCCTCAGCAGACACACGGAACCACATGACCCGCTTTACAGTGTGACCTGTGAAGATCATAAAAACAAACAAAAACAAAAACTGCAAATTACGAGGATTTGGCTCCAGGAGGTTTAATCCTTCTTTAAGACTTTACATTTTTATACTATTTCTTACTATCCAGTGTTTATCTGATAATACAGAACCCATCTTCTGTACCTGATGGGTAGTCATATCGACAGGGCAGCGTGACAGTCGTTCCTGCCCATACACAGATCTGCTTCCTAGAAAATGAGACACTCCACCTGCTCTGGATGCCTGCAGGGGGCACAAACAGGTGTAAGACAGAAATATTGAAGAACACAGACACACAGAGTTAAAAGAAAGCCTACAAAAACCACATGTGTATGATTCACCATCTCATCACGTCATCTTATAACACAGGTTCCACAAGGGTCAATGAATACATATTTGGGAAGGAAAAGAATAAATCTCAACAACCCACAAGTTAGAGTGACTCCTCGGAGGGAAAGCTGTCAAACCACAGCTCTCACTGCTCCGTTCAGAGGGACACATAAAAGTGAAGCAGTGTAAATGAGGCTTGATGAGCAGCCATTGTGACTTCCTGTGCTGCTAACAGCCTGCCTCGGCTGACTACGTTGCACAAAAGGCAATCAATACTTATAAATAACCTGAGCGTAAAGGCAAGGACACCTGGCTGCAGAAGCCTTGGCGCACAATACATCTGAAAAAACAATTTTTTTTTTTTTAACTCCTGTCATGTAATTCCCTTTGCATGTGATATACTTTTCAATAAAAATCAGTTTAATCTTTGATAAAAAAACACACATCTAGTAATTAATCTCAAAGGATGCACAAAGGTTTAGTTTACTTCTAGTTTGATGCACAAAATGGAAAGAAAAATGTCATACTTTGATCTCTCTGTAATTTCTCTTACCTGGTAAAGCTGTAAGGATGGTGCCCAGAACTAACGCACCTGCCAACATCTCCGCTGACACGAGCGCTGGAATGTCACCGGAGAAGGAGAAAAACACGGACAGACGGAGCGCTAAAGATCACATCAGTCAAAATATTTAAAAAAATCATCGAGTCAATTAGATCTGAAGTACTCACCTCTCAGAGGGTTTACTTTCACCTTGGCCAGTCAAACACAGAGTTGTGGGATGTTTGCGACCCCTGATAGTGATGGAGGTGATTTTATAGCGGTGAGAGTTGCATGGTGATCTGAATCGGCTGGTGTGAGATGGCAGGAGGAGTGGAAGGGGCAGGAGGAGGAGGAGGAGGAGGAGGAAGAAGACGAGGAAGTATAAGTGTGTTTGAAAAAGTAACCTCAGATTTTTCCTCTGTCTTCAACTTGAAGCATTTTCACTTTTACTCCCATTGCTTTTTTAAGGTCACTCCTCTGGTGACTTACAGTTTCTGTTTTGTGAAAATGTGACATCCTTGTGATCATCTCACTTGGCAATGTGGCAATTATTCTTACTGCAGGTTAAATGTCATTGACCGGTGGTATGTACAAATATGTGGTCAATCAGTTCACAATATAGCTAAACTACAGAAGTGATAAAGAACTACCAAGATCTTTGATTGAAAGTGGTTTAAATATGCGCAAAATTTTGGGCGTACTGACCATTAATTTTTCATATCTGGTCGCAGACTGTTGCTGTAACACATCTCCCTCGATTTTCTGAATTGTTTTTACTTCTCTGTAGTTATAGCACTATGAAAAGGTCTTGAGCTATCACTCATTTTTCTAAATATTTTTTTAGGCAAATGGGTGAAACGTGCAATCATACATGGAAATACAGCATACGAGGCAGAAAAGAGCTTTGCACAACTCTAACAAGCTTGAAAGACAAATATTTGGCATGGTCACCTTTATTACAGGGATAGTTCTTCAGGCTTCTTGAAGGACATCCAAAGCTCTTCTTTGGATGTTGGCTGCCTTTTGGTCTGTCAGTAAAGTTGACGTTAGGACTCTGGGGAGACCAATCCATGATAGTGTCCCACTGTGTTTTTTTCTATCCAGGTATGCTTTTACTCCCCTGGCAGTGTGTTTAGGATCATTGTTAAGCTGAAGAATGAA
Source organism: Oreochromis niloticus (assembly GCF_001858045.2). Classification (NCBI taxonomy): domain Eukaryota; kingdom Metazoa; phylum Chordata; class Actinopteri; order Cichliformes; family Cichlidae; genus Oreochromis; species Oreochromis niloticus. The sequence continues at coordinate 11,998,378 of NC_031976.2, read as the reverse complement.
GCCCTTTCCAATCAGACGCTTTACTGGTGGGTAGAAATGGGAACCAATGTTTCTGTATTTATAATTCCATCAGTTTTGAAAAGATGCCAAACACCACGTTTTAAGGCATTTGACATTTTCATGGATTCAATCAAAGAAATGGGACTAAATGATCTGTTGTTGCAACAAAGTGCCTAAAAATACAATTTAAAATTGGTTCTTTGCTAAGTTGTCTGTCATGTGGCGACAGGGCACTGATTAATCTCTTGAATTAGGTGCCTTTTTATGCTTTATTCACAGGCCAGTGTTAAGTGGTTCAAAAAATAAACAAAAAAAAAAAGCATTCTTCTGAAAATGGTCAGGTATAAGGACTGGACTGAAAATGAGCAGTCAGTGTTCACAGAAAAAATTTGAAAGTCCTTCAGAAAGCCTGGAAAACTACTGTTCAAGATCACTTTATAAGATCACTTTATAAATTAACAGAAAGTCTGTGAAATTAAAAATTCTTTTTATTTTGCTTTCAAAATGCCAGCCAGACTGTCACATGGTACTGCAGTTACAGTGTAAAATGGGTAAAATAAGTTTAATAAGTGTTTACTATGCTTTTTACATGTTGCAATGTTTAAACAACTATGCTTATGTCCTTCTGGGTTAGAAGAGTCAGACTTCTAACCCAGAAGCTTTACTGAACCAGTTTTTATGCCAGTATTACCGTATACCTTTTTCCTTCAGTGGGAACAAAACTGAGATTGGGTCCAAGAGTGGACTCCAGTTGGTTCCAAGTGACATAAATTGTCTATGTACTATCCAATTTGTTGCGACCACTTCACTGTGAGGGCCAACTGCACATACTTTCTTCAAGCACACTAAAAAGCAGTATAATAAGAACAGCTCGTCTGCGGTATCTGCAGCTGTCCGTGTGCGTCAGCAAGGAAGTATAACCTCAGCCTTCACCTCAGTTCCTGCTGTTCCTGCTGGCAAGTGCACTTCAAAGCAATGTACAGAAACAAACGGCTCATTAGTAAAATATTAAGACAGAGTAGAGACTATTTCCAGTTTTTATTTTGGTATCTACCAATCTACCTCTATGGTAAGTTTTGCCAGCTTTATGTTTTGTGTTGAGCAGGTAATCTACCATGAGTTCATCAGCGATTTCTAGAGAAAAGAAGAAGAAGGAGCGCTAATAAGAATAGCGATGAATCTGGTTTATGTGTCTGTATGAGCAACACCTTCCATGGATACATATTTAACCTGTTTGTTGAATAAGATTAATGCAGCATGTTGATCCTGCAGAATTACTGATCTAATTGACTGCAGTGTAAACAACACTGACATTGTCACCAACTGGTGCAAACTAGGACCATCCTGATTGACTGATGCGCATGCACGGTTCATTTATGAAACAAGACCAGGCCTCTTGGCGTACATTAATATACATTAGTCAAGTAGACATTGACTCAGCAGCCCAGATGTCCTCTCATCCACTGCTCTAATTGACAATTGCTGGCACTGAAATCTACCCACAACCAGACGTGGGGAGGTACGAGACCTCTCAGTCAACTGTGTCCACTTAGGCTGATGAGTCTAAATGACTTTAACATCCTAGCCTGCCACAGCTTGGCCAATAGATGTCAGTTTAGCGTCACGGCTCGGCCAATTGGCTACTTACCCCAGCTTTGACCAAGGAGTAATGATGATGTACAGTTTAACATTTAAGTCAATCTTCATTCATGGGCATAGAGTAGAATAAAGTGGGGGGGGGGTTAAGTTCAAAGTTTCAGAGATGATATTGATCACCATCTGGAAATGAAGCTTGATATTTTGCTTTCTAGCCAGCTGATCATGAAAAAGATGGAGGCTGGGCAACAAAGGGAATGCTGTCCGATTATATCCGATTTATACGCTGCAAGATTTCAGCATCTGCAGGTCTAGCTTTGGTTGGGCTTCACTAAAAAATGAGAATAGTTGTCGTTTATTAATACAAATATATTGGTGGAGTGTTAGGTTAATAGATAACACTCCATATGTTCCCAGTTTGGGCTCCTAAGAAGACCATTTTGTTCAAGGGATCTGCATTAAGTTTAGTGGGAAAGCTTAACTTTAAAAAGCAGCTTTAATCAGGAACAGAATGTCTCTGGTTGGGAAAGTTACCTTGAGAACATAATGAAAATCTTCAGGATATGAGGTTAAATGAACAGTATACTCCAGTTCACAGATTGCTTGGTTGGATTATGAGTCGGACCCCGCTCTAGTGAGCCTCCACATGACAAGAAGTCTCGTATGATTTAATGATCCTGGATCCCAGCATAAAAAAGTCATTTTGGTCGCTGGCTGAAAAGTTTTTAGAACCTACACTGATTTTTTTCCTCTCCCCTCCAAATACTGTCTGTATTATGTTGAGTAAGAAGATTGGTGGGCTTTGAGCTTAACCTGTAACCACAGAATGACTTCAAAAGGATCACGGCACACTAATAGGTCAAAGCCTGATGTAATCTTAATCGAAAACAGAGGGGACTAAATGAATGAAGAGAAACAGATGGATGGAGCTAGATTAAGTGTGACTGACCACAAACAGAGAGAGAAAGAGGGCAAGAAAGGGAGGAATGAGAAAATTTAAAGGGAAGGTAGTAGAGGAAGGGGGGATAAAGACAAAGACATAAGGAGAGAAGGAAGTAAAGAAATAAAGGACAGACAGAAGATGGAGCTTAGAGAGGCAGAGAAAGCTGAGCAGAATATAAAAGAGAAAAGGGGGGACAAGGCTGAAAAGTAGAAAAGTGTTACATTTGTCAGAGAAATGGAAAAGAGTGTGAGCGGGAGCAACAGACAAATGCATGACAGCGTATCCTGCCCTGACGGTAGGGAAGATATCCATCCGCTGACCGCAGCCTCCAGGCCAGATGAAGTGTGACCGTCTGGTGGTCAGACTGGACCTGAAGATTTTCCGCTGTTGCAAAACACTTCCTGCCTGCTGTGTTCATGTAATGTGACCGCTCACAGTTTGCTCCCCTGCCATACTTTAAGTTGTCCAATATGTTATTTCTATGTTTTTCCTTATGCCCACAGATTAGACTCTTGGCTCTCCAGGCCCTCCAGCCTTGGACGAACTCCACATAAGCAAATAATCATTCGACTGTCCAACATGTGTTAGTCTTCATATTGAGTGGCGCTCTCCGCAGGGGAAGTCAGGGCAAGATGATCAGAGCTGCAATCATATCTGACAAGGTGATATGTTGTTCCTGCGCTGTCTTTTAGGAGCTCTAAGCGATGACTTGATGAGCAGGATTTCAGCCAAGAGAATCACTGAATCGATGGGGAATTAAAGAAAAGAACAAAAGAGAAGCAGAAAAGCTTTTCTCCTTAGCCCACCTCATTCATGTTATCAATAAAACACACATAATTTAGTCATTCACACACTTGACTTTTAACACAAAAAAAGGAAGAAGCCAATCCAAACACTTGGTGATTTCTTAAAACTCCTAAATCTTTGAAACTTATTGAAGGCCTATTAAATTTACCCTGGTTTTGCTCATTCCTGTCCCATTCACAAACTCTGCTGTGGGGTCGGATTTCTGTTCCATGTCTGCCAGAGACCTGTCTGTGGCTGCTGTGGTATTCCACGCTGAATGAGTCATGTCTGGTGGTTATTATGGGCAGGCGTTTGGTCCCCCTCCCCTCCCGGCTCTCGCCCCGTCTAGTGGCAGCAGACAAAATTACATCTTCTTTTGAGCCTTGTCCAACCAAGCTGACTAAGATCAGGTTTTCATTTGACCAGACTAGATGAGTTAAGTGCACATTTTTGGTTAGTGGCATAAGAATAAATTGTTGTTTTAACTTCATGTTGAGGCGATTGTGTGCAGAAAGCTGATCAAGGATGGTAAAGGCAATTTGAAGCTGAATAGAGGTGGTGATCAGTATCACGGTGAGCATTTTGGAATGTTTTTGGGGCCCAAACCAAGGGGAACAGTTACTTAAACCTGTTAATGAAAAACTGAAAGCAGGCACAATGTCTGTACTGTCTATAACAGCTTCACAAAAAGTGCTAACACATCACGGAAGTAGGAAGCTCCGTCCCTATCGTGAAGATTTCAGACAAATTAAACATGACTTTTTGGTTTTTGGCCTGTGGCCTCTGAAATAAGTCTGAACCACTCGTGCCCTTGAAATTCAGCATGAATATTTCCAGCCTGATGATGCCTTGGAAACAGCAACATGTTGCAATGTGCTGCTTGTTTGTGTTTATTAGTGAGAGAGAGCTGCAAGCTTGCTGTTTCCCCATTTTCAGCAAACTAGTTGCCAGAGTTGGGAAGTAACGAAGAACAAATACTTTGTTACTGTACTTAAGTAGAATTTTCAGGTATCTGTATTTTACTTGAGTACCTTTTTTTGACAACTTTTTACTTTTATTCCCTACTTTTTAACACAAATATTTGTACTTTCTACTCCTTACATTTTCAAAACAGGTTCATTACTTTTGGTTTAACATATTTAAGGTGAGTTAATTCGTCACTGTGAGCCTTTAAATATCAAATTGATTTAAACCTAAACAGTAACAAATGAAAGGTAGTCCTGTTCATGTATTAATCACCAGGGTATGCTGCATAAAAATAGGTGATGTGTGCCACAGTCAGGAGTTAAAGTGGGCTGGCATTTTGTGTATCTGGCACAACAAGTGCTGGACACACCTTTACCCTCAGACCTGCCTTAATTCTTCACGGCATAGACTCAACAAGGAGCTGGAAATATTTCTCAGCTTCATATGATAGTGTCACATAAATGCTGCAGATTTGTCGGCTGTACAATCTCCTGTTCCACCACATCCCAAAGATGCTCTGTTGGACTGAGATCTGGTGACTGTGGAGGCCATCTGAGTACAGGGAACACATTGTCAAGAAATCAGTTTAAGGTGACGTGAGTTTTGTGACATGGTCCATTATCCTGCTGCTCAATTGGTACTAAGGAGCCAATGTGTGCCAAGAAATCCACGCTTTCATGTTATGTACACCAAATTCTGACCATCCATACATGCATAATAAATATTAAGATAATAACTAAGATAGATAATCCATCCATTCATTCACATCCATTTCTCCAGTACAGGGTGGCGGGAAGGCTGGACCCTATCCCAGCTACCATAGGACGAGAGGTGGGGTCCACCTTGGACAAGTCGCGAGCCTGTCGCTGCACTAACACAGACAACCATTGCTTTCAGTTGTCGTTGAGCAGGGTATGTTATCATGCAAGCACAGTTTTATTTACTTTGGGTTTTTTGATGATTGTTTTGTGTATATTTATTGTAAATTTAGTGACTGTCATGTATAGTGTACATTTTGTATAACGTGTACAGCACTTTGGTCAACTAAAGTCGTTTTAGATGTGCAATAGAAATAAACTTTGACTTGACTTCCTGTTGCCTTCTCATCAGCTTGAAGAGTCTGTGACTTCTGAGATTTTTACCCAGGGAACTGCTGCACACTGGATATTTTCTATTTTTCAGACCTTTCTCTGTAAACCATAGAGATGGTTGTGTGGGAAAATCCCAGCAGATCGGCAGTTTCTGAACCACTCAGACCAGCCTGTCTGGCACCAACAACCATGCCATCATCAAAGTCACTTAAATCCCCTTCCAACATGATTCAGGACCTTGGTTTGAACTTCAGCAGGTCAAGTGATTGGCTGACTGGATATTTGCGTTAACGAACAGCTGCACAGGTGTACCTAATAAAGTGGCAGCTGACTGTAGTTCCCAAGATATCCTTTAATACAGCAGCCATTTTTAACCATAGCTCAATACCACGAGAGAGGTAGTTAGCTTTCTACATTCATATTACACAATCCAGGTTTTTGCTAATTGTTTGCATGTGGCTGGTCAGTGTGTTGGTCAGTTCCAGGCAACTCAGAAAATTCATTCGGCTGTTTTGATGGAAACACTTTGTGCAGCTTAAAGTGGTTCTGAAAATCCAGGGTTCGCTGTGGGAGGAAGAGAAAGGCACACCTTGTTCACTTCTACTATCCAGATATTCCCAGCTGGGAATCTTGATCCAAGACAGCAGTGGCACAAATTTTCTGCTGCGAGCCAAACGTCTCTCCGTCTGTCTCCCTGCACTTTCTTTCATTTGAATTCAGAATAAAAGCCATTTCCTGGTTGAGCTTGAGTGAAACGTGTGCGTCTCCTGCGTGTGAGAGCGAGGCAGTGTGTGGGAGTGCATATGTGTGTGTGCCTGTGATAGTTTTACCATGTGCAGAGTCCCTGCATGAGGCTGAATGAAGTCGGATGTGAAGGAACCTGTCAGATCTGGGCTACCGTCGGAAACACTCCTTCTGCTATTACCTCCTCCTCTTCCTCTTCCTCCTGATTGAAGACTGGACAGGAAAACTCTGCTATGCATGCTGCCAGGAACTTTGTCTTTATAATGTGTATGCATACAATACATTTGCATGCTGCACATGACTTGAAAAATGTTAAAAACTGTTGTTAGAACATTTTAGTTTTCTCTTGTTGTTGTCAGTTTGTATGTTACTACCAAATATTTTGATACCAATGAATCTAAAAAATAATATGTATATTATATAGACTCCATAGTTTGGGGTTAGTCCAGAGGGGGAGTCATCAGATTTGTCCAGTGTTCAGTCCCACCCTGGCAGCCCTTCGGCTACGCCCCTGGTTTCACATCTTCCACATGGAACAATCTCAGTCCAGGACTTTCCTTCAATCCCAACCCCAATCCTAACTTTAACCTAAACCCTATAATTAGCTTTTCGGAGGGAAAACTGTCCGCACAAGTCATTTTCTGGTAATTGACTGCAAGTAGAGTTTAAATGGTCACAGGCACATACGCATGCAGCGTGTGCACACAGTCACTCCTATAAACAGTGGTCGTGTGCAGCTGCGGCGTTTGTGATAATGAGACAATCCTTGGAGGGGCTCATCTGGACCAAGTTATATCATCGCCCTGGAAACAGTCCACAGCTCTAAAATAGGAGTGTTTGCTCCCAGTCAGCTGCAGCATGATGTCATCCAATATAATTCAAACAATCAAGGAAAAAAAAGGGATATCTGATGACATGTGAATGTGCAAAGAACGGTGGTTTCCTTAAATAAGGAGATTTTTGTGGTGCAGACTAATTTCGAGCTCTGTCTGCAGCTGATGTTTGCCTAAACAGAGACGTGCCATAAACAGAAAAACATGTTGCTTTAACCGGAGCACCTGTCCCTTATTATTCGAAACAGAAAATATGCAAACCATGTGAACTGTCAATATATTTGATACATGTAAAAAACTAAAGATTTTATACAGTGCTAATGAAAAAAAGCACCTCAGTCTGCTGTTTCACAGGTTCTTCCAGGTGTTTCACTTTTCTAATGAGTTTCACTGAACTACTGACTTCATAGCAATCACTGGGTGTCCCCCTGCTGTGGCTTGTATTACTAACCCCACATCTGGATGAGGGAGTTTTACAGTACATTCACAGCTTTACAGTAGAACCATATGCAGGCAAAATACATATAATAGCACACATCACTTGAAGAAAAACAAAACAAAACACAATGTTCAAAATAGACCATCATTTTAGGTTACGTGTTCTTTTTTCCCTCCTTCTGGTCAGAGGAATGAGGCTGTCCTGTACTGACCCATTAACTCCCTGAATCTATATGAACGCGAGCATGACCGTGTCACTCTCGCCTTAAAAGAGCTTCGGATTGGTCGAGTCTGGTCTGTTTTACCGAGCAATAGCTTTATTAAAGGCTGCGTTTGTGCGTGTCAGTATGTGTGTGTGTGGTTTACTAGAGGGCTGTGGTGGTTCTCAGGGGACAGCCCACTCCAGCTGCTCCTTTACAAGACTCTAACATCAAACACACACACGTACACACACACACACACGCACACTTAACACAAGGGCTCGACTTCACACATCTTTCCCTTCCACCGTCAGCCTCCTTTAACAAGTTCATCACATGAACGCTTCTCATTTCTTCCATTCCTGACATGCCACTGACCTTCTCTCTCTCACGCCCTGTGACATGAAATAGAAATATATATATATAATATATAAATGTGTTCCCTTTTTTCTCTTTAATATGTTGTGTACGCAGTGCAGTTTTCTATTGTTTATAATGGGATAACTCACGTGATAATCACCTGCAATTAAACAAGAGTTGTCAACGCGCTGCTGCTTTTGAGCTTTTGAGCAACATTAAAATGTCTTTAAATATGACCTCAAGAGGTGTAGCACCACAGGTGACCATGATCTCTGATCCGCCTGGAGCACAACGTGCAGAAAGGTTCTCTTCAACCCCTGCCACCCAATAACTTCAGTGTCACTTTTAAAGAGGGATTATTTTTCGCTCTCCAAGGTCTGATGGGTGAAAGCTGCTTGACTGCTGCAACACAGTAGAACTGTCATAAAATGTAGTATGAAGTATGAAATGTTTGTACTTGACCTGCCATAAAACTCCCTTTGCACTTTATATTTATTTTCATCACACCTCTGCATTAACTTTTCAAAAGCAGAACTTTGGAGGAAGTCTGCAAAGTGGTCCTGAGTACATTTATGTAGTCAGAAAATACCTATACTCTCAAATATTTTCCAATATTTGAGAGTATAGGTTTGCGCGGTGGGGTTGGAGCCTCGGTACTGACTGTGTGAGAGGCAGGGTGCACCCTGGAAGAACTCCCAGCATATCATGGGAGTAACGCAGGAATATAGAAAAACCTCACAATGAAAAATTTCTGTTGCAGTGCAATAGTGAAAACTACTTCTAGTGTGTTTTTTCAACATATTTTATTCAGCTGTTTTATTTGCCGTAAGTCACCACAGGGCACTTTACATTGTGAAGTAAAGACCTTAGATAGAAAGAAACTCAGCAGCACCCAAGAAAGAGACAAAACAAGACCACAGGGAGACAACATGCAAAATAACAATACCTGGAAGGCAAGTAAGGTCAGTAACTGGAGCTCCAGAACCAGAGACGCCTGGGAGAAGGCAAAGGGAGAAAGAGGACAAACAGGAGAGAGGCACAAAATACAAGGGAGAGAGAGGACAAAGGGGTAATGACACACAGTATTGGGATATAAATAAAGGAGAGTGAAAAATGGAAAAACAACAACAAAAAAAACCAAAATTGCAAACTGCCACCTAGAATATGCTCTTGAAAAAGCGTAAGTATAATAAGCTAAAGTTTCAGGCTATAACGTTTTGGTCATTTGATTGTGTTCTCAAGCACTTGTTAATTATTCTTGTTCACTCACATGTTTTGTCTTCTATGTGCTTACACACCACTCTGCATTTAATCACTGGTAATGAATAATCTCTGGCTCTGTTTCACAGCATGTTTTGTCTGTTTGGTTGCCCCTCCCTGAGGGTTCTTCCTGTTAAATGGGAGTTTCTCCATCCCACTCTCGCCAAGTACTTGATTATTGGGGTTTTTGCTGTATGATTGTAGGGTTTTTACCTTACAGTATAAAGTGCCTTCAGGCGACTGCTGATGTGATTTGGTGCTATATAAATAAAACTGAAATGAATTGAATTTATTTTTCTTGGTGGTTGTTGTTCTTTCTGAGAAACTACAAAACCTGCCAAAAATAAATTAATCTCAAAACCTCAAGTAAGCAGATCCTGTTTCTCATTTTAAACAATGCTAAATAAATGTTTCTGTGTTTATGTCTGTGTTTCTCCCAGTACCTCTCAAAGCTCACTCACGGATTTCACACTCAGTAGCAAGTTGCTGCTGATAGGCTCTTAGCTAGTCCATACCCCTTTCTCTCTTTCTCTCTGTTGCGCTCCAAGCTCCCCTTTCTTTGTCCCCCCTTTCTCTCGCTCTCTTAGTGATGTGAGCTCCCTGGCATTTGAGGCAGCCAGTCATTACACCATGGAACTTATTGTAGCCAACCAGAGCTTCAAGAGTTTGGAAAACCAATGTGTAATGTTTTATTTATTATTACCTTTTAGTTACCACTCATTTATTACAAAGAATCCTGTTAGCATAAATGATTTGTTTCATAAAGAGACTTGATTAAAGGTTTAGAGAGGTTTTAGTTTATACCAGTGATAGCTGCCCAACTCTTCCATTCAAGTGTGGCACTGGAAATGATTGAAGTGAACCAGCAGAGCCGACTAAGCTCATATAACCAGTGAGGGAAAACGCACACAGCCCAGGAAAAAGAAAAAAAAGAGGGGGGACGGCAGAGATGGTGGCACATGGGAGGGGAAGAAAAAGTGGGTGAGAAAGTGACTGAGAGACATTTAGAGAAAGTTAAAAATACAGAGAGAGAGAGCTGAGGTGGTGAGTGAGTCAGGTGGTCAAATCGTTCCTGCCACCTCATTAGTGGCGATGACATCACAGCTGATTCCTCTTCTGGTCCGCTACTACTGCTCCGCCACTCCTCTGTTAACAGAGCTGCTACTGGCCAGTCTTTAACGGCAGAGTCTGGGGAGCCGCTTTTATGTCGTCAATAACTCAGAGAAAGTAGAAAAGGAGGCTGGATCCACCGTGATTGGTGAAGCCGAGTTTTTTTTTAGCCGGGATTTGATTTTTTAATGTTAGATTTATTCCCCGTCATGAAAACGCTGCAGAGCAGCTGCAGCTGTCTGTATTCAACTGATTTAGTTGAAGCAGAGTCTTTAACGGTTTCTCCTGAGGATATGGCTCACATTAATGCCTATAGAGAGATTTCAAAGACGTTTATGTAGCAACAAAGCAAATATCTCACAGGTGAGCAGCAGTGCTTCCAAACTGGGTTTCAGACAAACCCTCTACTTTTGTGTGTGTGTGATTGTGCTCATTTTCTGCATCCAGCATTAACTCAACAAGAAATAAATGCAGCAGGCCTTTGATTTACACTGGAACAAAATGCGTGTGATTGTGGGTTAAAGTTTGTGTATAATCAGCTGGGTAATTTTGTGTAATTTGTTGTAAGATACACAGAAAAAATCAGCTTGAAATATTCAGGATTTATTAGTCCTGAAGATTTAATCGGTAAGAGCCGATGTTGGCTCCGCCCACCTGGAATTGACCTGTTTGGAATTGACACACAAGTCATGTGTTGGCCACCTCTACTCCATGTCTTTCTTTTGAAGATAAGGAACAACGTGTTTCAGTCTTGTTTGCCTGATGCTGAGTGGGGTCGCCTTCTCTATGCAGCCAAGGCTGCTTTGCCAGTTCAGTTTTATTTCCAGCATCACTTTGCACTTTTTTATTAAAGGTTAGCCTTAATGGCTGTTTAAGTCTCCTGTGTCTTTATTCATTTACTTAAGGAGGGTTACTTAAGTGTTGACTTGATTTTAAACTTTATCAGAGATGTCCAGCACCTATTACAGAGCCAGTTGTGCACTGTAACAAGCGACTTCAGTTGTGTCGCTCATTCTTTGCTTGCATGTGCTTTCCATTTCCACTGATTGTAGTTTGCAGTGGCAGGAAGCCATTTTAAAGTGCCATTTGGCTGTCTTTTAGGGAAACCTTTGTTGTGTGGAGGAGAACCAGAAGATTGTTTGGGTGCAAGTCTCAATGTGGCAATAAGAACTTTTAACCTCATGCCAGTCTGGTTACAGGCTCCTCAGAGATATAACTGTCTCTGGGCTCCTGCACCAGCTTTGATTTTGATTGTCTCCTTGGCAGGACTACACCGCGTTCAGTGGAGCTGCTCTGCTGTGATGAGTCCTTGAAGTCCGTCTGAGCATTTCCCTTGTGTGTCTGTGACGCGCACTGGATCTCCTCATATGTCAGACTTTGGGGAAGAAAATGGAGTCATGGGGAGCCAGATCTGGTACTTAGGTTGAAAGAAATTGTGCTGATGTGGCAAAAAAATTCTGGCACAATGGCACACATCACTGCAATGGTTATTTCTGCCAAATGCTTTCCCACATCAGGATGTAACAGCTGTGCTCGATAGTCTGACCTTTGTGGATTAATTCACAGTCCATAATGAATTTAAAAAATTAAAAAACCAAATAGAAGCAACCCTACAACAAGCCCTCACTTAGATTCCTGACATGTTGACTTTGGGCTTGGGCATTGAAGTTTAATGTTAAAATGCAGTCCAATGCAGTGGTTTGCAGTGACTTTTACTGAAAGGTAAGCAGAGTTGCCATCCTAGAAATCAGTGTTACATGGATTATTGCTGCATGTGTTTAAGGTTGAGATCATTGTAAATATATTCTGTTTAATTACAAGGATTATATTATAGAAAATCAGGCTTGTGGTCGCTGTCCTGTGAGAATCTCAGTTGTTCATGAGCTCATAAACATAAACTAATCTGAAAGTGCTGCTGATCCTGCACCTGCTTAGCTTGCCTGTTTTATTAGACCGGACATGTTGAGAACTGTCCTCTCTCCATCGTGGTCGGCTTATTAAATAAGTTTTTAACAGGTTTTTCAAACTCCATCTTCTCAATATACACGGTTAGCAAGACGAAACTCCACTCTTACAATGATAAATCGCTGAAGCTAGTTTGCTTGCTAATGCTAGCCATGTTTCCATAAGAAGCCATGGATCTAACTGATCTCAGAGCAGTGAAAGCGGCAGCTTGCCTCACACGCTGGTCTCTGGAAAGCACTGCTTGCCTTGCTTGTCCTTATGGAACGCCACTGGCAAAAGGTAAGAATAGGACTACTTGGAAGCAATCTTAAAAAATCCAAACCAAACCTGTAAAAAGTGTTGCAGCTGAGTTACCATTGACAATTGTGGGGGTTTCTATCAACTTGAAATCACAACTTGTTCCCTTATTTTCTCTTAAGTGAAGCGTGCAAGTTAAGTTTTACTTATTATCTGTTGCTTGTAACTTAAATCTGTTGGAAGGTTCTGACTTGCTGAAATAAGTTATTTAAAAAAAACTTAATTAAATTGTGTTACCAGTTGACATAATATCATTGAGTTGTTCCTACAATTCTTTTTTTAGTAACCAACCAAACAAACAATCTGAAACTGACAAATCTGGTCATTTTTGTTTTTACCCTAATAAGTGGACATCACATTTGGATTTTTCTGCACTTTCCTTGCATTATGCTGTAAAGTGAACCCATTGTTCCTATATGAATGCATACTTAAAAAAAAAGACTTTCTATTCAAAGACGATGCTTAGTTTTTAGATGTATTGCATCCAACTCACCCCAAATAGCATCCCAAATGATTCCCAACTATATGCTTGGTGTCAGGAGGTAAATAGGTATTCCACTGATCAAGCATTTAAAGGCAGACAGAAATGGAGTGTGTAACCCTTTGCAGACTCTCAGTATGCAGTTGAGGTGGACTTTATCCTCAGTTTTCCCATAGGAGTAGATCAGTGACCAGAAGCTGCTTGAGGAAAAAACACAGTGCATGTGTGAATTAACGTAATTGTGTTATTTTAAAGTAAAGGCATCTGATGAAAACCCCTTCAAGGTGGAACAGAAACTCAGAATGCAGTAGAAATGAAGCAAATTCAAAACGACCACAAGATAAAGGATTAGAAGCAGATTTCCGTCTCTCAAAGTATCTTTTATTGGCCCACTGTGTTCACAAACTAAAAGGAGACATGCTCATACAGCAGGGCTCAGATGTATGACGACAGCCTTCAGACGCACTCAGACAAACGAGATAAAAGTCACACAGACTTTAATTTCCCAGCATTTCTTTCATTGTTTTACAGCGTTCTGAGGGATGTCAAATCAAACAATAGCTTTTTACTACGCGCTTGAACCCAGTGCACCGCAAGCGTGTTTGTGAGAAACTCTATCATAAAACGGGATATGAACGGAAAAAACTAAGAGAGCGAGCGAGCGCAGTTTGGACTGATGTCTTCCAGTTGTGTGACCTCTCTTTCCTTCCCGGTCTTTTTTCTGTCTCTCTGCCTCTCTCAGTTTAATAAGGCCAGCTGTAGAGTCTGGCTCTCTTGGGAAACACAGTAGAGTGTGGCTGGCGCTGAGGCTGAATGAGGCTGAAATTGGGGCTAGTGGTGGTGGGGGCTGCAAGTTGGGGGGGCGAGCACTTCCGACCATTTTCCCATACAATACACTTTGCAGTCTGGAGCGCTGGCAGGCTGCCACCAGCTCTCTCCTCTTCGTCTTCTTTGACACCCCCGCCCCCCCAATTCATTTCCCCCTTTTCCATCCTACTTTTCTTCCTTGTCCTGCTTTCCACCATCCCACCTTCTTTTCTCTCTATCCCTACTCTTCTTCCCATTGTCATTATTTGTGAGCTCCCTGCTGCGGAGAGCACACAATTACTTTTGGTAATGACCCAGTCCAGACGTCTGCTCAGTGGCATCATAACAGAAATCTTCCCCTTTCCCCTCTTTCTATCAGTTTCGGTGGAGGCTATAGAAACGATTATCTGAGGACTACAATAAATAGCTCAGTTCCTTGGAGTGTCTTTCCCCTGCTAGACGCCTGCTCTCTGGTACGGTATCGAGTCCAGACCTGCTTCCGAGTTTTGACAGGTCCCTGACCCGTGCCAGAGTTGTTCACTTCACTTATTCTGACTGAGAGTGTGTTCATGTGTGTGTATGTGTGTGTGCGCGAGGCTGGGCCCTACTAAGATGGTGGGTGTTTTTCATCAGACTAATGAATAATACGTCTGAGCTGAGAGAAGAGTATCAAGCGAGAGGAGAAGAGGAGGAGAAGGGACGGGGGAGGAGAGGGGAGGGGTAATGACTATCAGATGGTGCTCTACTACTGTGCTGCTGCCACCACTACTGCTGCTGTGTCTTTAAAGGAGAACGCCACTCAATTTCAAAATACGTGATTCAAAAACACAAAAAAAATAATCTAAAACTGTCATAAAAAAAAGAACCTCCAAAGTCCCAGTGTGAGAAGAAAGAGCGCTGCAAGTCGAACATAAAGGTCACTGCTCATTTTTCAATATTCTCTATCATATTGGCCTTGTTTTTTTCTGTGATGTTAGTTTATGGGATTCTCTAAAATGAATTTGCCAAACTCTCTTTGCCAGCTCGTACTAAATCACTTGTTTCAGCCTGAAAATGCCATAAGTCCACGGTCCAGAAGGTGTGTGCTCGGGAAATTACATCCTCGGTACAATCAACACCTCTTAAAAATACCATGAGTGGCTACCTGTTCATTCACAAATAAAAGAACTTTTTAAACTGCCTTTTTCTTTTGGCTCCGCTTTGAACTGCGTCACGCAGCTGTTTCCAGAGTCTGAACATATACTTGCTTTTAAGTATGCGTTCACCAGTGCACGATATGGCCATTTGGCACTCGGTTGGTGCAAAGCCTCAAAACCTAATTCTAAGTTTATGCAAGATGCAATTCCCACATTCTGGTAGGACTGTGTCATATAACACGGCATGTCAAATGTCACCGTCTTCATTATTTGCACTATGCAACTCATACATGTACAACTTAAGTGTAAAACTATAAGTGTTACACTGCAAATTGGGTCTGCAGTTCAGTACAACAATAATATCTGGCACAGGAACATTCAGCATCACTGTGTAGCGCACAGTCTGCGTCGAGGAATATTGGTCAACATTTTTATGTAGTTTAAATGTAAATGCTGCCATTACTGAATTGTAATGCGACTCCTTTCTTCTTATGCAACATTCACTTGGCAAACATACGTGATTATAAATAGTGGATATTATACCCAGTCGAATGGGTTCTGGCAGTGATTCAGAGAGAAATGGATACTGTATTAGAGCAGCCACACGCTCCTGGGATATGCAAACTAGAGGAAGATCATGCTAATGCAATGTAATGATGGGCCGCAGAGAGAGCGCAGCTGGTTTGGAAATACACCTCCACATTTTAGCGGTCAGTCAAAAATATGCAGATAGGCAGAGCACAGCGCAGAACAAGTCATTTCAGAGATCATGTCTTCATCTCTCTCTAACTCCAGGGCTGTAAATCATCGCAGGATTCCTCAAGCATTGACAATACTAACATGCCACATTACCGCAACTCGTGACCTTTTGTTGCATGCCCCCCCTCCTTCACACACACAAACACATACCACATTTTCTGTCGGTCTCTGCCGCAGCTATCAATTAAAGACATATATGCCAAAGCAATAATATTTAGAAGAGATCCAAAATGTTCTCCGACCCAAACCCAACTGTTTACCACATACTGTCCTAGTTTTCTCCCTCGCAAGAGCGATGAGCTGTCGGATACAGCGCTGGCTCCTGAAAGACAAAGTTTGTTTTCACTGAGGGATTTTGTTATTTTTGGTCCACTTTTATTTAGTTTTCAGCATTAGGAAAAGTTTAAATAGCTACAAGAGCATTATTAAAGGTTCTTTTTCTTTTAATCTAAAACATTGATTGGAAGGAGGCCTGATCTCATGAACGGATGTGTTCAATAAGAGTTGAAGGGAAAAAGTTTTTTCCAACAAAGCGTAAAATTGCTACACTTGGGGGGGTGTTTCCCTTGCTTTCTTCCTTGTTTCCATTACGTTCTGCAGCTGAAGATTATTATTTATTTATTTATTTTTTCTTAAGGAGATTTATTCATGGTAGCAGTGTGAACTCTGCAAAGGTGGTGTAACATGAACTGTAGGAGCAGAACCGCATTGTTTGATTGCACCTTCAGGAGGAACCGATGAGTGCCAAAACTGAATGCTTCTGTGCTTCTGTGAAGCACTCGTATGTAGGAAGAGCAGCACATTTTGTTTTCATTATAGTAGTCGGACTGGAGTTTAATTCCCACCTATGCTGCACTTTTCTGTGCTTCCTGTATGTACTGCAATCAACCGCTGCAACCAGCGTTGGCTTTGGTTCATTCACTCAACACCACAGCATAAACACCACGACTAAGATTGAAGGGCAGGGATGGACACCGAGGGGAGGGGAGGCAGGGAGAAATATGGGCAGAAGAGGGAAAAAGACAGAGAAATCGAGAGTGATGAATGCCGACTGTAACATTGTGTAACTCTGACAGATTATTCATTGTGCTATTAGTTTTCAGCAGCAGCTTACTGTTGCCAATCTACACAAAAGAGGCATACCAGTAATGGCAGTTGGGTTTAGAGTTTTCACTGAGGTACTACTGAGGATTACAGACTTCATAGCTGAGCTTTACATAGGTTGTCAACCTTTAACCGCTGTACATTTAAAGTAGGAAGAAACACATAAAGGTCACACAGTCTCTTGGCAATAAGAGTCAAGCTGCACGATCATGACTAATAAAATCACAAAGAGTTTAAGCAGAAAAAGCAGATTACAGTTTGACACTTTGCCTTGTCTCTTGCTAGTTTACTCCCACTTGTGTCCGTCTTCTCGCCTCTGTCTCCGCTTCCTTTGCTGTACCTTGTTTTGAACCATTAATTTCCTTCTCTAACAGAGGATGACTGATAGATGAAGGCAGTTTAAAGTTGCAGCTGTCCTACTACAATCTCCAATTGTGTGAACCTTAAATTCACCTTAATTGTCTGAATCCCATGAGGATAGATAAATTGCTAAACTTTTAAGTGCCACAGCTCGTACAGATAAAAGTCTCGCGGTCGGATAAACCTACATTTCGGCGTCATCCATGAGCTCAGCGATGCCTCCCGGCCAGCTGTCCTGGGATGAAATCAGAGATGTAGACGGAGGGAAAGAAAAAACACTCACACTCGCCACTCTGTCTTCACAGCTTACTGCAGTCGAGGAAGTGGTTGAACGAAACATGATTTTTTTTTTCTGCAAATGAAAAACCCAGTTGTACCTCTTGCTGGTAGCGTGCCCTGTCAGACTAATGACAGAAACCAGGAAGAACGTATCACATGAGAAACTGAAAACAAGTTAACACAACAGAAATTCTGTTTGGTAACTTTGATTCTGGACACATTTCTGTGGAAAAAGGAAAAAAAATATAGAGAAATAGATCAACCTGACATCTGATTGTACCGTCCAAGATAACGGCTTTATTACTAATGCCACATGACAGCATTTTATCCAACATGTCGACCGTATTTCTTAAATTTTAGAGGGCCCTGTGGGTGATGCAAGATCTGTTTTAGGGTGGATTTCCCCTGGAACATATCAGCATGCAGCCAAAACAAACTCCTGCGGATGGTTTGCCTCTTGCCTCCGGTCTCTCTGGCCTGCTTCTAGAGAGCAGCCAAGGGACCCTCAGTGCTCAGAGGGAGGAGCAGTGCAGTCCTTTTGCCCTCCCACTGGCTTTAAGACCAGAGACAGACGGAAACACTCAGACTGCAGGCACACGTGGAGCAGAGACACACAGAGAGGGAGAAAGGACAGAGAGCACGAGAGAGTGAGGCGGCTGGCGCAGAGTCGTTTCTGGAATTGAAACGGGCAAATATAGAAACGAAGGGCAAAGAAAGAAGCGAAGAGAAGCAATGAGAGAAGAGACCAATTTTTGCTTCAACATGCAAGTATAAACTGATTTTTTTGTGATAGCTGCAGGAGACACAGATCTTTGGGATGTGAAGTGCATGTGAATAGATCCAGAAAGAACAAGAAGGACTGCAGCTGTCCATGACCCGAGTGCTCTGAGGTCAAGTTGTCGTGACCTCTTTACCTGCTTTAGGATCAACTTCAATAAGGGGAGATTACAAGTTGAGGCAAATTAGACTCAGAAGGGAAGCATCCGATTCTCCTGGCTTAATTTATTTTGTGAAGAAGAGAAGTTTGGGGGGAAATAGCTCTGGTGGACACCTTCAGCAGCCGTCAGCATCAACCAGCTTCAGCCAACAAGCTTCATCAGCTCAACCTTGCCTTGAGGAAGCCCCCGCAAGACTGACCAGCAACTGTCACGCTGTTGCGCCCAAGATGACATTCGCCATGCTGCGCACGGCACCCCCCGCGGGCCGATTCCTGTACGGCGACATCGCCCTCCTCTCCGAAGACGATGACGAGAACGGCAGCGAGGGCTCGGGCTCCGAGGAGCGTACCAGCAATTCCTCCAACGCCGCCTTTCGCTTGTCCTCGTCTTCCCCATCTGCCTTTCACATCAAGGTGAACAGGAAGAGGAAGCTGTGCGGGGGAGGAGGTGGAGGGATAGAAGTAGGGGCCATGGCCGCGAGGCTGGTCCCCCCGGACTCATCTCCACCTAAGGAATATCGCCAGAGGACCGCGGCCAACGCGCGGGAGAGAGATCGCACCAATTCTGTCAACACAGCATTTACAGCGCTGCGCACACTCATCCCCACCGAGCCTGCAGACAGGTAAAGAGCAGCATGAGTTACTGTTTCGTGACATGATGCACAAATAAGACAGAGACTGAATTATTTCCACCTGGAGAACCAAATAAATGACGGTTCTATATTTAGGCCTTTATTCTGAAGCTCTTTCCAAACTCGAACAGGGAAGAAAAATTCTAGCATCTAGCATCATTATCTTACTGTTTTGAGCATATTCTATGAGGCAGATATCTTTACATTACCCTCCAAATTTCGTTTTTTTTTCTCTGTCAACACCACAACTGTTTTCATGATTGCAGGAAGTTGTCAAAGATCGAGACGCTGCGTTTGGCCAGCAGCTACATAAGCCATCTGGGTAATGTGCTGCTCCTGGGCGAAGGGCTTCACGACGGACAGCCCTGCCACGCTCCCTCACCGCCGTTTTTCCATGTCAGCTCCTCCCCAACCCGAGGATCCGACCAATCAGCGCAGCCCAAGCACATCTGTACCTTCTGCCTCAGCAACCAGAGGAAAATGGTGAGCGAATAACGAACTCTCAGTCAGTAAAAGAGGAAGAGGGAAATCGGGGAAAACATTAAGTTAAAAGTGCGTTTTGCATAAAAATCCTCTAAAACTAAATGGTGGGAAGTTAAAAAGAAAAGTCTTGTTTTTTTTAAATTTATGTTTGTTAAATTTTCCAAAATACAAATTATCGAGATTTAGCTGAAGACCAGTGCGGTCGTAGACACTGTGTGGTGGTTTAGGACAGCTGACCTGAGATCAGCGAATGTGCCCATAAACCAGATTGGCCCAGAGGGACTGTAAAAGCAAAACCACTTTTTAAAGGACTCAGTGTTATTATATCATCGGGGGTTAGTTTTAATCAAGCAGGTGGTTTCTGAAAATCTCTGAGCGTTACAGTCCACAGTAATGGTTGTTTTTCTCTCTGAGAGCTGGGTTCAAACGGCACGCAGGCTTTTTCCAGACTAAATGTGTACGAGTGTTGTGTCTAAACCCATCTATGGGGTTGTTTTTGCTCTCTTTTTAAAAATATGAATTTAGAGTTTACAAGGGTATTTATGCAGTGACTGAGATTTATGACCAGGAGCCCATGAAATCCGTCCAAAACCATGCGTATAATTTCAAGAATGCATTGACGTCAGCCCGAATACGAGAAGGTTTTAATCATAACTTCTCGAGATTGACCTGAGAGATACAAATTGGTAACTGGCAATTACTTTGTTCCAGTGAAAGTCACAGTCACAAGACAAAATGTAGGTGGAGAATCGATAACATTTTAGATCAAAAAAGCTAAAAGAAAACACAATTTTTTCTCCACTTTTGTCAATAATCTTGACAAAAATCTACATTTCTCTACAACTATTAGAATGGTTAAGCTACACTTTAGGGCGAACCTGTTTCTGCTCATATTTGATTGAGTCATTGTGGGAAATTAACGTAATCAAAGCCACTCTCACAGACGAAAATAATCAGCTTGATGAGAAAATACAGCAAATGAGGGATCAGCTGAGTGAAATTAAATATATATGACCCCAGTTCTGATTTTGACAAATGCCACAGAAGATGATAAAGAGTTGACTCGCCCCCCCCAGCCCATAGCTGCCGCCCATTTAGCAGGATTTATGGGTAAGGGGCTGACATCTGGCAGACTCCGCCGTTACCCCAGCAGTGTGTGAAAGCTAATACCCTCCTCAGTGTCTCAACCCAGAGACCCTTTAGCTGGGGGATAACCTGAGACTCAGCAGTCTTAGTGTCCCACCCAACCCCCCCACCCCTCCAAACTTGTGCGAGTGAAAAACTAGACGTCCTGAGCGTCCAAACCCAGACGTCCTCAGCTCGCAGATAACTCGCCTGAAACCTGTACCCCTTCCTCTCCACCGTCTCCTCCTCTCCTTTTTTTTAACCTGTCTGTCCTTGCTGACTCCTTCACTTCCTCCTTTGTCCTCGCAAACATCTCATTCTGTTTCATTTCTTCACCTTCAACATGTGCACCCCGGCTCCCCTCAAACACCACCACCACCACCTCTGTGCATATCGATTGGCCCGATGGAGGTCAGAGCTGCCAGTAGGAGCTTTGTAATACTATCTGCTGCTGTCAGCTCGCCGCTGTGGTTGCATGACTGACCTGTAAATGCATGCTGGGTAGAAAACTATTTCTCATGTCAAAACACTCGAGCGCAGACACTTCAGCTTACTCTGTGTTACACACTGTCAGTCACGTTATGATGTTTCCCGCTAGCTCAATGAAAAGTCTCATTATTCTCCCGTGTGTGCTGTGTACGTTGCATCAAGATTACTTGGCTGACTTCCCCAAACGAATCCAGAAGAATCACAAGCGAGGAGACAGAAGATGAGTTA
The DNA here is from genome assembly GCF_001858045.2 of Oreochromis niloticus. Lineage (NCBI taxonomy): Eukaryota > Metazoa > Chordata > Actinopteri > Cichliformes > Cichlidae > Oreochromis > Oreochromis niloticus. The sequence goes on along the minus strand of NC_031976.2, from coordinate 11,976,969 downwards.
GCACAAGGGTGTAGAAATGGTTGCTCAGTTTTGGTTTATGCAAACAGTTTTATGAATCATACACATGCACAAAAACAACTATAATGCCTTTGCAGTGCTGCTTAAAGTGAATTTAGTAGCTTATCAGTATCACAATGTGAAAGGCTTTTTTTTTTTTACTTTATATTGCATTTTTTTATTGTATACAACCAGTAAAAAAATGTTAAATGGTGCATTTCTTGGTCTAATTTCAGTGGTGGATTCATCTTCACTTGGTTAGTTAGACGGTTAGCAGCAGGATGTTGTGTGGGTACAAGTACAGCATACAATGTGTGGCTATGTTAAAAGTTAAGCTGTATTGGCACACAGGAATAAGCTGAGCTGGGCTTTGGATACAAGCACAGGACTTGTTAGCTGGACCCTTCAACAAAGGCCTGGTGTAGTGATAATAATATCACTACAACAGGCTCCAGTGCACCTACTCGCCATCATATCGGCACAGGCAGTGCAAAGAGGCTCATGTATCCACGCTGAATGTTTATTGTGCGCTTTCCAAATTAAATTGATGCGATTACCTTAAAATATATTTTAAAATGAGGGAGTTCAGGTTCATTTGGCCTCCTCTGATTGGCAGAACCCGAGAGCACTTCGTTTTCCCTGGAAAAGTGGCTACAGTGGGTCTAAGTGGGCTAAAGGGCAGAGTCGGTGCTGGTGATTACAGAGAGGAAACGATTGTGAACGTAAAATGAGACTTTGTGTCCTGAGTGCTCTCTTTGTATGTTTTTATGGTCATTGAGGTTCATCACAGCTGTCAGGTCTGCTTAGACCAGCTGCTTCAGTTACACTTCTTTCCAGCGTCGGAGAGGGCGAAAGTGAGAAAAGTATACGCTCATTTCCTCTTATTATGTGTGTGAATACAGTATAACTGTTTCAAAACAAACAGTCTTGTTAGTAATGACTACTGCACACGGAGTGCTACGCTTTACATCTTACAGAGTCGGAGGAATAATGATGTGAATACTGATGTGATTTCATTATGTGCCAGCTCTTTATTCACATGTTTTAAGGAGCTTTAAAATGAATTTCACTCATTTACGGCGAGTTTCCTGAAAATGATACAGAACATAATTAAAACCCTCTCAATATCGCTGCGTCGTCAAATGTCAGCCGTTTGATGAATGACGGGTCTTTTTTTTGTTTTTGTCAGATTTTAGGTTAAAAATTTTCACCTACCTTCAAGTCATCTGAAAAATTCAAGATACTGGGGGAGAGGTTTAGTAGAGGCTTGTCAGGAAAAAAAATTATCTATTTTTAATTTTTTGTGCTATCATAAAGAACAAAATCTCTCTCTTGATGCCCTAAAGTGTCAGGTGAAGTCTGAAAAGGTACTTTGTGAAATTTACTCTCAGTATCTTTTGTTTTGATGCCAAATACCTCCTTGAATGTTCATATATATCACAGCAAACATCTGATGTGTAAGGGGCGGAGCACACGCAGTTTGGCAAAGACAAACTGGAGCGCACCTCTTGCATGCTGGTGCCTTTGATACTTGGATTTAAAAAAAGGGGGGACATGCTTGATGGCTACATCTGTAAATGAGATGTACAATACTGAGGACAGACGACTGAGGTGAGCCGAGCGCGGCTCAAATCCCTGCGCTGTCTACTTGACTGATGCAGCTATCCTGTGCAAAGGCTCTTTGCTGTCAGTGCAACTGTCAGATGCCTGGACTCAACATGTGACAGGAGAAGCTCGCAGTGGCAGCTTTTATAATAATCAGCTCTTTATTGTCTTAAGTCAATATCTGGTAGAGGTCACCTTCAGTGATGGTGAAAGTGTCGAGGTGGTTGTCTGCTGCAGTTATTTTACAATCTGAATTTATGCAAAACGTGATTCAAAACAAACATCTTTTAAAATGTGCTAATCTGTCTGTCTCTAGTCCGCAGTGTTCAACTGTGGCCTATTTCTTTTGGCCCGAAACAGAGAGCGGGTTAATTCAATTCAAAGGGCTAAAGTAAATAGAAATAGCGGTTCGTCTGCCAATAAGAGCAATCACACTGCATTCTCCTTTCAAGCTGGATGTGACGTGCCCAAGCGTTTTCCATCATTTGAATTTCGAAGAAGCTCGTCTGATTAATTAAAAGCGACGTTTTTAAATTTTAAAAAAAAGTGAAAGAAAAATCTGGTGGAAATATAATTGCTCTGGTGCTTATGGTGTGGTTGGTGTAAATAGACCAGCGCTTCTTTTGAAATGGTTAAATTTAGATGCGTTTACAAGCGTTTTAAGGCATGGCCCAGAGTTTTACTCGCACTCAACGGAGGTCATTTATTTGGAATTTCTGGAAATCAAAAAGCAAATGTAACCAGACAATGCGCTCTGGCTTTGATATCGCAAACAGTTCTGATTTATATCTCGGCTGCAGCAGAACTGCGCATGGTGATTTTTGTACGTGGATGGAAAGACGGGGGCACTAAAATCTCACTGTGCAACTGGAAACTCACCTCTTCGCTGCTGGTGTGAGGGCGAGGAGCACTTGCAATTGTTTTTGCATGAGACGGATGTGAGTGACACATCAAGAGTGAGTGAATTTTTTAATGTGTGTTATGCAGCAACCTTGCAAACACACTCACAGACAGATACACACACACACACACTGGCTGGCTCTCTGTGTCTGGAAGTCATTGGCAGCACAGAGCGGAGCAACAAATGAGCTAATTGTTCTGTAAATGATTTATCCTCTGCTGAGGCCATACAGCCAGTGTTTAATTCAGCGGCTGCTATTAGAAACACATTGACGTTGGGCTTTGATGGTGATGTTAAAGGAGCCTGGAAACCACTCACTGTGAAACGCCCTCCCTGCTTACACTCACGCCCACACCAATCACACATATATATACACACACATGTGGGCACACAGCGCACCACCGCACTCAGACACTTTTATCAAAAGCATTTCACCCTACCTCCTAGTCTTTCCAACCAGACAGCCGTTCACCACTTCTAGACAGCGTGCAAAAAAGAGAGAAAAAAAAAAGTCTTAAATATGATTACTTAGTTAAGGAGTTCTGGATCACGACTGCGCTTTCAACACTTTCTAAACTAATGGTGTGCAGGAAGTTGTGGAAACAGAGATGGAGAAGTAGAGCGAGAGAGAGAGAGAAATAGCCAACGACTCAGCAGGATAATCAACTTAGCTATTTATCCTCCAGTTTGGACAGTTGGTTTTTAGGCTGTGCTCAAACTACACTTTGCTTCTTTATAGAGATCAAATGAACCGTGGGCCTAAAGAGGGCTTAAATGCATGCATAGGACATGTGCGGGGCCGCGCTAATGACTGCGGTTTTTGCAGTTATTTGGATATTAGTCTGTTTTCACTGGAAAAAAGCATTGCGTCACTTTTGTGCACGGAGTCGACGTCTCGGTAGAACGTCATAGATGAAAACTAAATTGCCCTCATTTGCTGATAATGCTAGCGTTGAGTTGGAGGGAATGTTTTTCGTGCCTCGTGAGCAAGAGCTTCGCTATGCTAATGAGGTGCATCGAAGGCAGCTAACACGCTGACGGCAGCGTCTAAATGTATTCTCAGCCACGCTCGGTGTGTGTGAGTTTGTGTACGACTGCGTGCCCCCGAGCGTGGACCTGTCTGTGTATTTTCAGCACAGATGGAAACAGTTAAATCCTAATTTAACACCAGCAGAAGAAGCCGGGTCAGATAACTAACAAAATCTATTAGCAAAACTATCATTCTGTAGCCATTCGGTCTTCGGGGAAAGGGCCGCTCACCGAGCAAATTAAAACAAAACTACAGAAAGTCGAGCCAGGCCTTAGAGAAACACAGCGACAAAGCAGGATTTATGCTGTTTCTTGAAACAATATGTACTGAAGCTAATGACATACTGGCTTTTTCAGGGTCTACATCTTAGCACTGATGATCAAGCGCTGGTTAGTGCATAATGTAGCAAAATTAAGTCATCTGAGACTAGTGAAAATGAAGTCTGGCTTGTTATGGAGTCATTAAAACAGATTTTTAAAATGCGGAGGAAAATGAAGTACATGTGTGGCTGCCTGGTGCAAGCAGCATCTAATTAGGCGATCTGAGATTAATCAAGAGCCGTGCTTACTGGCGAAGATGCAATGAACATGAATTTGTGATGCGTCCAAGTCACGTAGTGGCAGACTGGAGCCTTATTTTGTGTTTTATTTCACTCAATCGAAGTCTCTTATGTTTTATTTATCAATTAATGATCATTTATGGGGGAAATTACAGCTCCTATAAGCCACCAGAGGCCCTGACGCATACACATACTTTCACTCGCTAAACTGAAAGGATATTACCAGTTTTCATTTCATGGTTAAATACCAATCTCCTTATACGATTGCGGGCCAGTGCCCAAGTAGAAATTATTTTTTCCAACCAGTCATTCCTGTCCTCGTGCAGCCAGAAACTAAATTAGATGTTTGTATTTGACAGAACAGCTTAACACAGGAAAAAAAGAGAATGGAAAATCCAGTTATAGGTGAAGGAACAGCAGGATTGGGTTTCGGAAAAACAATACTAAAGCCTGAATTTGTGGACTTGATAAGATGCTGTGAAGAAAGTGTTTACTGTCTTCACATTAGGGCTAAGACAGGCTGCTTTCTCCTTGTTGGTCCAAAAATATTGTTCAAGTTTGGTAGTATCATCATATCATATCTAAAGTAAACATCAGCAGGTAATCATATTAGTGTCAGACAAATCGGCCTCCTGGGAAGACAGCGGTATGTGTGCGTGCGCGCGAGCGTGTTTGGAAAGAGAAAAGAGAGAGCAGAGATGTCATCCGAGCATGCCCTATTAGTCTTCAGGAGATTGTTTTGACTACCAGTCCGGCCTTAAAGCCCCCCCTCCCCAAATCCCCTCCACCTTCTGTTTTGACTGAACCGGCTACACTCCAGCTGAACCGCCTACACCAGCTACAGCTGTGCCTCTAAACTGTCACGGAGCACTAACAATGAGACGTGGGCTGATTCCTACCGATTCCACCGTAATTTGATGTAATTTGGGAAATCATCCAATTTTCACACACAAGTTTCAAGTGAAATTTCTCACGTACCCACTTTAACTCTAAACTGCCTCAAGTACTTTTCCTTCCACTGACAAATGCCTTCAATTTTCCCCGTTGCTTTCCAACAAACACCCAGGAGCATGGCTGCGTTTTTGTCTTCCAACTGATGCTTTTGATGGTTTGTGAAAGGGAACAAGCACAATAAGAGCAAAGCGTCAATGAAGCTGAGGTTTTTCCAGGCTGTAAGTGACACAAAATAGACATCTGAGCCAGACTGCATGTCATGTCAGATGGTTAAACTGACAGACAATTTGAGGCAGATCATTAGTCTCATGTAATCTTTTATGGTGATCATAGCAAGACTCTCAGTTGTACTAGGAATGGATTTGTGCCTAAAGCAAGGGTTCTTAATGTGGGGGGATCCCCCAGCGGTCCACGAATCACAGCCAAGAGATTTACTATAAATTATAAAACTGCATTCTTCAGCAAAAAAGAGCAAATCTACAGATGGGATCCACGGACACCAACAAAATAAGGATTTTCTGTCCTTTTCTCCCACTCGTTTTGTCTTTGAGTCATAAGAAACTCTTAATACGATATAAGTGCCTCTTATTTATTTATGGTACAAACAATCCAGAAGGCATCTGAGAGTATAAATGGTGGTAAACATATGCTTATTTGCATTAGGATTAAGGCTGAAAGACCTCTATAGACTTTACAAATGAGGAAACCCTACATGTGCTGATTGATGTTCTTATATTTCCTTATGCTAGTAACATCTCACCTACTATCTACTTAGTTTTGAAAATAGGACAACAGAAGAACAAATAAGACATATTTGGTCACATGAAGTAGCTGCTTTTAAGCGTGGCTACTAGATACTAAATTATATCGCTGGTGTTGCTCATACTTGCACTCGCAGCCAGTAACACAGTGGTAATGATTCATGTCTAGCAACGGTAATGGTTGAATTGCAGTGTAATCTAATGATCCTCTGCTGATCCAGCTGGAGGAAGGATTGACAACAACTGTTTCTGCGTCTCCTCACACTCACTCACCTCCGTCAGTGGGAGTACCAATTCCTGTCCAAGTCTTATGATCTCATTCTTTGATTACCGCCTGATACCCTTCCAACCACCAACCCACCTATGTTGATCTCAGGCAAACGGATTTTTCCAAACACCTACACCTTGTGCACCGTCTGAGAGGAAATGTGTAACAGGTGTTCGGCGTGATGAGAGGAAAGGAAAGTGGGAGGCAGAGAGGGTTAGTTGAGATGATATGAGAGGGGGTAGAGAAAAGTCAGGAGAGGACAAGAGTGCTTATATTAGCATATGGGATAATGGTAGCCTAATTCTTCAGCTGAAGAATTAAATAACAAAGATCCTTTGTCAGCTATGAGTTAATCCTTAAAACATCAGTCTTTTTTTCTCCTTTTTTTTTTTTTACAAAAGCACGGATGATATGTGTTGCATATCACTCAGTGGTGTGTTCAATAAAATCCCTTGACTGTTGCCTGAAAAGCCAGTGGTGGATGGCCCAAGTGAGCTGAGAAGAGGTTAGGTGAAGAGGGAAAAAGTGATGTTATTTTCCTGGCCAGATAGCGAAGGTCTCCTAACCAGCCAGGAAATCAGGGCCTCTTGCTCTGATACCACAGATAAATGAGAAGCATATCATCATGCTCTGCTGTCATGAACCAGCTCATGATGTCAATCTTCAGGCTGTAATAGTATTAAAGAAAAGCTCATTTCTCTCTGCCACCACAATTAATGTTGTGTGCTACAGTACAGAATGTGTTTATGTGAGTTTACTGCATGCAGTCAAGGCTAATTTACTCTCCCATCAACTAAAAGCAGAGTACATCTAAAACCACATGAAGTTGCTGTGCCAGTGATTCCAGTACTAAACTGTATATTTTTTGAGTGCATTTTTTATGGTTTACATAAAAAAAAAACATTTGTCTTTTTTACCTGTTATGATTTTTTTTTTTTGACTGTAAAATTGCTGGGCTTCTTTAGAGCCTCTGTGATGAAACATGGTTTGAATAAATTCATTAAAAGTAAAATATGCTTGTGTTAATGAAACCAGAGAAAGCTTCAATCGAAACTGGCAAATTTTCATGAAATGACGATTAAGAAGTATCCATCGCAGATTGTAGCCTTTGTTTCTTTGATCTTACCTCAAATTGTTTTTTATATTTGTGAGAGTGGACAGATAAAGTCGTCTCACAAGAGGGAAGGCTTTCTCAAGCCACCCTCCTGAGAAATCTATGAAATATATCAAGTAAAAACACCAACAACATGCATAGAAATGAAATTTTCACCATAAAGAATCAAAGCAGTTAGCCTTTTTTCCACCTACCGTTTAAGTTTTCTCCAGCTCTAACTTGTGAGAGCAAAACCCAAACTGTTGTTTCGGTCTGATTTCCCCTCAATGATGTGAGATGTTGTTTCTGTCTCTTGCAGAATAAAGACAGAGACAGGAAGACCGCCATAAGGAGCTAACAACGAGGACACGAGCCACGTGGATAAAATGCTCATCACTTGCTTACAGCGATTTTTAAAATTACTGCAACTTGAAGACTAACCAGACTCAAAGACTTTTGAAGGACTCCTTGTAGCACTTCCAGGATTTTCCAGGAACATTTTGACTAAAGTTTGCATTTTGTTAAAGGACCTTTTTTTAACTTTTAGAGAACTTTCAAATGGCTTTCACATGCATACCAACACCACCAAGAACCTCTTAATACCACTTATTAAAGACTTTTGACTGTATCAGTGACTCTGAGAACTTATGGCACATGATCTGAAAACACACTCATAAACTTGTATTCCTGAAAAGCTGTGTGTTATTAATGTGTAAACTGAAGTATAAATGTATATTTATGTGACATAACATTATATAATGAAACTATGTTATTTAACGGCTATATGACTTTTTTTGACAAACAATGTGCATCGTTTTGAGGTACAATCGTTGGCTATATGACATCACAAAAATATGCTGGAACATTGTTGGCGTTGGTTATTTCTAATAATCATTTTTGAGAGTTGAACTTAACTCAAGATGAGCAATAAATAGTTTGTATATCTGGGATTAAATTTCATTCATATGCTGCTGGTATGTTAAACAGATTGTACTCTAAAATCTTCTCCTAATCCTTGCCAGTTCCAACCAATAAACGTCGTAGAAGTTTCCACCGTGACTTTCCGGTGAGCTGCAGATATATTTTAATAGCAAATCAATGCTGTATTATCCTTTTGTGGCTGGTGGAGAGAATTCACTCGCCTTTAAGTGGAACTTCCTCTCTGTCTGATCCCATAGCTCACATAAACCTAATTACCCTTATTCACCTGTGGCGCTCTCTTTCTCTCTCACATGCTTGTTCCTTCTGTCTTCGAGAACTCGGTTCTAGTTGGTTCTGCTGTTGCTCAGACTGACTAAAGTTGCAGATGAGGTTGGCAACAGAGGCTTAAGGAGGAAAGAAAAAGGCAAGGCAAAGGGAGAGGGGAGGAAAATGAGCAAAATTGAATCTGCAGGTTGGCTACTTGGACATCTGCCTTTGTCCCTTTGCTGTCCTCTTCTTTACCTTTCCACATGCTTGTTCTCTCTTCTCCTCTGCTCTTCCTCTCTTTTCCCTGGAGTGCCACTGCCCAGAGTCTGGTTGTTGATGGCTTTCCAGTGTGCTTAGCCCCACACCAGCTACATTCTTCTGAACTTGTCCTTTTATTGATGCATCCATACATCATCGTCTTGTTTTCTTATTTTTTCTGCTGCCTTTTCCACTGTTTCTGACTCTGTGTCCTCCATCACCTTCATACAGCATCTCTCCCAGTCTGGCAGCTGCTGTGATGGAAACTGTAGATTCTTCCCTTAATTTTTGAGCATATTCTCTTTTTTAAAACGATAATTTATCTTTTTCTTTCTCCTGTGACTACTACACACTTTTCCTACATTATCTTCAAGGTCAGAGGATAGAAGTTATGGCTACCTGAAAATGTTGCATCATCTGGGTGATATATTATCCTGCATGAAGAGTATTAAAATCTTATAATGCCATTTGTATCCCAAAGTCATATAACAGTAGAATTTCTTAAGCTATTTTCCACCATTAAAAGAAATGTAAATTGAGCCTGTTCTTTTAATGGAGGCTAACCGCTGTGCTGCACTAGTTCGGTGTTCCCAAATTATTTTTTAACAACGCTAACAAGCTGTTTCTGCGACTGAGGTGCCAATTATGGAGCTTTTTCCTACAATGTGACAAGTGCCCGATGAAGGAAAACAACTAACAAAAAATTCAAGTGCCACTTTCCACTGCCAAAAAACAGCTTTTAGTGGAAATGGTGCTGAAAAACAAAGCTGATTTATTTTGTGTGTGTGCATGTGTCAGATCTTACAAACACCCCCAAATTATAACATTACTGGACACTCACAGCCAGTTCTAGAGTTAATATGTCCCCAGATGGATGTCTTTTAGAGGACACGCATTTTAAAGAAACAACTCACAAAGGTGATGAAGGAGAGAAACGTGTCATCTGAAAGTTGATTAAAATCTGATAGATTCAAAGCCTGGAAAATCGCTCATACCAAAAAATACAGTTGTTTGATATGCCCTACGAGTTTTTGTCTTCTAAAACGTAACGCGGGATGACAAAAGACTAAATCTCAGGACAGGGATTCAAAATAAGTGGTCCCTGCTGCTTATAGGTTTCTGAGAAAAAGATCTGAAAAGCATCGCATGTCTTAAAGATCTTAGTCCTATCATGAGCCGATGAAATGTAGATAATCTTACTGCTGAGGTATTTTTTTGTTTTTTTTAAAAGGAAGCAATAGCTTTGAAAAAGCTCTGTGTGTCTAGCATGTCCTAATGACTTCTGGTCCAGTTAGTCTGACAGTCTGATCTCTCTAGCAGGCCGTCTGTCTGGATACTAAAGGGGGGGACTGGTTCCACCCACACAGACCAGATCAGGTTCCCCCTACGCCTACGCACAACTTAGCATACACACAGATGACCGTTCACACGTTTGTGCGCAGATGAACTTACATATGCACAAACAGATGGATGTACTGTGTGAGCGGACGTGCACATTTGCACACACGGGAAGATCTGTGATATAGCTTAGCTTTCTAATGATCTCTGTATTTTATATTGATGAAACAGATCAGCTGAGAGGGCAAACTGCTGTGCCGTATTTAAGTGGGCGGTTTTGGACCAATGTGAACCGGAGGTTGGAAGACTGACTGACTCTTATTATTATCACTATAATGGTCTGACAGAGATGACCCCACGGAAATCTGGCATGTGAACACTGATAGCTGAAGTTATAAAAAAAATAGAGTTCGTGCTGGAATTTGCACGCTTTTACGGCACCACAGGCTTTGGTATGGACCATTTGTCTTATAGTAGATGATTTAGATAAAACATAACTACACTTCACTTCATTCACTGTTTGGACATTGACTCTTTATTTTAAAAAATGCTTCCGTCCAATGCCACAGTTTGTTTGAAATCAAACAATCAATATGTGATTGATGATTGTAGACTTTCACAAAAATATTGCATTAACTGTTTAGGATTTAAAAGTTCATTGGACGACTGACTGACAAGCGGTTTCATGGCCTGTTCCCTTGTTATTTCATGACAAATTAAGAAGATAAATGATCTGGAGTTGATTCCCAGTGTTAAATTTGCATTTGGTTGCTGTTCACTTGAACACTCAATATGAGGCCCAGACAGATGTTGACACAAGTGAAGGAGACCATCATGAGGCCCAAAAACCAAAATAAACCTATCAGAAAGATAACAAAAACTTTAAGAGTGGCTAAATCAACAATTTGGTACTTTTTTAGAAGAAGGAATGCACTGACCAGCTCATCAACACCAAAAGGCCTGAAGGACCACAGAAGACAGCCAAAGTGGAAGATGACGGGAAAAAAATTCATTTCAGTGATTTAGAAAAACAACCAACCAACATCTAACCAAGTCAAGAACACTCTTGAAGAGGTGTATCATTATTAAAGTCTACAATCAAAAGATGTCTATTAATTATTGATTAGACTCAAAAACAAGAAGGTCAGATTAGACTTTTCCCAAAAAAACATCTAAGAGTCTGCACAATAGCGAAACAAAATCTTTGGATAGATGAAACCAAGATTAGCTTCAACCAGAATGATGTGAAGAGAAAAGTACGGAGAAGGAGAAAAACAGCTTATGAGCCGAAGCATACCACATCATCTGTCAAACATGGTGGATGAAAGTTTATGGTATGGGCATGTATGACTGCCAGAGAGAGCGGGCCACTAGTGTTTATTGATGATGTGACTGCTGATAGAAGTGGCAGGATGGATTGTGAAGTGTACAAGGCTCTCTGCTCAGATTCAGTGAAATGCTGCAAAACTGATCAGATGGCATCTCACGGCCCACAAATTTTGCAAAAGCAACCCAAGAGCTTCTCAAGGCAAAGAAACGGGATATTCTCCAATGACCAAGTAAGACGCCTGATCTCAACCCAGCAGAGCATGCTTTTCATTTAGTAAATGCAAAAATGAATGCAGAGAGACCCACAAACAAGCAGCAACTCATCATTGAGTTCTAGACTTTAGGCAGTCATTTCCTTAAAAGGATTTTCATCCAGGTATTAGAAAAGGTTTTGTTTTTTTTAAACATTATATTAGTTTGTACAGTTACTTTTGAGCCTGTGAAAATAGGGGGCTACACATAAAAATGGGTGTAATTTCTAAACAGTTATTGCTGTAGCTTTGTTAAACTTCTTAAATTAAAGGTAAAATTCAAAAACTTTAAATTCTTATGGCCTTGGAACTGCAGTCAGAGCTTTCTTTTTATTGTCTATGTATATTTGCAGTTTACATTTTTATTTGTGTTGGTGTGTGGCTACAGTCCCACACACCAGCACAAAGCCCTATCCTAATGAGGACACATGTAGTCTTTCTTTTAGTTTTTACATGTGAACACAAACATGACAACACAAAGCAAAGATGGAAACCAGCCCAAAGAGACTTTAAAGCGATCATCAAGGAGATTCTGCTTTAGAAACATGAACAGGTAGAAACGGAGACTGCGGCTTAACTGCTCATCAGTTTGTTACCTGTTGAGGTTCAGGGTCTGGCTGCTGCCTGCACAATAATTGCAATCAGTTGATTTTTGCATTAATTGTGAAGGAAGAAAAAAGCATGTTTGTTTGATTTTTTTTCAATCAACCATGTGTACAGATACCTGAAGAACCTTTGAAACACAAGTAACTGCATAACTATAACTGTAATGTAATTACCCAATTTATAATATGGTGCCTGGCAGGCATCGGGGGCAGTTATCAGCCCCCTCGTCGTGAATCTGCTTCTGTCCCTCAACTTAACGTAGGCACAAGTTGTTTTGGCTAGTAGGAAAAATAAGATGTTTCCTATAAATATTTTAGTGTTAAAATGTCTGCCCAAAAGCTACTGAACTAATTTCCCCAAACATATAGCATTATGCTTCAATATTAAGACATTTGTCCTGCCCGATCAGCTCTCACTTCACTGTTATTAAATGTTATATTGGATGCTTTTCATCTCCTCTTCCATGTTCAGTGACAAGGAAAAAAGAATCATAGAAGGTTATGTTTTTAAAACATGTAATTATAGATTTTTATGGTCATTTGGGTGCAGCACAGAAAGCTCCAAACATAATACTGATGAACAAAAAACGGCAATATAATTTCAACTTGTAAAACAATTCGCAGCTCAAACGTCCAGCAGACAGGGCGGAAGATTAACATGAAGTTTAATTCATTTTGACTTTCTGGCCACCCAGAAAATGCAAAAACAAATATGCACTTTCCTTTTGAGCTCAATTTCTACCATCTCTAGAGAGAAATATTCTTAAGCTACTAAATACTATATTAAGTTCTCCAGATAGCTGCTAACTTTTGCCATTCAGTGCTAGGCTGTGAGATGCAGTGGAATTATCCCAGGTTTTTGCTGAAAACAGCTGAAAAATGATACTGAAAGTGTCCAAGTTCCAAATTCTATGACCAAAACAATATGCTAAACTAGACTATGCAATTTCTGGAGAAACTGGTGGGAGTTTTACTGCTGTTGGACATTTTGTATTGCATTTTCTTGTATGGGTTGAGGTTTAAAATTTGGGAAGAAGCACACTTCGGTACACAGACATACAGAGGTACACAAGGTATCTAATAACATGACCAGTCATTTTATCAAGTTCCTCTATGGCTGCTCACTTTATTAGACACTTTAGCTGTACCTAATAAAGTGAGTTTCACAGATGGCCCAAACAAAGTGGTTGGCAACAGTTTTACCTACCAAAGTGGCCACCTGTGTATTTAATAAGGTGTCCCTAATAAAATGGCACTGATGTAGATGTAACTAATAAAGCAGCCAGCCATTTTAAGAAGCACACAACTGTACCTAATAAAGTGGCCACATATGTATCTATGCAGGCGTCCCTAATGAAAAGGCCACAGGTAGACCCAATATAGCCGGCCATGTTCACTGGACACACTGGATGTTAGATGTGTGAATGGTGTTTCTATAACAAAGTGTGCATTAGTTGGATGAAATAAATTTGGTTTTCTCTTCGTTGTTTAGTTTGCAGTAATCCCACCAATGATGCTAACATGTGTCAAGGGTCCCACGGGTTTGGGTTTCTTACTGTTAGTCTCATGTGACACACAGCTGATAACACTGTAAAAAATGTTGGTGAATGCAACTCTTAACATGTCACATATGGAATTATTTTAACAAACCTCCCTAAAACCTGTTTCATGCAAAAGCTTTCTAAGCTCTAGGTGTCAGTCTGTAGATCCATAAAATGAAGCTTTGTGAAGCTCAAATTAATATTTACCACGGTGTTTAATGACAAATAAATCTTTATTAAAAAACAAGTGGCTACACTGGATTTTCGCTCAAAAGCGTTACCAAGTTTTTTCTACATTAATCAATAATCATGACATGAGAATCAGTGAAGGAGAGAGAAGCACTTCCTGTTTTTTATTCTAACTCATCCATGTTTTTGTACTCAGATGGTACCCAGCTGAATAAGGCCTATTAATTAAAGATGCATAGGTAGCAGTGCTTTTCCTGAAGCATGACCTCCTGTTGACACTGGAGCACAAGTTTCCTCTGGTGTCCTCTTGTGCTCGGTGAGCATGTTGGCCAACTTCCTGGCTCCACTTGAACTGTCTCAATAAAACATAAAGAACAAAGATATAAAAATGTGGAGGAAAGAGTGAAATGCACCTTTAGGAACATTAGTCTTTGTAACCCAAGTGGGACCTGAGCTACGCACTCACACACACACACACACACACACACACACGGCAGGAGGCTAACTGCTCCAAGTGGGAGCTGTGCTGCTGCGGGCCGGATGAAAGGAAACACTAAAACTACAACGAGGGAAAGACAGGTGGCCAGTTTGGCAGCTCCACACACTTACAAACACTCTGACACACGCATACACACCAACACACACATATGCGTAGGTACACAAACTCCTTCCTCCTCGAACCCCCTGTTGTGCACACCTGCGAAAGTGCCAAATCCCGGACTTGTTCGGCTCTCCAGCTTTCTTAATGCCTCCTCTCTCACTGTATCTCCCCCCCCCACACAATGAATCTTTCTCCCCCTTTCTCTCTCCGACAGGTCCTCAGAGTGCACATTCCTCTTGTAAGCTAGCAGCCTGGCTCACCTTTAATTGGTTGTTAAAAAGACATTTCCTGCTGAAGAGGATACCACCATGGAAGCCTATATAATTGCATGTGAATGTGTATGAATGTGTTTTCCCCAACAAGAGGGTAAGTAAGGTGTCCAAGTGTTTATCTTTGAGGGTTTTTTTAACTTGTTCATCATTCTTGCAATCATTAGTCATATTTAGTCACCTTACCACAAAAACACGTGAAAATGAGAACAGAATGAGAGAAAACAACTTTGCGGCTGACCAGAGAACCACAGTTCCTCATCATCTGCAAAGCTGTGAGTCTTGCGCAATCTCCTGAACACATCTCAGATTTAAAAGGCTCGCTGTTTCCCTCCACTGCCTTATCAGGTAAGGTCAGACAACAAAAGCTGATGCACTGTCAAGTGCCAGTGATGGTTTCTCCATTGTGCTCATCCGTTGATCTCACATTTTCCACCTTTTTCAAAATGCCATCAGTAACTGTCTAGACTCAATGCAGATGTCTCTTTCAAAAATGGACTTTAACACTGGTTTAAGAGAATTATTTATTTTAAGAATTGTGTTTTAATAGTTTAACTATTGCTTTAGTTGCGGTAGCAAGGAAACAAATATGTGATCTCTATTTAGCAGAGGCTTCAACTTTTACAATAACATAGTTTGTATTGTTTTTTTCAACAAAACAAGCTTCTGATACATCACGTACCATCTGAAACGTAATGTATCACATGAACCGACAATTAAAGACATGAACATTTTATAAGTAAGTTTGAAGCCTACAGTTAAAAAAAAAAAACAAATTGTAAACTCAAGAAATCCACATTTTTGTTTAAATTGGTGTATTTAGGTGCATGATGTTTTCAGATACCTACTCACAGTTCAATAAGAAGTTGTTCCAGGTTGCAGATCTTACAGTAGGTGCTTTTATCCAAAACATTTATCGCACTGAGCTCAGGCTGAACATCTGAAAAGAATTTCGGAAGCATTTGGAGTGAAGCTGTATGTGTAAAATGTTGAACACTGTGTTTGGCATCAGTGAAACACATATGGATATGTCTCAGGCTGTCTTTCCATCAGCCTGCATGATTACATCTAATTCCTCTCTCTTTGTATCCTTTTTTAAACTATTTATTTATTTTATTTATATTACCGCACATACAACATAATGATGAAGTCCGTGCTATGGTCAAATCTAGGGAAAGGACAATATCCATAAGGAAGAAGACGTCAAAGAAATCTTTCTCTAGCAAATGTTTCCAGCGCTAAATAATTGAATTACGTTTTTAATGTGTTTGTGAACATTGTTACAGTACAATGTTACAGTACTCCTACTTTACACTCTTCTCTTTCAGCTACCAACACTGCTGTGTTAATGCTATCTGAACTAGAAATGGCACTGAGAAAGAAAAAGAGTGATGCATATAAAACATACTAGTATGTTTATGTATTTACTGTACTGTAAGTTTGATATCCAGGTGCTTAAAGGCCCTCTGCAGTGACAGTAGTAACACAGGAAAACTTTGACAAGACCACTGAAGAAACAGGAAATTAAAGGAAAATAAACCGTGATCACATTAGAGGCTGATGATAAATTGCTTAAGATCTAATTTTCATACTGGGAACACTGACACAAGCTGCTGTGCTGTGGCTTCATGGTAGCAATTTAAATGTGCAGACCCATATGCTCATAATTGCAAGGAAAAATACTAAATCAAACCAAAGACAGGCCAGGTACACCTGAACACTTAACAAATGGACTTTCAAACTTTAAACCTTGACAGTAACAACAAAAGCAGATAGCCTTAATATTGCTCTGTATATTGTGTGTATTTCGCCTGCACTAAAATAATGTTAAGGGTAGATTTGTGTCCATTTGACAGAATAATTCTGAGCTGTCAGGGTTGGAAAACAGAGCCAAACCTTAACCAAGCACAGGCTAAATCACTGCCAGCTGACAATCTCAGGTAAATGTATAAAATCTTATCAACCAAAACAAAGCCCGAATTTCGGTTAACTGTTCATTAGCTCTTCCTTCATTCCTGCATTAAGTTTTTTTGACCAACAGAAACACTGGGTGACCTATGCAGACATTTCTACTAGATCTGGGCTGGGTTAGATGGATATTAAGATAGATGGGAGTTTGAGACACACCCTAAGCTGCCTAAGTTGCACGCACACACACTGGGCTGCAAGTGTAGTAAGCGTTTCATCCTTTTACAGGCTGTGTGAATCAGGAGGCACTTTAGGTTTTATTAGCTTTAAGCAGGCGTGTACAGATCCAACTGTGACCACGTATTGCTCTCCCCAGACTAAAACTCGGAGCACCCTAGACACAGTTATTAGGTGGAAGATGAGAAATAAAAACCAAAACAGGACTAATCAGAAAAAAAGAAGAAAGCAAAAAGATTTTTTTTTCCACAATCATAAATAGTAGGTCAACAAAACTTTTGAGCAGGTTTGGGTGTGGCAGCGAGGAGGAGCACATCCAGACTATAGCAACCCTCTGCTCAGCTATAGAAAGAGAGACAGAAAGAAATGGCATGAAAGAGAGAATCAGAAAAGAAGCCAAGCTTTCAGTCAGTAGCAGCTTGCCAGAGCGTTGCTTTGCTTCGCCAGGTCCCTGTGCTCTCTGCTCTGTCCTCTCCAATAAGACCCCTGGTTTAATGCTGGAAAATTCTCTCCAAGCTGTCAATCACCTCCTTTAATAAAAACAAAGTATAACATTGCGGTCTCGCTCGCTCTCCGTTCTCCCTCGAGAATTAGAATGCGAGGTTTTGTCTGCGGAACTGTGAAAATCTCCTCTGCTTTTATTAGCAAAGCCCTGGTTCGCCCGAAACTCTGGAAAAA